>NW_008355036.1:1209356-1232525 GCF_000622305.1 Nannospalax galili
TCTAAGCTTCCGGTTCTCTCTTTTGATTTTATATTGGAGTGGCCAGATTGCTTTTGTCTTCAGGAGTCCCCAAAGATGCCCAAATCAGATGAGGATCAGATGCTCTCAGGCTTTCTCCTAAGGTCTGGATCCCTCCAGGAAAGATTTTGGCTTCAGGAATTTGGGGGTTGGACTGGCCTGGGATGCTGGTCTTGGGCAGCTGGTGGCAGTGCCTCCCTGAGATGCAAAGAGAGTTGGGGGCGGGGGAAAAGGCCCCAGGAGCTCCTGGGGAGTGCATTGAGGAACTGTGTTGGTCTGGATGCAAAGAATCAGGAAGCTGAAAGGTCAACCCTGTGTTCACGAAAGAGGCTGGCAGGATTGTGCAGCCTAGGGAAGCAGAGGGAGGTGAGGGTAGGACCAGGTCAGAGGGCTCCTAGGGACCAGGAGAAGAACTGAGTTGGTCTGGATGCAAAGGATCAGGAAGCAGTGGTGTTTCCCCTGGTGTCTGGGGCGCCAAGACAAGGAATGCGACAGGACCGAGGCTAGGAGGAAGTGGGGGTTATGAGGCTGGGGGAGTCAAGGTGAGGAGGGGCATGATCAACTTACCCAGGAACCCAGGAGAGAGACTGTCGGTCACACATTCCAGGGAAGTAGGTGAGGGAGGTGAGGGCGGGACCAGGCACAGAGGGCTCCTTGGGATCTCCAGAAGGAACTGGGTCCATCTGGATGCAAGGGATCAGGAAGCAGCAGTGGCCCTGGGCAGAGAGGTCAGCTCCAGTGTCCAGGAAAGAGGCTGGGCATGCCTTGTAGCCCAGGGAAGCAGAGGGAGGTGAGGGCATGACCAGGCCCAGAGGGCTCCCAGGAGAGAGGCTCTCTCTCTGGTTTTGAAAATGTAGGTATAAACTTCCTTTTTAGGACTGATTTCATTGTATCCTGCAAGTTTTGGTATATTATATTTTATTTTTCACTTAATTATAGGAATATTTTGATGTTATTTGATGTTATTCTTGATTTTGTCAGTGACTCACTCACCATTCAATAGTGTTTTGTTTAATCTCCATGAGTTTATGTTCTATAGTTTCCTCTTACTCTTGATTTCTTGTTTCATTTCATTGTGGTCAGATAAAATACAAGATATTGTTTCTTTTCATGTTTGTTAAAGCTTATTTTCTGTTCTTTTATATGATTGATCTAGTTATAGAGAGGTAGGCAGACTAATGAGAAGAATGTGTTTTTGCAGTGTTGAGATGAAATGTCCTGTAGGTGTCTATTCCTTTTCGGATCTATGATGTCATTTAACTCAGTTATTTTCTTATTTATTTATTTTTTTGTCAGGAAGATCCATACAGAAGTGATTCCAGCACAGCTAGGGATAGATCCCACTTCTGAACCCAGGAGCAAACTTTCTGTAGAATTAGAAGTCTCACTGTTGATCTTCAGGAGTCTGTGGAGAGATCACTTCATTCCACAGGTGGTCAGTGGGTTGCAGGCACTGAGGTTACAGTGGGAATGGACAGTGTTCCCTGGAGTTGGGGCACAGGATGACACTGTCCTCAGGAAGAGATAAGTGGACTAGGGATCCCTACCTGGAGGTGGACACAACAGGCAGACTGGTTCTTGATGATCCTACCTGGGGCTGAGGTCATAGGATGCCTTGCAGTCCTTGGGAGGTACAATGGATAGGATGGTTGGTGAGTGGTGAATTAGGTCTGGGGGTCAATAGTGGGGTTGGGGTTTCAGGACACCTTGAAGTCCCACGGGGCAGGCTGGATGGGATGGCTGGAAGGTGGGCAGGTGGACTCTAGGGGTCCCTAGTTGGGGTTGCGATGGCAGTGTGCCATGCAGCCCCCAGTTGGTGCATTGTGTACAGTGGCTGACTGGCTGGCAGACTCTTATTTTTATTTTTACTCTGGGGGTCAATAGTGGGGTTGGGGTTTCAGGACACCTTGCAGTCCCATGGGGCAGGCTGGATGGGATGGCTGGAAGGTGGGCAGGTGGACTCTAGGGGTCCCTAGTTGGGGTTGCGATGGCAGTGTGCCATGCAGCCCCCAGTTGGTGCATTGTGTACAGTGGCTGACTGGCTGGCAGACTCTTATTTTTATTTTTAATTATATGTATGTATGTGTTTCTGTGTGAGGATATGTGCACAGGAATGCAGTTGCCCTAAACAGTTAGAAGAGGGTGTTGGATTCCCTGGAGCTGGAGTTACAGGCAGTTGTGAGCTACCAGTCATGGGTGCTGGGAACCAAACTGGAGTCTTCTGGAAGACCAGAAAGTGTTCTTAACTGCTGAGCTGTCTCTCCAGCCCCTCAAGTGTTACATTTGCACCTTCTAATTAATTTATTTTTGTTATTGATTAAGTGGTCTAGTTCCTCTCCCTTGTCTTTCCTGTCTTCCCCATGATTCATTCTATTGGTAAGGCTTTCCATGGGGCTTTTTTATTTGACTTACTGAAGTTTTCATTTTCTGAGTGTTCCTTTGTGATGCAGATGCTGGTCGCACCCCTGGGTGGTCCTTTATGGGTCATGTTGGAATGTTGTTTCTGCCTCTAGGTCTTCCTTTGGAAGATTGAGTTAGAGCTGGTCTGGTCTGTGGGTGATGATTCACAATTGCCTCTTCAGATGCTGCTCTCACCCCTGGGCAGTCCTGGAGTCCAGTAGTAAAGGCTGGTTCCACCTCTGATCCTTTCTGATGTCCACTATGCTGCTTGGAGCCTCTGTCTGTTCCCCTGTACACTCTGACTCTGACCTGGTTTCTAGCTCATTGAATACTGAGCATGTCTGAATCAAAATTTCTTCCCTATGGGGTATTCTGTTGGTCAAGTTTCTACTTTTAATCCTGTGACATTTGCTCTGAAAATTTCAAGTGTGTCACCAAATTACAGAGCCTTCAGGGTTCTTTTAAGAATGCTGTACTATTCTGGTGAAAAAGTTGAGTGCCAGAAGAGTTTATTTCCCTGGTATCTCCTACCAGTGCTACTGGTACATACTGTCTGACTCTCTTTTTCTGCTCTTTAAAATGCCCATTACTGAAAGTGCAGATTTTCTGAGCCTCTCTTTCTTAAGTTGTGGCTCCTGCCCTCTGCTGTTGGTATTCTCTATCATTGGGAGCAGGGAGCTCTCCCAAACAGAGCCAATCTCTCCAGGATGGACTCTTGGCCTTCTCTCTTGCTTTGTAAGTTCCCTAATTTACTTTGCTGTTAAAGCTAGAGAGATTTAGGGATCACTCACCTTTTCTGATAGCTGTTATTCAACTTCCTCAGTTTATTCCCTGGAGGCTCTGGCAGACTGTGTTTGAGTGTCATCTGCCATTTTCCTCAAATGACAATACAAGTCTCTGCATACCTCAAATTCTTCATGTGTACAATGGAAGTTATGTGATCTATCACATACGGATGGTGTGATAATCAAAACATACATATTTTTATATGAGAATATTTACATATTTACATGGCACTTAGTGTGCTTGGCACATAGGGAGTATATTTAGAATATTCATCGTTAGAGAGTTCTAATGTTAAAAAATGACAAAATGGTCACATCTGTTCAATAGTGGATATGCATACATTGATATAAATAGGATTTATTTTGGTTTTCTACATTTGAAATCTTTTATTAGAAATACAGACAGAAATATAATTATCAAAGAGAAGGAAGAAATAAACCACTGAGTGCAGGAAGAATGGAAAGAAATAGAATGAAATGTATTTTGATAGTTTAAAGATTGGATTAATCAGAGGAAATACTGTGTCAATATGGCTTTCATTTTTTTCTTCTTAAAAACATTAGCACCAAAATTCAGGGACAGGAAATCTTCGAGTTCTCTAATTTTTAAGTCAACATTTACTTCTAAAAGCTGCCGTGAAGTAAGAGTGTGAAGTCTTAGCTAAAGCGTAGCAGTGGATTGTTCTTGTGCTCCTCTGGAATGAAAAGCATAGGGGTGGTGTTCTGGCGGATGATGGGATGCAGCATTTCTCATCAGCAAACTTGCTGAACCTCAAAATCAGCTCCCTAAAGTCTTATTACATTCTTCTTTATCTATATACTGAAAAGCTATGTTGAAAATATTCAGCAAGCAATTAAAACCATTCAAGTTACCTCTTCCAAAAAAGATGAGGTAACTTTCCAACTCCAATTATAATCAAAGCTAATTACTCAGGAAGCTCTTAAACTGTGCATTATGAGGAATAAAGCAAGAAAACAAGATCAGGCAGATGGTGTAAAGAATGTGTACTAAGCAATGATAAGTCAGAAACCACTACAGCAGCTTCCTCTCACTCTATTTTAGCTAGGTCAGTCAGTACCAGTGTCAGGGCAGGCAAGATGCTCAATGGGTAAAGGCACTTGCCACCAAACCTGATGACCTGAGTTCCATCCCTGGAACCTATATGGTGGAAGGAGAGAACTGAGTCCCACAAGTTATCCTTTGACCTTCACATGCATACTATAACATGTACTCTCACTTCACTAAATAAGTAAGCTTAAAAGAATTATAAATGTATGACAATCAAACTATAGCCAGTGTGACCATATCAATGTGATTAAGTACAGATTTAACTTATTCAGTCTTATAATCACAGTAGACCAAAAGAAGTCTCTTCTTTTCCAATATTTATTTATTTATTTATTTATTTATTTATTTATTATTTATTTTTGAGACAGGGTCTTCCTATAGTCCCAGCTGGCCTGGAACTCACTAAGTAGACAAGGCTGGCCTTGAACCCACAGAGATCTGCTGCCTCTGCTTCTCAAGTACTGGAATTAAAGCTGTGTGCCACCACACCCGACTGCATTAGTTATTTTATTTTCTTACCTCACTGCTTTAGTTAAACCTCCCAAAACAATATAAAATACTACTGATGACACCATTAAAATGGCCACTATTGTATTATACCTGATTTTAATGGAAACAGAGTTGGCATTTCCCAATTTCATATCATGTTGATTCTTTTTTTTAAAATGAAGAGCTTGTTTTACTATCCAAGTATCTCAGGAGTTTTCATATATATTGTTATTATTATTATTATTATTATTGATTTCTAGTTTAGTTCTACCTTGGGTGGCAAACATATTTCAAATCAAATTCTTTCAAATTTGTTGGAATAGGTCTTATGACTCCCAATATGGTCATAGTATTATTCAGAACTTCTATCTGTGCTATTTAAAATTTTTACTTTACTTTTTAAAAAACTTTCAAATGTTCAAGCAGGTATGGTAACAATTCAAATCATGATTAAGTATTTCTCCTTAGAGTTCTATTAGTCTTTGTTACATTCATTTTGAAGCTGTTTTCTTAGGAGTATAGACATTTAGAATTGTTATGTCCTTGTGATTAATTAACCCTGTTATCATTAGTGAATGATTTTCTTTATCTTAATATTAGTCCTTGCCCTGAGGTCCACTTTATCTAATTATGTATTCTTTTCTGCTTTCTTTTTTATGTTTTCTTTACTAGTGTATATTGATTGCACATAATAATGAGTTTTGTTCTAGTTATTTTCTATCGCTGTGATAAAACACTGACCAAAAGCAACTTGGGGAAGGAAGGGTTTATTTGACTTACACATCTCAATCACAGTTCTTCACTGAGGGATGCTAGGGCAGGAACTCAGGGCAGGAACCTGGAGGTAGGGGCTGAAGCACAGATCATGGAGGAATGATGCTTACTGACTTGCACCTCCGGCCTGTGACCAGCCTGTTTTCTTTTTTAAAAAAGTTTATAAAATTAAATTTTGTTATATTTCATACAGAATATCTCAAACAATCTGAATCATCTTTATAGCCCCATCTGTACCAGCACCCTTCCATAGTCCCCCAACTGGAATCCATATACTCTGTTCTGGGTGTTAAGGCCCACTGTGTCAAGTCAGCGTCCCCAGACATTCTCCAGTGCAAGTCCATCTACTTGCAGTCTAGTCAGATTCTTCTCATCTATCTATCCAAACACCTATCATTTTCTTTCTTTCTTTCTTTCTTTCTTTCTTTCTTTCTTTCTTTCTTTCTTTCTTTCTTTCTTTCTTTCTTCCTTTCTCTCTCTCTCTTTCTTTCTTTCTTTTTCTTTGTCTTTCTTTCTCTCTCTCCTCTCTCTCTCTCTCTCTCTCTCTCTCTCTCTTTCTCTCTTTCTTTTAAAGAGCATATGGTGGGGGTTTATTTACAAAGGAGTGGGCACCTCCCATTTACGGCTGCACTGGAAAGTCCACGTTAAAATATAGATCCTGTGACTTCCCGACAGCTGCAGAAAATGGTGAGGGGGTGCCTCCTGGTGTTCTCTGCTCATATTTCCTTAGCCCCTCTCCCACATGCAGCTAAGGCCGACTGATTGGGTGGTGGGGTAACTCATCATTGACTCCTTGATGAGCGTGGGAAGGAGGTGTGACTATATCTTGCTGGCATAGTGGTCAGAGTACACTTCCAGTTAACACTCCACCCCTTCCTCAGGCCCTTACATTCTTTCCGTCAACCTCTTCTGCATAAGTCCCTGAGCCTTGGAGGGGGTGGTAGGTGGGAGATGATCTTCCTCCTATTGTGGCAAGGCTCTGAACTTTTGGGTCTCTGCATTATCAGTTTTCCATGGGCTATTGGCCCATTTCAGTGGGATTCCAGCTCTATAAAAATACAAACAGAAAGAAGCAAGAATATCTAACAGTGGCTGCTATAATAACTTTACCTATGAGTGTAAACACAAATGCTTGGTTGGTACTTTAGCAGGTGCATCACATCCATCTAAAAAAACAATTGCAGTGGCTTCCCACTGGGGCCTATATCCTCCCCTGCCACAGGGGATTGGTCTGGTCTACAGTACCAGATGTGTGTTCCAACTCTAGGAGAGGGCATTATATCTGATTGAAAATTTGCTGGTTGTACATACGCTAGATGCTCTACTATTGCACCAGTAGGAACATCATGTTTGGTATGTTGGCAGTACAACACACAGGGTCTGTCATTGAGCAGAATTATAAGGGACAATTCTCCCCCCGTTATCTGTGTATTGCCTTTTAGCACCATGAAAGCCACGTATCCAGTGGAAGGGAATTTCCAGCTTAGTCCAACCTTGATTTCTCCCTCTCCTGCACTCACATCAAGCAGTGTCTTCAGCAATAGGGTTCCTCTATCCATTTTCAGTATACAACCAATGTTATTGTCAATCAGCCTGCTTTCTTATATGACCCAGGACCACCTGTCCAGGGGTGGTACACAGTGGTCTGGGCCCTCCCACCTCATTTAACAATCAGGAAAATGCCTCAGAGATGTGCTCAATCGGATACGGCAAATTCCTCAATTGAGGTTTCCACTTCTAAGTGTCAAGTTGACAACTGAAACTATCCAGCAGTTTCATTATGACATCTTCATACATGTTATATTATATTCTCCTGTCCTTGTCCCACTTCTGCTGATTCCCTTTGTTTTCCCAACTAGGCCCCCTTCTACTTTCAGGTTTTTTAAAAAAACTTTAGTGTGTGTGTGTGTGTGTGTGTGTGTGTGTGTGTGTGTGTGTGTGTGTGCTCACCCACGGGGAGACACACGTGTGGCAATTCAGACTTTCAGGTTTTTTAAAAAAACTTTAGTGTGTGTGTGTGTGTGTGTGTGTGTGTGTGTGTGTGTGTGCAGGTGCATGCATCCCATGGCACATGGGAGGTCAGAGGACAACCCTTGAGAGTAGATTCTCGCTTTCTACCTTTAGTTCCAAGAGCTAAACTCAAGTGCTTTCACCTACTGAGTCATTTTTCTGGCTTTTTAAATTTTTTTAATGACCCAATGAATTTCATTAGGGTTGCTTACTTGTGCTTGAGTGAAGGTTTGTTTACAAGAGCATGGGTACCTTACTAGTGGCTGTCTCTTCTTTCCCCATCAATCATTAGCTGTGCGTAAATCCCTAGGAGTATCCCCTTTTCGATTTCCTGACAGAATGTTGATGGGCCCAATCTTATGAAAATCTTGTGCAGATAGTTATAGCTGCTCTGAGTTCAATTACATCACATCATTCCAAGAAGTCAGCATTCTACCCGACCCCTTTGGCATTCCCTCACCCCAACTTCCTCTAGCCCTTACAATCTTTCTGCTCCTTCTCCTGTAAACATCCCTGAGTCTTGGAGGGGATGGTGATCTAGATGGTCCATTTATGGCCAAGCATTCAACAAGCACTTATTCTCTGCACTTTGACCAGTTATGATCACTGCAGTTGTCATTGACCATTGCTGTGATGGCTAATCTTGGTTGTCAACTTGACACACATGGGAAGAAGGAACCACAACTGAAGAATTTTCTCCATCAGATTGGCCCAAGGACGTGTCTGTGGGCATTTTCTTGATTGCTATTTGATGTAAGAAGGCCCATCTCTAGGAAGGTGGGCCTGGGCTTTATAAAAAAGGGAGCTGACTGTGAGCCTGGGAACAAACCACTTAGCAGTATTCCTTCATGATCTGCTTCAGTTCCTGCCTCCAGCTTCCTGCTTTGATTTCCTGCTGATTCCCCAGAGGATGGACTGTGATTTGGAAGCATAAGCTGAAATAAACCCTTTCCTCTGCAAGTTGCTTTGGGTCATGGTGTTTATCACAGCAACAGAAAAACAAAGCAGGACAACTGCAAAAGGAAGATTCTCTGACTAAAACGCTACTCTATGGGTATGAACCAATTAGATGGACACACCATGTCTATTTAGCAAAACAGCAGTGTCTTCTCCACTAGGGCCTATTGCCTCCTCAGATACAGGCTTTTGAGCAGGTTTATGGTACCAGATGCGAATTTCCTCCTATAGAGTAGACCTCAATGTCAACAGAAAGCAATTAGTTACCCACATAACAGACTTGCCACTATTACACCAGTGGGTACATCTTCCCTGACTGGAGGTATTGTTACATGCAGGGTCTAAATATGAGTATGACTATTGATAAAAATTCCCCTTCAGTAGCCTGCAAGGCCTCTTCCATCAACACTGAGTGCTAATTACCAGGGCAGAAGCTTCCAGCCCAGTTCCAGCTTCATTTCTCCATACTTTGTGGCCAGAGCATGAGATGTCTTCAGCAGTAGTCTTGCCATCTAGTGCTGGTAGGTAACCATGACAATGGCAATTGCCATTTTGTCTGGGGTTCTCTCAGGCCATAGGAAGGTAGCCCATCCCCTGGGTTTCATTAATTAGCTTATGGGTTCTTGGAGAAGATTTATTCACCCACAAGAGTACCTTCATTTAAAATCTTATTTTTTTTTAATTTAAAATTTTGGGTAACATACAAAGTATCAGATTTCCTTAAGGCTTTTCAAATCTCATTAATTTTGGTGACCATCCCCTACCTCCTCCTTGTTCCCCATCTCCCTGAACCAGTAGCTAAGAGGGTTTATTTCTGTGCCTTCTATTCTATTTCTGTGAAGAACTGAAATTGGAATTTTGATGGGGATTGCACTGAATCTGTACATTGTTTTTGGTAGGACAGCCATTTTCACAATATGAATTCTTGGAAACTATGAACATAATACAGCCTTCCATCTTCTAAAGTTATCTTCAGTTTCTTCTTGAGGGGTTTAAAGCTTTTATTGTAGAAGTCTTTCACTTCCTTGATTAGTTTTATTCCAAGGTATTTTGTTTTTGATGGCAATTGTGATTTAAATTGTTTCTTTGATTTCTTTTCAGCATGTTTACTAGCTCTATGAGTTTTCTGGTGTAATACTTAGGGTTTCTTGTGTACGGAATCATATAATCTGTAAATAAGAATACTTTGACTTCTTCTTATTTGTATCTTTTTTATTTCTTTATTTTATCTTATTGTTCTACCTGAGACCTCAAGGATTGTATTAAATAAGATGGGAGAGAATGGACACCCTTATGCTGACCTGATTTTAGTTGGAAGTGCTTTGAGTCTTCTCCATTTAAAATGATGTTGCATGTTGGTCTGCTACATATAGTCCTTATTATGTTGAGATATGTTTCCTCCATTCCTAGTCTTTTCAGGGATTTAATCATAAAGAAATATTAGATTTTGTCAAAGATGTCTACATCCTTTGAGAGGATCATGCGGTTTCTGTTCTTTAAGTTCATTTATGTGGTGTATCACGTTCATTCATTTGTGTATATTAAACCATTCTTAATCTGTGGAATGAATCCAACTTGACAATGGTGAATGGTCTTTTTGATGAGTTTTGAAATTTAGTTTGTAAATACTTTATTGAGAAATTTTGCAACTATAACTTTCATTTTGCTTTCATATTTTTATCTGGTTTTGGTTAAGCTTCATAAAAATTATTTGGAAGCATTCCTTCATTTTCTATTTTATGGAATAATTTTGGAAGGATTGATACTAGTACTGGTAGAATTTTGTAGCTAATTCATCTTGACCTGGAATTTTTTTAGTTGAGAGATTTAAAAGAATTATATTTTTATTTGGTGTGTGTGTGTGTGTGTGTGTGTGTGTGTGTGTATGCACACACACACCTGTATACCACAGGATGCCTGTGGAGGTCAAAGGACAGCTTACAGGAGTCAGTCCCTTCCTTCCACCATTTGGTTCCCAGGGATTGAACTCAGGTTGTCAGTCTTGGCAGCAGATGCCTTTATTTTCTTGCTTCATGTCTTTTAAGAATATTTTTTTGAAGCCCATCAAGTTTAATTTGTGTTGCCCAAATACACTTTGGTGTGGGTCCATACCCTGGATTGTAGTCATCAACCAGAGATCACACCTTAAAACTGACTCCCCTTTCTCAACAATTATCAGTTTGTGTATTGGGAAAGGTTTTGGGAATGCTTACCTGGGGTTTGTGGAAGTTAAGAGATCCTGGCAGCAAAGAACAAGAGTGACTGAAGAAGTGATCTGAGAGTAATTGCCTGGAGTTGGAACCAAGTGATCCTGACAGAACAGAGGATGATGGACTGGGGAAGGGCTCTGGGTATGTCAACCTGGAGTTGGGATTGTCAGAGTCACAAGATGCCTTCAGTAGTACTGACTTAGTGGTCATAAATTCCTTAAATCTGTTTTGGACATGGAAAATTTTTCTTTCTCCTTCAATTACCACTGATAGTTTTTCTGGGTATAATAACCTGGGCTGGCATTTGTGATCTTTCAGAACTTGTAGAACATCAATCCAGGCCCTCCTGGCTTTCAAAGCCTCCATTGAAAAGTCAGGTGTTATTCTGATGGGCATGCTTTTAATTTTTCTTCACTTTTGATTTCTGCAGTTTACAAGAAGATGTGCTTAGGTGTCAGATGTTGGGCTTTCATCAAAACAGAGCTATAATAATAAACACAGCATGGTACTGGCATAAAAACAGACACAATGATCAATGGAATAGAATTAAGGACTTGGATATAAGTCCATACACCTAGAGCCACCTGATTTTTGACAAAGAGGCCAAAAAAAATACACATTGGAGAAAATACAGTATCTTCAATAAATGCTGCTGATCAACCTACATAACTCTATGTAAAATAATGAATCTTGATCCCTGTCTGTCACTAGGAACAAAACTCAGCTCTAATGGATCAAGTACCTCAACAGAAGAAACTAAAAAGTCTCTGTACAGAAAAGGACACCAACATCTGAGTGAAGAGGCAGCTGACAGATTGGGAAGAAGTTTCACTGTCTGACAAAGGTTTAATGTCTAGAATATACAAAGAAGTAAAAAATTAAACACCAAGAAAACAAACACCCAATTAAAATTTGGGCATGGAACTTAAAGTGTTCTCAAAAGAGTAAATACACATGGCTCATAAATATTTTCTTAAATGTTCAACATCTTTAGCATTCAGGGAAATGAATATTAAAAATACTTCGGGATTTCATCTTATCCCAGTCAGAATGGCTAAGGTAAAAAAGTGACAATAAATGCTGGCATGAATGTGGGGAAAGGGGAACCCTTACTTATTCATTGCTGGTAGGAGTGTAAACTGGTACAACTGCTATGAGAATCAGTGTATTGTTTCCTCAAAACAATAGAAATAGATCCATATGATCCAGCTACACCACTTCTGGGCATATTCCCAAAGGACTCTATATCCTACTACAGAGATACTTGTTCGTCCATATTCATTGCTGTTCTCTTCACAATAGCCAGGAAATGGAAAGAGGCCAGATGTCCATCAACTGATGAATGGATGTATTAGTTACTTTTCTGTTGCTGTGATAGAAACACTGACCAAAGGAGCTTATAGAAAAGGAAGAGTTTATTTGAGTTTATGGTTCCAAGGCACAAGAGTCCATCATGGTGGGAAGGCATGGTGGCAGAGGTGTCTGGAAGAGGAGTGGAAGCTAGGCTCTACATCTTCAAACAGGCACAAGATGCAAGAGAGTGACTGGAGATCGGGCAAGGCTTAAGAATTCTCTAAGCCTGCCCCCAGTGATGTGCTTCCTCCAGGGTAGCCACACCTCCTAAGACCTCCCAAATCAATGCCACCAACTGGGGACAAAATGTCCAAATACTTGGAGTCTAGGGGGGACATTTTCATTCAAACCACTACAATGGATAATGAAAATTTGGTTCTTACACACAATGAAATACTGCTCTATTGTAAAGAAAAAGGAAATTATGAAATTTACAAGTAAATTGAAAACAACCTTCCTGAGTAAGGTAATCAACACCTAGAAAACGAATGTCACATGTTCTATGGGTATGTTTGTCTAAATTGGAATACCCATAGAAGGTAAGAAACTAGTAAGGGCTATGCGGGTGGGATTTCAAGGGAAGTGGAATAGAACACAGGTGGTATGAAGGAGAAAGGGGACTAAGGCAACAGAAAGGGTTAAATGGGGTAGGGGATGGGGGAGTAAGGTAGAGGAAAGAGTATGAGAGGGATAAGTAAAGACCTATGAAACTGCCACATGGAAACCTGTTACTATAGAAGCTTCCTAAAACATATGCATACACATACACATATACATATACATATACATATATGTAAAGGGGGTTTAAATGGAGTTATCCTAAAAAGGGAGGGGGCAATGCCTTTCCCAGACAACATAGGCTATCAGATTAAAAGCCCATTTCCAGGTATGGGTTACCTCTTCTGGAGTTGTTGATTAGTGGGGTCTCAGAGCCCAAATTACAGGTTGTTGCCATTGTTCTTGGTTATCCTCCAGAAGTTGGAAGATAAGACTATATTGCTGAAGATACCACAATCTTGAGTGATAGAGCTTGGAGAAATCAAGATGGTATCTACCTGGCAGCATCATCACTATTGGCTAGCTTTTATAGTGCTAGAAGTCTCTATGCATTTTACTGGGGGAGAAGAGTCATCAAGTCTTACCCAGTTGTAAACCCTGGGAGTCATAATGATGACTGGCCTGGAAAATATGTTCAGTGGTGAAATAGTGGCATGAATGTTATGGGAGTAACCAACCACTTTTAAATTGAATTTAAAGCCCATTCCGCAATATGGAACACATGTCTGGTACCATTAACTGGGCCAAAAACCTTTGGCTGGCTATGTCATAGGCCCAAGGAGGGAACCTAGTACTGTCATTCTGCTAAATAGACATAGGAACAAACATCCCCCTAAGATGTTATTTTTATACTCATAGACTAAGTGCATCCCTCAACCCTCATCCAAAAAGCTTCTTTTTGCAGTAGATGGCAATTAACCCAGAGACCCACAGCTGGTCAACATGTAGAGAAGAATAAGAGACTGTGGAACACTTGGCTTTAAATGGGACATCTGTATCACACCCTCCCCTCCCAAGGCTCAGGGATCATCTTAGAATAGTGGGCAGAAAGATTGTAAGAGCCAGAGGTAGTGGATGTCTACAGCGAAACAGTACTTGTCAGACATGACAGGACATTGCACACATGAACTCACAGTGACTGAGACTGCATGCACAAGACCTGCACAAGATCAAGTTCACCAAAGGGGATTCTAATAGTCAAATGGATAGGATACAGCCTGTGCTGTGGATGCCAGTCAGAGTCTTTCCTCAGGCACATCTGTCTTTGTCAAATGGACCTATAAGCAAAGACATCTTGATGACATGGTCGGGGCTTATGGCTGGGCCAAGCAACAATTGACTATCACTCATCAGGGTTAGCCTGACTATAGCCACTGTCTGAGGATCCAATTTGTCAGGAACAGAAATCAGTATTGATCAAACATCTCATATGGCACCATTATCCAGGGGTGGTTAGCCAAGTACCTGGAGCCAGCTTGATTTACATTGGACCACAGCAACTGCTGTCTCTTTTTGCTTTCCTTCCTAGCCAAACTCTCTGCCCTTACAAGATAAGGAGAGCTCCAGCTTTCTACAGCTAGCTAGAGAACAGCTACTGTCTTACACCGCTTTCCTTCTGGGCCAACCCCCTTCCCAGCCACTCTCTGCTCTAATCAGATAATGTGAATTCCAGTTTCTCCAGGATGGCTGCATTCAGATTCTCACTCTTGGCCTTCTGATCCCTTGCCCCCTCTGATGCACACAGTGGCTCATGGCTCCTCCCCTCCTCTCCTCTGAGAGAGTCTGTAAATCTTTCCATTTCTATTTGCTTCCCTCTCCTTTTCCCCCTGGCCTAGCACTAACATTGACTATATGCCTTTCCTCCACCATGTACCCTCCCTGGATCTGCCTCCAGGGCTGCAGGAAGTAACCAGCCACTGCTTCTCCCACATGCCTGCCTCCACCTCCAAACTCTCAGTTCCTCAGAAATAGTAAGCCTACTTCCATCCTGCCACCCATTGCTGATTTGTGGCTAATGTAAAACAATGTTTTCCTCTCCATAATACTCAGACTAGGATGCAAAGTTCCTCATTCATTAGAGCCCACCCTGATCTGACTCACCCCCTGAGTTACTTTTATTTATTTTAAAAAGCTAATCTATGTGCAATCCACAAACTTCCAAAGTACTTACCTAGCTTACAAAAATTCCTTCAGCTATACCCCTTTCTCTTCCCCTTCCTACCTAGGGGAGTCACCTGAGACCCAAAGACTCTCCCTTTCTCCTCCCACCTGCTGTACAGCTCTCAGCCAAGTCACATATAAGAGAAAACGTTGGAGGCTGGAAAAATGGCTCAGCTGTTAAGAGCACTGGTTGTTGTCATAGAGGACCTGGGTTCAATTCCCAGCACCCACATGGCAGGCACCATCTTCTGACCTCCTTGGGCATAGTGCAACACAGTTGTACTTACTCACATGTAGGCAATACAGTCATATACATAAAATAAAATATTTTTAAGAAAAGAGGGAGAACAGCCCTAACCCTAACACTATCCATAGATATAATCGTATCTATAATCCTAACCCTAAATCTCACCTATCCCTACCATAGGGGATATCCCTTATCCTAGCACTAACCCTAGCGCTAGCCCTAGTCCTATCCCTAACTCTAGCTGAGTGAGAGAGAGAGAGAACATGATGTTTGTCTTTCTGGGTCTGGGTTATATCACTCAATATAATGTTTTTCAGTTCCATTGATTTACCAGCAAATTTCTTAATTTCATGTTTCTTTGCAGTTGAATAAAATTCCATTGAGCATAGGAACTGCATTTTCATTATCTGTCATCAGTTGATGGACATCTAGGCTGTTTCCATTTCCTGAATGTTGTGAATAGAGCAGCAATGAACATGGATGGGCAAGAATTTTATAGTAGGAAGGAGAGTCCATTGAATATGCCTGGGAGTGGTGTAGTTGGATTAGCCAGTAGATCTATTTGTAGTTGTTTGAGGAACCGCCATATAGA
Organism: Nannospalax galili; assembly: GCF_000622305.1. Lineage (NCBI taxonomy): Eukaryota > Metazoa > Chordata > Mammalia > Rodentia > Spalacidae > Nannospalax > Nannospalax galili. The sequence goes on from NW_008355036.1 coordinate 1,224,979, forward strand.
TTTCCATAGTGGCCACACCAGTTTGCACTGTATGAGTGTTCCCCATCCTTGCCAGTATTTGCCATCACTTGTTTTTTTAGATCTTAGCCATTCTGACTGGGGTAAGATGGAATCTCAAAGTAGTTTTAATTTGCTTTTTCCCTGGTGACCAAGGGTGGTGATCATTTTTAAAAGTATTTCTTAGTCATTTTTATTTCTTCTTCTAAGAACTTTCTGTTCATTTCCATAGCCCACTTTTTAATTGGGCTGTTTGTTTTCTTGGTGTTTAGTATTTTGAGTTCTTTGTGTATTCCAGACACTAATCCTCTGTCAGATGTGTGTTTAGCAATGATTTTTTCTCCATTCTGTAGGTTGCTTCTTCATTAGATTAACAGTTTATTTTGCAGTACAGAAGCTTTTGTGTTTCATGAAGCTCCACTTGGTGATCATTGGTTCTATTTCCTGGGTGACTGGAGTTTTATCCAGAAGGTTCTTACCTGGGCTTCTTTTCTGAAGTATATTCTGTATTCATTCTTCTAGAAGTATCAGGATTTCAAGATGAAAACCTACCATTTGAACAGCCATGCTACTTAAAACCCTGGTCTACATCTCTTTGCCTTGATTAAATAAACATTTGTTATTATATATATGAGACACACTTTTACATCAAAAAATGAATTGATTCATAGTCACTGGTGCTATTTCATAAATTTTTGAGAAGTTTGAAGTTTTGGGAGCAGTGAGATGGCTCACTGTGGGTCAAGGTGCTGGCTGCCAAGTCTGTTGACCTGTTTGATCCCTGGGATCTACATGGTGGAAGGAGAAAACTGACTCCTGTTAAGTTGTCCTCTGACATCCACACCTGCACCATGCCATGCATCACACACACACACACACACACACACACACACACACAGAAACACGCACAGACACAGATACACACAACACACAGACACAGATATAGACACACATGCAATAAATGTAATGTAAAGAGGTCTAAAGTTTTGACTCTCACTGATGTTATAGACTTATTTGAATAAGCCAAGAATTCTAAACAAAGTTTCAGAAAAACAAAGCAGAAGGACTTCTGTGTGTTAATTGTTGTTGGCTTCTTTTCATGTTGAATGTGTTTATGTTCAAGTATATAAACCTCCTGGAATAAAAATCTTGAAGAACACATTGAGAAGTTAAAGTTCTCAAAGCTAGAACTACTGGTGATGCTAACCCTCTCCAGGCTGGTGCTCCTGTGATCCTGAATGGATCAGGACTGGAATCTTCAAGCAAAGACAACTAGACTGTTTTGCCACTTGCTAAGATTCCTGAAGAATTCTAATCATGGCTATTCTAAGTCTGTTGTAATCCACAGCTTTTATCTTCTCTAAAAAGTTCATAGTCAAACTCATGAAAACTGACTCTAATAAGTACTCAATATTCAAACTAGTTTTCTTTAAATATTTTCTCTTGTTAGTTTGTAGTTTTCTTGTAAAACATTGTAGCTGTTGTCTGCCAGCAATCTGCAGAGGTACAACTTCTTTTAAAAAGTATTTTATTCATTATTTTTATTTTATGTGTATGAGTGTAATGCCTACATGTAGGTAGGCACACCTGTCATGCAATGCTCATGGAGGTCAGAAGAGGGCATTGGATCCCTTGGAGCCGGAGTTACAGATGGTTGTTAGCTACCATGTGGGTGCTAGCAATTGAACCTGGGTTCTCTGTAAGAATTGCCAGTGCTCCTAACCACTGAGCCAGCAGAAGTACAATTTCTTTCTTTCTTTTTTGTCTGAGACAGTGTCTCTCTGCCCCAGCTGGCCTGGAACTCACTATGTAGATGAGGCTGGCCTTAAACTCAGAGATCGGCCTGCCTCTGCCTCCCGAGTGCTAGGATTAAAGGTGTGTGCCACTACTCCTGGCCAGAAATACAATTTCTAAGTAAACAAACTGAGTGGTATTTTTTGAGATGCTAAGTCATTAGCCACAGACGGTAGAATATATATTTAGGCATGGGAACAGGCATATTTCAGGAATTTCTACACTAAGTCCAACACGTTGCCCAAATCTGTCAAGACTTCTCTGGCTGGAGAGGAGCTATTCTGAAGGGAGACACTTGAGACCTTCCCTTTGGCTATCAGACTGTTGAAATGATGGACCCCAGAGAATTAAAACTTCCCAGGAATCCCAGCCTGGAGGAGCAGAAAGACTGAAGCCCTGTTTTCCAGAAGTGACCTTGATTCTTTGAAAGAGAATGCACACAGTCTGACAACTAAAATGAGTGTATGTGTATTTCCTGGCCTTTGTCTCATCTTTTCTACAAAACTGTACCACTGTTAGAGAAAAGGTAGAGACTAGGTCTTTCTTTTCCCAGCTTGGCCACATTCTAAATAAATCCATTATTTCCTTTATCAGTTTGTCTCCTAAGTTCTTTCTTTTTTCTTTTTTTTAGAACAAATGATTTTTTAATTGATTTTTTGTTTGTATTTCATACAGAACATCTCAAACAATCTTAATCATCTTTATACCCCTATCCCCACTGGCACCCTCCCATAGCACCCCTCCTCCGCTGGAGCCCATATACTCTGTCATCCCTGTTACTGTCCACTGTGTTGTCAGTGCCCCCAGCCGTTCCCTAGTGCAAGTCCATCCACTGCGTCTAGTCAGCCTATGTAGAGTCTCTTGTTTTAGGAAGATCAGCTTTTCTTCATCTAGCAGCAATCAGTTGCCAACATTCCTTTAGATAAGATTGGGGTCTGCTGTTCATTATCCCAGTTCTATGCTGGGTTACTGTCTGTCGGAGTTTGCATGGGACTTGTATATACTGATACCTATGCCATAGAATGATATGAGCAGGTTCCCAGGAGCTTGTAGGACTCTGTTTCCATATGGTCATGCACATCTTCCTTGGCTCTTACAACCTTTCTACGCCCTCTTCCGAGATGATCCCCAAGCTTTGGATGAATGAAGTTTAATAAAGGGGTCTTGTCCAAGGACCATTATTTAGCAGACTCTTGATCTCTACACTCTGGCCATTTGTGACCTTTTGTGTTCCTGGCCCTCTGCTGCATGAGGAGCTTCATTACTGAGAACTGATTCATAGTGTCCTCTTCTTTATCCCTGTTCTATGTTCCATGAGCCTTAGGTGTAGAGGCTGCATTGCAGATGTGTCCCTTAGGCCCGGGAAATTCATAGACAATGTCCATGTGTGACCAGTTGTGGTACTTGGTATTAGCAGTGAGTTGGGTGGGCTGAAGAGATGGCTCAGTGGCTAGGAGCACATACTGTCTTTCCAGAGGACTCGAGTTCAGCTCCCAGCATCCACATTGGGTGCTGCACAACTGCCCGAAACTCCAGCACCAGGAGATCTGCCTCCCTCTTCTCACCTCCTCGGGCACTGAATTCATGTGCACATCCATATACATGCAATTAAAATAATAAAAAGAAATAAAAAGAAGCAGCGGACTTAAGAATCTAAGTGCCCTGTGTGGCACCTTCGGAAATGGAAGTTTCTGTCACTCTGCTATGCAAAAATCCATGACCAGCTGCAGTGCCTGCTGAGGCTAAGAAAATAATGTGCAGAGGAAGAAGGTAGCTGTAAATATCACAACCACATGACCAGTCACAGAAAAGATGGTGATTGTTTCGAGTGCTTCTTATTTTACTATGACTGTATGTTTTTATCTTTGTTTTCTGTCCTCTTGTTCCCTTATCGTGTAACATAATGTATCCTGATTTTATGTCACACTGTTTAAGATTGTTGATTTTACATAATATTATTGAGTTATGAGATATCAAAGGGTGAGACATCAAAGACTACCTTTTTTTCTGGTTAGTGTGTTTCCATCTGTAAATAAGAGAACTGCATCAAGTTAGGTGGACTTATAAAGTCATTATTTTTCTTGGAGACTATACATGGTGTAAACATATGCTTGTGTAAACATATGTGTGTGGGTGAGCTCACCCGTGTGTGTGCATGTGTAGTCCAGAGACCAATGTCAGGTGTTTTCCTTGATTATGGGAGATTTGTATAGGGGCCAAGATAACAATGGGTGTGTTTGTGATGGTTAACTCCTATATGCTTGTGTAAACATATGTGTGTGGGTGAGCTCACCCATGTGTGTGCATGTGTAGTCCAGAGACCAATGTCAGGTGTTTTCCTTGATTATTCTCCACTTAATTCTTGGAGTCTCTCACTGAATGTGGAGTTCACCATTTCAGCTAGAATGGCTGACCAACAAGCTTAGGGGATCCACATGTCTCTACCCCCATCTCATACTGGGGTTATGGATATACATCATCATGCCCGGCTTTTATGTGATGTAAACTCCAGTCTTCCTTCTTGTGTAGCAAGTACTTTATTCACTGCGTCATCTACCCAGCGTGTGATGGAAATTTTTATGTAGACTTGACTGGGCTAGATTAAACATTAAACATTCTAGGTGTAAGAGCTTCTGAATGAGATTAGTAATTGGACTGGTGAACTCAGTAAGATAGATTGCCTTCTTGAATGTAGGCATCAATCAACCTGTTGAGCAAACACTCAAATGGGACAAAGGGCAAAGGAGGAAGGTGCTCACCCCACCTTTTCCAGATTGGGACTTATACCATGGGATCCTTTGGCTCTCAGACTCTCAGATTCAGACTGAATTAAACTCTTGACTTTCCTGGGTCTCTAGACTGTGGATGGTAGCTCATGGTATTTCTTAGATTCTGTGACTCCGTGAGCCGATTTCTCACAATGATAAATTTCTCCCTCTCCTTCTTGCCATACATTTTAACTGATGAATTATTTATTTTTGGGATAAGGTTTCAGTATGTATCCTGGGTTAATCTTAACTGGCTACATAGCTCAAGTCTGGCCTCAAAGTTTGGATCCTCCTGCTTCAGCTTCCCAAGTGCTAGGAATACAGGCATGTGCCACCATACCCAGCTCTCCATACATATAATGTATGTACTGTAAATATATTTGATATATGTGCATGAATAACATAAATAGGTGATATGCTCCTTTAGAGAATCCAGTGTAATACATATTGATCAATGATTTTTATTAAATGTGAAAAAATAGAGTCATATCTTTCTTATGTGTGTGTTTATGTATGTGTGTGCATGATAGGTGCATAGGGGTACACTTGCACATGTGTGAGCATGTGTGTGTGGATCAGAGGACAACCTCTTTTGTTCCTTAGGTGCCATAGGCAGGGTCTTTCACCGGCATAGACTTTGTGCAGTAGGCTGGGGAGCTGGCCAGTGAGCCCCAGCTACCTCTCTCCACTTTCCCAGAACCTGGATATAAGCACCGCCTACCATGTCTGACTTTTTAAAAAATGTGAGTTTTGGGGATTGAATTCAGGTCCTCATGGTTGCAAGGCAAGCACTTTACTGACTGAGCTATCTCCTCAGCTTCATGATCCGTCCCTTCCTTCCTTCCTTCCTTCCTTCCTTCCTTCCTTCCTCCCTCCCTCCCTTCTTTCTTTCCCTTTCTTTCTTTCCTTCTTTCTTTCTTTCTTTCTTTCTTTCTTTTTCTTTCTTTCTTCTTTTTCTTTCTTCTTTTTACTTCCCTCCCTCCCTTCCTTCCGTGTATGTGTGTGTGTATGTGTGTGTATGCATGTGTCCGTGTGTGAGGGTGCATGTGTGTGGAGGCCAGAGGTGTCAACCTTGGGTGTCATTTCTCAGTATTCTAGTTACTTTCTATTGCTGTGATAAAAACATTGACCAAAACCAACTTGGGGAGGAAAGGGTTCCTTTGGCTTACAGCTCACAGTCCATCATTAAATGAAGCCAAGGCAGGAATTTAGGGCAGGATCCTGGAACACAGACCATGGAGGGTTGCTGCTTACTGGCTTGCTCCTCTGACCTGTGCTCAGCCTGCTTTCTAATACAACATAGGACCATCTGCCCAGGGGTGGCACAGCCCATAGTGGATGGGCCCTTCTATACCATTTAACAATCAAGAAAATGCTCCCACAGACATGGCCACAGGTCAGTCCAATGGAGGGAATTCCTCAGTTGAGGTTTCCTCCACCTGTGTGTCAAATTGATAACTGAAGCTAGCCAGCACACTCAGGCACCATCCATGCTGAGACAAAGTCTCTCTCTGGTCTTGCCAAGTAGGCTAAGCTGGCTGGTTGGCAAATTTCAGGGATCAGTTTGTATCCACTTTCCCAATGCTGGGATTACAAGTGTGCACTGTTGCCGTGACCCAAGACTCCGTCCAGCAGAGTCCAGGAGAGATGACACAGACACCAAGGTGAGGTTCAAGCTTCTTCTTCCTTTATTACGCACTTCAGTTCCCATTTATATAGTTCCCAACAGCCCTCCCCCCAGCCAGGACCAATCAGGTCACACACACACACACACACACACACACACACACACACACACACCAGGCAGGCAGAGAGGCAGCTTATTGGGCCACGTAGCAGGATCATGCTCGATGATGTCTCTGATCAGGCAGGCAGCACTTGATCAGCTCCTAGCACTTCCTTGAGTTGGAGTAAACAAATGAGGGTCACTAGGCTTGGCAGCCAGCCAAGCGTTAGAGTCACGAGGCTTGGCAGCCAGCCAAGACACCATCTTTGGCTGACTCGGCCTTGCTCCCTTCCCACACACTGTCACACCCGGCTTATGTGGGTGCTGAGGACCAAACTCATGTCCTTTCATGCTTACGTGGCAAGCTCTACCCACCTAGTGATCTCTCCACCTACCTGTTATTTGTCTCCTTTATTCTGGATACTTTAATTACATATAGGTAATCACTTCTTCATACTTTTCTGATGCTCTGTTTAGTTTTCTTTGAGCTGGTTTGTTTATTTATTTATTATTTATTTAATAACCACATGATTAGAAGAAGCATTTCATTACAGCTTCAACATATTCAGTAACAACTTCCAGAACAAGGATACATCTCTTTCAAAAGTGACTGTAAATTTTTAGGTTCACAGTTGAATTAATACAGTTATACAATATTGAACTCAGTATAAACCCTGAACCGAAGTTTTATCCTTGTATTTCATTTTGGATAGCTCTGAATGGGTGTGTCTTCAAATTCATTGAGTTGTTTCTATAGCATTCATTCTGCTGCTAATCCTTACTGTGTATTTTTGTTTCAGATGCTGCAGTTTTATTTCCACTTTAGGTACCATGATTTTACATACTTCATTTCTTTCTTTCCTTTTTAAAAATTAAGTTACACCCCTTTTTAAAAAAATTTTAAAAATTATTTTATTTTATGTATATGAGTGTATTGCCTGCATGTAAGTGAGTGCACCTGTGTCATGCAATGCCATGGAGGTTGGAAGAGGGCTTTGGACTCCCCTGGAACTGTAGTTAAGGATGGTTCGCAGCCGCCATGTGGGTGCTGGGAATCAAACCCGGGTCCTCTGCAAGAGCAGCCAGTGCTCTTAACTGCTGAGCCGTCTCTCCAGCCCCTGAACATGTTTTTTAAAAAATATTTTATTATTTTTATTTTATGTGTATGCATGTATTGCTTAAGTGTAGGTAAGTGTACCCATGTCATGCAATGAATGCCCTCGGAGGACAGAAGAGGCTGTCGGATCCCCTGGGACTGGAGT
>NW_008355036.1:1232561-1239628 GCF_000622305.1 Nannospalax galili
CAAACCTGGGTCTTCTGCAAGAACAACCAGTGTTCTTAACTGTTAAGCCATCTCTCCAGCCCCTTGAACATAAGTTTATGATTACAGTTTTGATATCTTGGTCAACAAATTCTAAAATTTGTGTCATATTGGGGTCTATATCCATGAGCTGATTTAAATTTTTTTGTTTTGATTTCTTTACTTTTATTTTGTGTGTTTTACCTGTATGTAGGGGCACCAAGTATAGTCAGTGCCTGTGGAAGCCAGGGTGGTTACAGTTTGAGGCTCTTGAAGTTTCTTCCCTCCTTCCCTCCCTCCCCCTCCCTTCGTTTTTTCCTTCCTTTTCTTGGACAGCATTTCCCTATAGCTCGAGCTAGCCTGTAACTTGATATGTAGACCAGGCTGGCCTAGATCTCATAAAGATATGCCTGCCCTGCCTCCCAAGTGCTGGAGTTAAAGACATGGACCAACACACATAGCTTCTTACCTGATAGGACATATCTAAGGCAGCTATTCCTCAAGGGCTAATTTAGTCTTGTGGAGGCAATGTGCTTTGAGAACCATACCAACACCTCACACATACTAGGTGATCTTGGCAGTCTGGGTAGTCAGAATCCCATTGTATGAACTGAGATGGCTCTGCCCGTTCCTCGTGTCTTTGCTCAGTCTTGGTGGCTTCTTTGCGTGTGCACCTTGCAGTTCTCAGGCACATCCTAGGCGACCTGTCTGTGGGTCCCTGCAGACCTCCTTTCCTGTGGTGCCTCCTTTGGTAATTTGCTTCATTACCCTGCCCCACTGCAACCCTGAACTTTGTCTCTTTGGCTGGGGAGAATGCTTGGCTCTGTTTCAGTTTCTGTCTTTTATGGTCAGCTGTTTTCTTTATCTTAGTGATGATTGTTCCACATTGCTTCTGGTATCCAATGCACAGTTTGCTCAGGTTTTAGTTGTGAGAGTTTCTGTTATTCCATCTTGTTTGAAACCAGAATTCTGTTCCAGTAATCAATTTCCATCTTGTCTAGGTAGTTTCTTTCTATTCCTGTTTCAGTTTGTGTTTTTATTAGAAGACTATTAAATATGAATTTTTTTGGAATGACATAAAATCGTAGGCATTTCCTTCTTTTACAGGTGCACTGATTCGTGTAGATAGGACTCCTATTGGAGAATAACATTCATCTTTTGAAGGAACTTTTCTTGGTCAGATACTGATTTTTTTTTAGTAATCATTAATTTTTATTATGTGGCATACACTCTTTCTTTGTTTAAAATAAATAATTTATTAAGAATTTCATACATGCATATAAAGTGTTTTGATCAAATCCATGCCCACTCCATCTCCCCATCACTTTTTTCTAACTTCATGTACTCTTTCTTCTTCTTTGATTTATTTATTTTTATGGGGCTTTTGGCTACTCTAACATTACCCCCTCTGAAAAGGTAACCCTAAAACCTTTTAAGGATTAGATAAAAGCTCCCAAATGCTTTCAACATTTTTTTTTTTTTTTTGGTCTTTTTGAGTCAGGGTCTCCCTGTAGCACCAGCTGGCCTGGAACTCACTGTGTAGACCAGGCTGGCCTTGAACTCACAGAGATCCGCCCACCTCTGCCTCCCGAGTGCTGGGACTAAAGGCATGTGCCACCATGCCCGGCCACTTTCAATATTTTTGGCTTTTGGAACAGAGTATGTTGCTAAGACATCTAAGAACATTGTGATTTTTAGCCAGGAAACTGGCTACTTTTCTTTGGGGTCTTTTTACCCTAACTGCCTAGCCAATTCCTACCTCCTATTCTTATCATACCACCCTCTGAAGAGGTTACCCAGATTGCCAGTAGGGAATCGGGACATAGACAGTTTCGTCTGCTTCCGGACGCAGGGTGAAGCAATTGGAGTACCCCTTCAGTGGGTCTATCTTAAAGACTCCTAAATTGCATAACTCTTGTCTCTAAGGGGAGAAGAAAGTCTTTGACTCATGAATAGGAGATGTGAAGGAGGAGTAAAGGCAAGAGTGATTTCCATTACAAGCTCTAGACAGGGGACTAGAAAAAAATCAGAACAGGGCAATTTTCAAATGTTCATATGAGAGTCCATTGGAATTTCTTGACAAGGGCTTCCAAAATCATCCCTCTGTTAGGTTCCTCCTCATTTTTCTTTTGTCTGCCAAGGCTGGACTTGAGAGTGATGGATTCAGGATTTGCTTTCAGGCATTTTGATAGCTGTTGGAGTGGTTAGACTCAGTGTGAGTTCCCTCTCAAAGGCTTCTAGATAGGGAGAGAAAACAAATGTGGCCATCATTTTAGAACAATAGTGGGTTGCCTCCCTTAGCTACAAGTGGGCTCTACAGTACTGCAGACCAAGATTTGAAGGCTAACATCTGAGCAGCACTTTCTGATTCAGAACAAAATCATCAATGAAAGATAATTCACTTTTTATAACTTTTTATATGGACTTAAGCCTAATGTCTGGGAAGTGTAATCCATTGAACTCTTAAAGAGAGGACTTTACTCTTTGGTTATACTTTCCTTTTGGATGTTTAAGACTGCCCTGGTTTGTTTCTTCATTGCTGTGACAAAACACTCTGACCACTACCAACTTGGGGAGGAAAGGGTTTATTCAGCTTACATCTCCTAGGTCACAGTTCATCAGGGAGCCCAAGGTAGGAACTCAGGGCAGGAACCTGGAGGCAGGAGCAGGAGCACAGGCCATGGAGGAATGCTGCTTACTAGCTTGCTGCCCTGACCCCTGTTCAGCCTGCTTTCTTATGCAACACAAGCCCACCTGCCCAGGGGTGGCATTACCCACAGTAGGCTGGGCCCTCCCACATCACTCATTAAGAAAATGCCCTTCAGACATGGCCACAGGCCAGTTCAATGGGGGCAATTTGCCGATTGAGGCTCCCTCAACCCAGTTGTGTCAAGTTGACACTAAAGCTATCCAGCACAAAGACCATACAGTTAGCCCAAATAAATCAATTTATTTTTACACTTAAGGTCATTTGAGGATCTGTTCCTCAGAGGTCACATGGGCTTGGGAGGAACCCCTGACTCCTTTCTTTTACCAGTTCCATCTATGTGAAGAGAAGTCAAAGGTCCTGCTCGACCATGTCTTGCTTCATTTGGGAGCATGAATGAGATGTTTCTTCTGAGTTGACCTTCCTCTTTGTAGACTGGACACTGGTTCAAGTCCATCTCATGAGGTCTTCATGGCCTCCCTGAGAAAGAGGACAGGTGACTTACCACAGTTACAGGACATTTTGAGAGATGCTCCATAGTCTCCTGGAACTTAGTCGACTTTGGAGGGAAAGGAGCATAAAAAGCTGTCCTTTAAGTCCCTCTGACCAGATTGGTATAGGCCTCAAAGTATGGTTGTTAAACATCTAATAAGGTTAGCACCACTAGTCTGATACTTTTAATTACCCTGTGCTGTGTAGATAAAGCTTGGGTAAAAAAACCCAAATGTTCTCAGATAAACCTTGATTAGATATATATTTTGTTCCTTAAACTGGTTGACTAAACTATGAACTTAGAAATTTTAAAATTTTGTGTATATTATTTTTGTCTCATCTTTTATATATCATAAAAATCTACACAGACCTTCATCATTTGCTTAGGCTTTCTCATTTTTCCCTATTTTGGAAAATATCTCCATTCCCATATCCTTTTAACATCTTTTACATTCTCATTTTCTTTCTTTCTCTTTCTTTCTTTCTTTCTTTCTTTCTTTCTTTCTTTCTTTCTTTCTTTCTTTCTTTCTTTCTTTCTTTTAATAATTATGAGACATAACAGCATTAACAAACTTTCCAACTGTTGTGAGAATTCTTTTCCTAGGGATACTAAGTGATGCTTATTACCTATTAAGGTTCTAGTGTCAAGCCAATGTTTGATTAAAGTTTTACTGGGGAACCAATGAATTTACTGAGGTTACTTACCAAAATAACCGAGGGGTTGCTGAGGTGTATGTACGACTTGAGGGTATACACACTGGATAGCCTTTACCCAACATGGGTCATGCTTTCTTTTCCTACCCTTCCCCAGATTGTATACTTTAGCCCTCCCCAAATCAAGGAGACCATGTGTGATTATGGCCAAATTACATACAGTTGGCTGAGAAGAGTGGTTGGATACTCTGGTGAGGGTCCAATGACCCTGTTTGGCCCTCCTTTAATGAAGGAGCATAACCGCCAACAAGCCCCATTGTGACGATGTTTAGCAATCAGGCTCAGCTGAAGTCATGATGATGGTAGTTGTTTCATGCAGAAGAGACTGCTGTACAGCATCATCTTATTAAAGGGATGTGGAATTTAAAAGGATTTAGTGCTAGGATCCACAAATGAGGGAGAACATACGTCTTTTATTTTTGAGTCTGTTTTACTTCACTTAATATAACAGTTTCTAGATCCGTCCATTTACCTGCAAATTTTATTATTTCATCTTTCTTTACCGCTGAATAGAACACCATTGTGTAAATACACCACGTTTTTGTTAACCACTTATCAGTTGAGGGGCACTTAGGTTGTTTCCATTTCTTTGCTATTGTGAAAAGAGCAGCAACAAACATGGTTGTACAGGTGTCTCTACAATAGGATGAGTCCTTTGGGTATATGCCAAGGAGTGGTATGACTGGGTCATGTGGTAGGTTCATTTTCAGTTTTTTAAGAGTTCTCCACACAGTTTTCCATAGAGATTGCATGAGTTTGCAATCCCAGCAGCAGTGAATGAGTGTTCCCCTTTCTCCACATCCTCGCCAGCATTTGGTATCACTTGTTCTCTTGATCTTAGCCAGTCTGATTGGGGTAAGGTGATACGTAGGGTGGTTTTAATTTGCATTTCCCTAATTACTAATGATGTTGAATGTTTTTTGAGATGTTTCTTCATCTTTATTTCTTCCTTTAAGGACTCTCTGTTCTCTGTTAGATCTTTAGAGCATCTTTTCATTGGGTCTTTTCCATTCTTTCACCTTAAGGTAGTGCCGGTCCTTGAAGGTCAGATAGGTTTCTTGCAGACAGCAAAGAGATGGATTTAGTTTCTTAAGCCGTTCACTTAGCCTGTGTCTTTTGATTGGAGAGTTTAGTCCATTGATATTTAAGGTTATTATTGAAAGATGGGTATTGGTTGCCATCATTTTGATTGCTGTTTGTGTTCTCTGTCTAATTTTGTGTTTCCTCAATTATACCTGTATTTTTTTTCTTTCATTGCCCCTGGTGTATAGTCATTTCTCTCTCCACTCTCTGTATTGCCTCAAGTATTCTTTGAAGGGCTGGTTTCATGAACATGAATTCTTTCAGGCTATTCATGTCATGGAAGATTTTTCTTTCCCCCTCAACTACAATAGACATTTTTGCTGGGTAGGTATTCTGAGCTGGCATGTATCGTCATTTAGAACTGGAAATAACTTGGTCCAGGTACTTGTGGCTTTCATAGTTTGCACTGACAAGTCAGCTGTGTTTCTGATGGGCTTTCTTTTGTATGTGACTTGTTGTTTTTCTTTTGCTGTTTTCAGTATTCTCTCTTTGTTCTGTACATTTAGTGTTTTTACTATGATACGTCATGGGGAGTTTCTTTTCTGATCCTGTCTATTTGGTGTTCTATATGCTTCCTGTATTTGTATGGAGATGTCTTTCCTTAACTTCGGGAAATTCTCTTCTACAATCCTAAGATCTGATCAATACCATTAACCTGAAATTCTTCTCCTTCCTCTGTGCCTATGATATGTAGATTTGGTCTTTTCATGGTTTCCCACATCTCTTGTATATTCCATTCCTGTGTTTTTAAAAATTTTCCATAATCTTTGCTTGAATGTTCCAACTCTTCAACTTTACCCTCCAGTTTTGATATTGTTTTCCATTTCATTCATTCTTGTGGTGAAACTTTCCCCTGTTGTTTCAAGTTGGCTTATTGAGTTTTTAACTTCCTTTTTCATTTCTGCCTGAGTTTTCTTCAACGTTTCTCTTTTGTGAATTCATTCACAAATTTATCCCTATCTTCTTTTAGTTCTTTGATTTGTTTGTGCTCATGTTCTTTAAATTCATTGAATTCCTTGATCATATTTATGATCGTTCTTTTAAATTCAGTGACCTGGGTTATCTCTAGGGGGTTCTCCTTATAGAACTCTCCTACAAACTGGTAGAGTTTGGTGTGGACAAAGTGCTTTGGCTTTCCATTTTGTTATTTTTTTCTTGTGATTTTGGCATGTGAATTTCTTTTGTTTATGATTCTCATATCAGAATCATTATCGGGGTGCCTATGTCCTTTCCTTATTGGTTATGTAAAGCTGGTTGATACAGGTTTCATGTTCTCTCAGGTTTTATTTTGGAGGAAACCGATGGCTTCAGATCAGATATTCAGGAGCATCCACAGAAGCCTAAGTCAGGTTCCAGTCAGGTACACTCAGGCTTCCTTTTAAGGTTTGGATCCTTTTTAGCAGGAACTCAGAGCAAAATTTGGGAAGTTCCCTAAGGGGCTGGGTGATTTTGGGACTCTCAGGAGGTCTGCTGAGTTCTCAGCCCCTATACCAGAGTGAGACCAGAACCGGCACTCTCTGGGGGTCTGCTGAGACCACAGCCACTGCACTGGTGGAGGTCAGAACCCAACCTCTCAGGCTGTCTGCTTTGATCTCAGCCTTAGCCTACCAAAGCCATGTCTGCTCTGGGGCCTTGGGAGGGGCCTCAGGAAATCCCAAGTAGGGGGATGGGTATGGCGCAATTAGGGGAAGCTCACCACCACGTGGAGGCAGGGTCGAGGCTCTCAGGCAGCCCCTTGAATTCTCAGTCCCTATGCCAGAGGGAGGCCAGAACCCGCATTCTCTGGCAGTCTGCTGAGATCTTCATCCACTGTATTTTCATGATAATCATTGTAGTTTGTCTTTTAGATATTGTGGTTTTAGTCTCGAAGTTCAATTTTATTTATTTACTCATTGATTCATTTATTTTGAAATGGAGTCTTGTTATGCTATACAGCACACGTTGACCTTGAATTCCTCACATTCCAGCTTCAGCCTCCTGAGTAACTACATAATAAGTATGGACCACCATGCCTGGAGTAATTTGAATTCTCCCTCCCTTCCCCACTCCCTCTCCTCCTCCCCTCCCCTCCCCC
>NW_008355036.1:1239719-1251458 GCF_000622305.1 Nannospalax galili
TTGTGCATATTAACCTGAACTACATCCCTAGCTCTTGATTTGAAGTCTTTTGAAAAATATTTTCCATATGTTGAGCAACTGGTGTGGGTTTTCTTCTGGCTTCTTGAATATATAGTATGATGATGATAACTGTTTTAATGTCTGTGTCTCCTAATTCTACAGCCTGTGTCATATTTTGGTTATTTTAAGTGCTTGCTTTTGCCCACCTCCTAACTTTTTTATTGGGCTCAGACTTCGTGGATTTTACCCTGCTGGGTGATGTACTCACAGGTGAAGTACAGTGTCTTGGTGGCTCCCACTCAGGCTTCGAACGCAGGCATGAAGCTCCCTCTTGTGGCTGCAGCGAGGAAAGCTGGTTGGCTAGTCCCTGGAGCTCTGGCCTCCAACCCTGGCTCCTGCTTTGCTACAGGTCAAGGCTCAGGACAGAAGCAGTGACGGATGTGAGGGCGTGATCTGGAGAGCTGTGGCTCCAGCCTTGGGCATAGTAGAGGTGAGGGTGGGGCCGAGCATTAGTAAAGTATGCCATAAAAAGAAAGGAGAGCAGCATTCATGCATGGGGAGGAACCAAATTTAGTAACGCTAATGATTAAAAAAATGATAATAAAGTTTATAAAGGATAAGTCTGATTATAATACACAGTCACAATGAGACACACACACACACACACACACACACACACACACACACGCAGATCAGTTGAAAATTCCCCTAGGAATTGTCTGCAGAGATGGTTGTTGGTGTCTAGACCTAGAGGAGTAATGTGTATGCCCATATATATATATAATATTTTATTTATTCTTTGAGAATTTCATACATGAATACTTTGTATTTTTATATCACCCTCACTCACACCCTAACTCTTCCCAGATCTACCCTATACTCCTCCCCAACTTCATGTCATTTATGTCATATCATGTCATATAATTTATTTATTTATTTATAACCCACTGAGTTCAATTTGTGGGGACCATATACACATGGGTGTGGGCCATCCACTATAGCATGATTGCCCAAGGGCCATACACTTAAAGAAACTGACTCTCCTAACCCCAGGAACCATCAACTGCTATTATCTTCCCTTGAAAGTTGGGGACTCTATATTCCCTCACCTCAAAGGGCTCCTTGCACCACCCAGTAGCTGTGACAAGAATAGGCAAGATTCAGGGGAAAGTGGAATTTTATTCTTTGCCAGAGTGGGCTTAAGCTAGAGGACTGTGCCATTTTGTTTACATGCATTTCCCCTCCCACCCTATTCTTTTTTTTATTATTTTAATTTTATTATTTTTATTTTACATGTTTGTGTGTATTGCCTGCATATAGGTAAGTGCACCCGTGTCGTGCAATGCCCGTTTGCATGTAAGTAAGTGCCACCTATGTCATGCACTGCCCGCAGAAGTCAGAAGAGGCTGTCGGTTCCCCTGGGACTGGAGTTACAGACAGCTGTTAGCTGCGGTTCTGGGATTAGAACCTGGGTCTTCTGCAAGAACACCAGTGTTCTTAACCGCTGAGCCATCTCTCTAGGCCTATATTATCTTTTTAAAAAATATTTTATTTATTATTTTTATTTTATGTGTATGAGAATCTCTCCAGCCCCATCCCCCGCCCCATTCTTTGACACTAGCCCTTGAAGATTACTGATCTTAGAGAACACATATTATAGGTGAACATATAACATTCTTCTGAAATGTTCTAAGATGCAAGAAATATAGAAGAAACATGATGCTAGGGTGCCCACTACCTATGCTTGTAAGTTCTTTTGACACAAATGGTCTTCTGTTGTTTATGTATTTACCTGATTTCGACCATGCTTAAAGAACTTACCACATAATATCGAAAGGACACACGAGATTAGTATTAGCTTTGATGCTTATCTGTGTGGAAGAAATATCCATAGTTTATTAAACTTTCTATTTTATTCATTTCCATGTCTCTCTTCTTTAAGGATCACATTTTGTGGTCACCATGTGATGAATGATTACCAAATGAGAAACATTTCTGTGCTTTATGTTGCTGTCTTCTAGACTTTTCTGAGAAAATATTAATTTCACACACACTATATATGTATATACATATACATATTTGACAGAGTCTCAGGTAGCCTAAGCTTATCTCTAACTCAGTTTGTAGCTAAAGATGACTTTGAACTTTTGAATTTCTGATCTCTTCACCTCCCAAGTGCTGGGGTTGTAGGTGTGCACCACCACACCCAGTTTCTATGGTACTGGGAATCAAACCCAGGATCTTGTACATGCCAGGCAAATATTATAGTGAATCACATGTCCAGTTCCTGACTTTCATGCTTTTATCTTCATTTCTAGGATTGGGAAATGGGATAACAACATGTCAAATAAATTTCCCAAAGCCATATGGCAATTGAGATTTGAGTTCTTTTCTTCTGTGTGTATGTGTGGAGTGTGTGTGTGTTTGTGTGTGCATGTATGTGTGTTTTCCTGTGTGTGGGCACTTTGTGTGTTTGTGTGTGCATGTGCACATGTGTGCATGTGTGTGTGTAAGCCTGAGGCTGAGGTTGGGAGTCTTCTTTGATCACTCTTCATCTTATATTAAGGCAGGCTCTGCTCTGGGGATCACCTATCTCTGTTTTCTAAGTGCTAGAATTACAAATGGGTTGCTATGACCACCTGGCATTTATAAGTATGCTGGAGACCTGAACTTTGGTCCTTGTGCTTATGAGGCAAGTACTTTATCCACTGAACCATCTCCCCAGTCGAAGACTTAACTTCTAAGCCAGACTCTGCACATGTACCCGAAGTCCCAAGTATTCAGAAGGCTGAGTCAGGAGCATTGCAAGAACTCACATGTTTGAGACCAGCCTGGGCAGCACAGTGAGATCCCCATCTCAAACAAACAAACAAACAAACAAACAATTTGAACTCTATTGTGAATGAGCTGCAGTGAACGCAAGCAAGCAGATAACTCTTTAGACACTGATTTAATTTCTTTTGGAACTAAAATAAAATATGTACTTATTTTGAAAGTTTTAATACAAGTATATATTGTATGCTCAGAATATCCCCAACCCCTTCCCTCCTTTTCCCACCCCTCCTTGTTCTCATGAATCTCCTTTGTTCCCCCAGACAGTTTAACCTCCATGTTCCCACCATATATACTTACATGATCTATATGAACTCTAGGAACCAGAAATGGGGAGGAAACATGGTATTTGTCTTTCTGAGACTGACTTAATTTGCTTAATATGATTTTGTCCCCAGTTGTATCCATTTTCCTGCAAGTGACATCACTTTGCTCTCTACAGCTGTTCTTTAGTGTATATTTGTACCATGTTTTCTTTATCCATTCCTCTATTCTTAGACATCTGGGTTGGTAATATAACTTGGTTATAGTGAATAGTGCTGCAATAAACACTAATGCTCAAGTATCTCTGTCATATACTGACTTGGAGTCCTTGAGTCACATGGAAGATCCATTAGTTTCTTGAGAAACCGCCATACTTATTTCCATAGTAGTTGGACTAGTTTGTATTCCCACCAACTGTATAAGGATTCCCTTTTGTCTTCATCCTCACTGACGTTCGTTATTTGTTTTCTTTTCTTTCATTTCAATGCTTTAATTTCTTAGAATTTTATACATGAGTACTGTATTTAGATGATTTTCACCCCTCCTTCTCCCCCTCCAACTCCTTTCATGTTTTTCTCACGCCCTCTTAATTGCCTTACCTCTTCTTTAACTATTATTGTTTTATATATACATAAATATGTATATATATAAAACTTACTGAGTCCATTTAGTGTTACTCTTATGTACCTGTGTTTACAGCTGACCACTTGGGATTGGATAACCTATCATGGAGTTCATCCCTGGAGAAAACTGATTCTCCCTCTCTCAGCAGCCATCCATTGCCTGTAGCTCCTCATCTAGAAGTGTGACCTTGTGAAATCTCCATGTTGACATGTCAACTGGTGTTGTCATTATGTAGGTCTTGTTTAGGCTACCATATTGTTGAGATTTCATAGGTGCAGTCATGTCCGGAAGACACTGTCTAGCAGCAGGCATCCTGATCAGCTAATTGTTACAATTTTTACACCCCTCTCTGTGATGCTCCTTCACCCTTAGGTGTAGGGGCTGCATTTGCTCATACAGATCAGTTTGGGCTGGGCATTCTCATAGTGACTTATTCTCTGCATTTTAGCCAGTTGTGGCTATCTGTAATCATCCCCATCTATTGCAAAAAGAAGCTTCTTTGATAAGGGGTGAAAGCTACATTTATCTATGGGTTTAAAGATAAAGTTTTAGAATACAATTAGAAATTATATTGGTTTATGTAAATAACAGTAGTCAGTTCTCCTCTAGGGTCCATGACTTCTCCAACCATGGGTATTTGGTTAAGTTTACAGTACCAAGCATGAATTCCTTCCTATTGGGCAGGCCTCAAGTCCACTTGGACAGTTGTTGGTTACCCCAAAGATAAAAATACCACTATTGCCAGGCGTGGTGGTGCACACCTTTAATCCCAGCACTTGGGAGGCAGAGGCAGGCAGATCTCTGTGAGTTCAAGGCCAGCCTGGTCTACATAGTGAGCTCCAGAACAGCTGGGGCTACAGGAAGGCCCTGTCTTAAAAAGATAAAAAAAAATAATAATGCCACTATTGCACCATTAGGGTTATCTTGCTGGGTTAGGCATTGAAGTTTACAGGTTTTACAGTTGGGTAGGACTATTGATCACTCTTCTCCCCTGGTAGTTTGCATAGCACCTTCTGGTACTATGAGAGTCAGTCCTCAGGGAGGAGGCTTCTGCACCAGTTCCAGCTTGATTCCTCCATCTCTTGTGTCCAAAGAGTCTTCAGTGATAGGTTCTTACCTTCAGGTTCTGGGAGGCAACCAAGGGCAATGGAAATAGCCTATATTGCTTTGGGAGTCTCTTTGACTACCCTGACCAGAAACTTGAAGGGAGGTTTCCCATGCCTGGCCCTGGAGTTTTAGTTTGTATATAGTTCTTGGGAGGAGCATTATCACCCCATGTGGCTTAACTCCATTTGATGTGTATGTGTGTGTGTGTGTGTGTGTGTGTATGTGTGTGTGAAAATTATTAAAACATTTACATTCTAAGATTTAGGTTCAACCAAATGTGTGTGTGTGTCTGTGTTTATGCTTATAAAATGATTGGTTTATCTATGGATTTTACAGACACCCTTGGTGTTATTTATGTCTCCTTCCCCCCTCTCCCTCTGTATTATCCTCTCTCCCCACTTTCCAGTTAAAGACTCCCCCTATTTTGCCAAGCCAGTTGTTATTGTAGCTTTCAGCGTTCACAGCTTGGTGGGGTTGATGATTGCCTTTCTCTTCCAGCAACATGCAGAGCATCTTCTAGTACTATGAAAGCTAGTCAGCAGAGATGAAGCTTTGAGGTCAGTACCAGCTTGATTTCTCCTTGTTTGTTCTGTGACTCAGGTATGTAGTGTATTCAGCAATAAGGTCTTACCATCAAGTTCTGGTGGGTAATCAAGAGCAATGGCAATAACCAGTATTGTCCGAGGATCCATGGGACCCCCTTGATCAACAATTTCAAAAGAGAGAGCCCTTTCTTGGCACCGGATTTTGTATTTGCTAGCCTGTGGTGTCTGGTAGGGGCATTGTCCATTGCTACAGGGTAACTTCAGTTAAGCTCTCGTTATATATGCACATTTATATATTTTAAGAAGCATGTGCAGTAGTAGATTGATGTATGACTTTTTCAAAGGCCTTTATTGTTAGTTATCTTTCCCCATACTTCCTCCTCTACCTTGCCCTCCCATTCCCCACCACGTGTAACACTTCCTATTCCATTTATCCTCTCCTCTTTATATCACTGCATTCTATCTCCCTTCTCATGAAGTCCCCCCCAGGTGATCCCTTATTAGTTTCTTGACCGCTATGGATTTTCTAATTGAAACACACATATCTAAAGATTCAAAGGTAACATACATATGTGATAGAGAACATGTGGTGTTTGTCTCTACCTCACTCGGGATGATTACATCCACTTCCATTCATTTTCCTGTGAATTTCATAATTCCATTTTTAACCACTGCTGTGTAAATGTACCATATTTTCATTATCCATTCATCAGCTGATGGACAAAGATGTTGTTTCCACTTCCTGGCTATTATGAATACAGCAGCAATAAACATGGATGAACAGGTATCTCTGTAGGATAGAGAGTCCTTTGGTTATATGCCCAAGAAGATTATGGCTGAATTATTTGATAGGCTTATTTCTAGCTTTTTGAAGAACCTCCACAGATTCCCACAGTGGCTGTACCAGTTTGCACTCCTACCAGCAGTGAATAAACGTTCCCATGACCCCGAATCCTCACTGGCATTTGCCATCATTTATTTTCTGGATCTTAGCCATTCTAATGGGGGTAAGATGAAATCTTTAAAGTAGTTTTAATTTGCATTTCCCTGATGGTGAAAGATGTTGCAGAGGTCATAAGAGGGCATCAGAGCCCTTGGAACTGGAGTTACAGGTGGTAGTTAGCCACTATGTGGGTGCTGGGAACTGAACCCAGGTCCTCTGCAAGAGCAGTCAGTGCTCTTAGCAGTCAGGAGCATCTCTCCAGCCCCTTGCCCCCATTTTTTTTTTTGTTGTTGTTATTTTTGTTTTTTTGAGACAGAGTCTCCCTATAGCCTCAGCTGCCCTGGAACTTGCTATGTAAACCAGGTTGGCCTCGAACTCACAGAGATCCTCCTGTCTCTGCCTCCCAAGTGCTGGGATTAAAGGCGTGTGTCAGTATGCTCAACCTCTCTTGCTCCGATTTTTAATTGGATTTTTTTAGTCTAATTTTTTGAGTTCTTTGTGTATTCTAGATATTAACTCTGTCAGATGTATGGATGGTAAGGATTTTTTTTCTCATTCTGAAGACTGTCTCTTCATTCAAATGATGGTGTCCTTTTCTGTACAGAAATTTTTAGTTTCATGATATTCCATTTGTCAGTTGTTGGTATTAATGCCTGTGCTGTCAGGGTTCTGTTCAGAAAGTCCTTTTCTGTGCTTGTAAACTCCATTGTATTCTCTACTTTCTCCTCTATCAGATTCAGGGTAACAAAGCTGGGGAGCTGGTACACCCAATTCCCACCCAAAACATTTGGTTGTGTGCTCCTAAATCCAGGTGCACCCAATTTCATAACACTAGTATTACTAAATGTAGAATCACAGATTAACTCAGTCACCTACAATAATAGTAGGTGACTGAAATAGCCCACTGTTATCAACAGATAGCTCCTTCAAACAAAGGAATAAACAGAGAAGCATCTGAGTTAAAAGACAAAGATCTGCCTGCCTCTGCCTCCCAAGTGTTGGGATTAAAGGCATGCGCCACCACACCTGGCATTCAGTTACCTTTCTTGTACAGTCCAGGCCCACTTGCCAATTAGCAATCAAGAAAATGCCCCATTGAGGAATGGCTTCAATTGAAGATCCTTCTCCTGAAGTGTGTCAAACTGACAACTGAAGCTAAATATGACGGGGCATATATATTTGAGTCATGCTATTCTCTTAATGGATTGCTCTCTTAATCTGAAGTAATCATGATTTGAAGTGTATTTTGTCAGGTATCAGTCCAGTGACACCTGCTTGATTGCTAGTTCCATTTGTTTAGAATACCTTTATCCATCCTTTCACCCAAAGATAGTGCCTGCTTCTGATTGAGATGTGTTTTCTGAAGGCAACAAGTGGATAGTGTTTTTTAAATCCAGTCTTCTAGTTTGTGTCTTTTGATTGGGGAACTGAGACTGTTAATATTCAGGGTTATTATTGCAAGTTTTCTATATTAATTTCTGTCATTTGTTAACTTTGTTGTATTTGGCATTATCTTATCCATTATTTGCTTCATTACTGTTTAATATGGTTTACTATTTCCTTGAGGATGTGTTTCTCTTGCTCTTCGGGCTGAGTGACTCTTTCAGGTATCTTCTGTAGAGTTTGCTTCATTTTCGTTAACTCCCTTAGCCCCCTCTTTTTAAGCATGGAAAATGTTTCTGCTTTTTTCATGACAGATAGTTTTTTAGTGTATAGTAATCTAGGGTTGGTAGCTGTTGTCTTTCAGAATACTGTGTCTCACTCCAAGCATACCTGGCTTTTAAAGCTTCTGTTGAGAATCTGTTGTTATTCTGATAGGCCTGCTTTATATATGATTTGGTATTTCTTACTTGAAGCTTTACATGTAATTTCTTTGTTTAGCTATAATATGATGTTGGATGGTTCTTTATTGGTCTTATTTATTTGGCATTCTAAATGCCTCTTGAACCTGAATGGACATCTTTTTCTCTAGGTTCAGAAAATTGCTATGATTTTTATATTAGTCACTTCTATTGCTGTGATAGAAACACTGGCCCAAGCAATTTATAGAAGGAAGAGTTTATTTGAGCTTATGGTTCCAGGGGAATTACAGTCCGTCATGGCAGGGAGGCATGGTGGCTGGAGGTGGCTGGAGTAGGAACAGCAGAAGCTAAGCTCTCACATCATCACGTAGGCACAGGACGCAAGAGAGGGACTGGAGACCTGGCAAGGCTTAAGAACTCTCTTAAGTCCACCCCTAGTGATGTGCTTCCTCCAGGATAGCCACACCTTCTAAGACCTCCCAAAACAGCACCACCATTTGGAGACAGAATATCCAAATACTTGGAGCCTATGGGGGACATTTTCATTCAGACTACCACAGGTTTTATTTAAAATGTTTCCTATTCCTTTAGCGTGGCACTATTCTCCTTCTTCTATGCCCATGCCTCACAGATTTCATCTTATTGTCTCATAGTTCTTGAATGCTTAATTTGTATATTCTAATTAGTCCATCTTTGTTATTGACAGAATGTTCCAGTTTCTATGCCTTCTTTTCAATCCCTTGTGTTTTGTCTTTCCTGTCACCTATTCCATTGATGAGGCTTTTCACAGAGCTTTTAATTTGACTTACTGAAAATTTCATTTCCAATATTTCAATGTAGTTTTTCTTCAGTTATATGTCTCATCATTGAATTAGACTTTCACATCCTGTATGGATTTCCTTATTTTAGCCAACTGCTTTTTGTGTCTTCTTAGAATTCATTCAGGAGCTTATTTTTCTCCTTTTTGAGTTCTTTGAACATATTTATAATCATTCTTTTGAAAATTTTTTTTTTGTCTAAGATTTCATCTAATGGGGCTAGAGTGATGGCTCAGCAGTTAAGAACACTGGCTGCTCTTGCAGAGGACCTGGGTTTGGTTCCCAGCACCCACATGGCAGCTAACAACCATCTGCAACTTCAGTTCCAGGGGATTTGATGCCTTTTTCTGACCTCCGTGAACATTGAATAACATGGGTGCACTTACATACATGCAAGCAATACGCTCATAATTATTTTTATTAAATAAAAATAAAGTTTTTAAAAAATTTTATTATTTTTATTTTATGCATATGAGTGTATTGCCTGCATGTATGTGAGTGCACCCATGTCATGCAATTCCATGGAGGTCAGAAGAGGGTTTCAGATTTCCTTGGAACTGGAATTAAGGACAGTTCATAGCCACCATGTGGGTGCTGGGAATCGAACCCGGGTCCTCTGCAAGAGCAGTCAGTGCTCTTAACCACTGAGTCATCTCTCCAGCCCCATAAAGTATTTTAAAAGTTTCATCTAATTCACTTTCATTGGAGGCTATTACTATGGATTGATAATTTTTAAAAGAATGATGTTGCCTTTATTTTTCACGTTTCTTATGTTTTGCATGGAGTCTTACACATCTGGGAGTAGTTTGTTTGTTGGATCAAAAAAAAGTTTGTGTGTGTGTGTGTGTGTGTGTGTGTGTATGTGAAAGAGAGAGAGAGAGAGACAGAGAGACAGAGAGACACAGAGAGAGAGAGGTATCCATGTGATATATGCATATGTGCATTTTCATTGCATGCGTGTGTTGGGGAACCCTGCTGTTAAGGTTGCAGATCTCCATGTCCAGATAGCCCTGAGGGGCTCAGTGCCAAATGGAAGAGCTCCCCTTTTCAGCAGGGGGCCTCCTGCTCGCTTCCTGGCTCACCTTGAAGTGCTGCCAAACACAGATGCTTTATCTGAAACATGACCTTTGGCATAGTTACCCGGAGTAAAAACTACTCCCAGGTTTTTTCTATATGATAATCAGGCATTGTCTGATAGTCTGGAAGATAGGAGCCCACTGCCACATGTAAATAAAGCACACTATGAGCACCTATCAACTGAGGCTTTTGCTACTGCCTCCACACTATAAATTCTCTAATTCTCCCACTAATAAACGGAGCTGTTTTCACTGTGCCTGGAGCTGTTTTCACTGTGTCTGGAGCTGTATCACTGCTGTTCACTGCGCCTGTGATCAGTTTCCCCGGAAGGGCTGTCTTCCGTCAGCACCCACTGGCCATTCTGACCCCGTTCACCGCTTCTGCTCTCTCTGCCCTCGTGGGCTGGTGGCCAACAACCCACGAAGAAAGGGAGAGCCCCCCGCAGCTGGCGCCCAATGTGGGGCTCCTGGAACGCGTAGAGTTCGTGAGTATCCTTCCCATCAGGAGGGCATCAGCAATCTCTCTCCTATCACCTCCCACCAGGAGGGTAAAGGCAGCTTTGCCTTTAAGCCATCCCCACCTTTGCGGATTGGCAATCTCTTTTTCCTATCACCTCCCACCAGGAGGTAAAAGGCAGCTTTGCCTCTAAGCCGCCCCCCTCTTGGGGACTGGCAGTCTCTCCTCTTTTTCCACCTTTTATTTTCTGTCTGAGTCTTCGCGTGGGGCTGTTAAAGACAAAAAAACAACCGAGGCTTTCTGGTCAAGGTTACTCCTTGATGTTAGCTGAAGGGTCTGAGTCCTCTTAATGGACCTCGACTGCCTGCACAGGTGTAGACAAGACCTCCTATCTATACATCTTTCTAATACACAAATCGGTAATGCAATGGCCAGTTAAATGCTCTTAGAGAGGCCGCCGATCTCTTAAACTTGCGGGAAGGCTTGCGCTGTGGACTGAGTGGAATCACCCTGAGATTTTGATCCCAGGCATGTTCCCTTAGAAATCAGCGTTTCACCCCACTTTCCTTTCCTATCTTAACACCGCTAGAAAAAAAATCCCCAAAGTTCTAAGGGATCTTCACATAAGCCTTAAAGTCAACTTCTAAAATAAACTTCCCTAATCGGTTTTGTTATCTTGCCCCTGGGGTACTCAAACCAAAGCTAAAACCAGTTAGGTGAGAATTTAAATTAACTAGCCCCTGCGGAGCACTTAAAAATTCAAGGTGGCTTGCGCCGTATAAACAAACAAACAAAAAATTTTAAAAGCCATTTTTTTTCCTGTAAACCTTAAATCTGCAGCTAGGCTTGTGTCCGTCAGAGTGTTTCAATCCCCTGGTGGCTGATTGCTCCAGGAACATTAAATGCCAGACAACACTTTTCTTTTTATAATGGGTAATTCAGCATCATGCCAAAAAAAACTCCAAATTCTCTCCCTTAGAGCCCTGCTTAAATCAAGAGGACTTAAGATTTCCCAAAAAGAAAGCTCAAAATTTTGGAATGAAGTATCTCAATTTGCACCCTGGATCCTGTCAGCAGACATTTCTGATCCAGAGGTCTGGACTAACATTGCATATCTGGCTCATAAAAAGGAAATCCAGGAAAGACACAATTTGCCCCTTTCCTTTCTCCCCATAATAGCAGCCATCCGACAATGTTTAGGAAACCCACCTAAGATCGAGGAAAGCTTACAAGCACCAGAAAATAATAAAGGGGAGGGTTCAAACAATAAA
>NW_008355036.1:1251922-1254108 GCF_000622305.1 Nannospalax galili
AGTATCCAGTTGAAGTAAGAAAACTCAAAGAAGTTAGTTTGTTGGCAAGGCAACAAACCCCTATTTTTCACCTTGTACAAAAGTCAACTCCAAATGGATCAAAGACCTCAATGTAAAGCCTGAAACTCTGAAACTGTTAGAAGAAAACATTGGTAAAAACCTACAAGATATAGGTGTAGGAAAGGATTTTCTAAACCAGACATCAATTGCCCAGGAAACAAGGTCAAGGATCAACAAATGGGACCTCATTAAACTAAAAAGCTTCTGTACATCAAAAGAAGCAACCAAGGAAGTGAAGAGAAAACACACAGAATGGGGGAAAAATCATCACCAGTGACACATCTGACAGAAGTTTAACATCCAGAATATATAACAGACTCAAAAAACAAAGAATCAAGAAAGGAATTAACCCAACTAAAAGATCGGCTAAGAAACTGAACAGAGAGTTCTGAAAAGAAGAAATAAAGACAGCTAAGAAGCATCTTAAAAGGTGTTCAACATCACTAATAATTAGGGAAATGCAAATTAAAACCACTTTAAGATTTCATCTTACCCCAGTCAGACTGGCTAAGATCAAGTGGAGATTTTATGTCAGGGAAACATTTCAAGGAAAAAAATCTGGTAATCGAAACCACAGACTGCCCCCTAGTGGGCTGTCAAAACCCCATAAAAATCATAATATACCCAAATGCTAACAGATATGGAACTAACGAATATGTTTGCTTTCCTTTTCGACAAAGAGATCCATCATGCCTCAAGGAAGTTGATACCTATGGGGGCTGCTGCTATTTCAATCCTTGTAGGTTGGAACAAGGATACACTGGGAGATATCAGGGCATAACAGGATAGAGAAGACCCATCTACCTAAAGGATAATAAGTATCTCTATGGGAACTATGACTATTCCCTAATATATGTTGCAGATCCATGGGACGATCACTGGCGTATCGGAGTAATAGGAAAGTTCTACTCAGGTGCATTCCGCAGACTCAGAAGAAAAACAACAACAAAAAAAGTTGTATGTTCTCCCTCATATGTGGATCTTAGCACCAAATCCTGATAAGTGAGTATGTGTCCAGACATAACTACAGGAACCAGGATAATGAAAAGGAGGTAAAGGAAAAGAAAGAACCCGAAAGAGAAGAACGGTAAGAAACAGGCCTTAATAAGGGAGATATGGATAAAAATGGGGTTGTTTAAGGGGAGAGGGGAGGGAAGGGTATACAAGGAACCTAAGGGATAAAGGGAAAGAAGGAGCTCAAGAGAGGTACGGCCATAGGAGAAGGGTATTTTTAAGGGAGAAATAGGAAAAAGGGGGGCACTTTAAATAGGGAAACCATGGTGGAAGGGTTAGACAAGGGTTAGCTAGTTTTAAAAAACCAGAGGGAACCATATTGCTCCAACAACCTACTGACAAATTATACATACAACTAGATCAAAGAATATAATATATGTCTAGGCAAGGTTTATCTGAGAACGTTTGGTCTTTGCCCAAACTTTATCTACATGGCACATGGTAATTAAAAGTACCAGACTGGTGGAACTAACCTTCTTAGATGTTTAACAGCCATATTTTGAGGCCTATACTAATTTGGTCAGAGGGACACAAAGGACAGTTTTTGCTCCTTGTCCTCCTAGGTTGACTAAGCAGGGGACTATGGAGCATCTCTCAAAATGTCCTGTAACTGTGTTGAGTCATCTGTCCTCTGATCAAGGAGGCTGTGGGACTCCACCAGATGGACTTGAACCAGTGTCCAGTCTACAAAGAGGAGGGTCAACACAGAGGAAACATTTTCTCCAGGCTTCCAAGCAAAGCCTGCCATGGTTGAGCAGGACCTTTGATTTATCTTCACATAGATGGAACTGGTGAAAGAAAGGAGCCAGCAGCTCCTCCCAAGTCCATGTGACTCCTGAGGAACAGATCCTCAAATGACCTTAAGAGTAAAAATAAGGGGCTGGAGACATGGCTCAGCAGTTAAGAGCACTGACTGCTCTTGAAGAGGACCTAGATTTGATTCCCAGCACCCACATGGCAGCTAAAAACTGTCCTTAGTGCCAGTTCCAGGGGAATCTGAAGCCCTATTCTGACCTCTGTGGCATTGCACAACACATGCAGGCAATACAGTCATACACATAAAATAAAAATAATAAATAAAATATTTTAAAAATATATAATATTCTAATTCT
>NW_008355036.1:1254853-1278580 GCF_000622305.1 Nannospalax galili
ATATTCTAAAACGAAATGGAGATGTTTTTTAAAGGTTAAAAACTCATTCAATTTTATGTCTTACAGGGCCTATACTGAGTTCAATATTGTATAACTGTATTCAACTGTAACCCTAAAAATTTACAGCCTCTTTCGAAAGAGATGTATCCTTGCTCTGGAAATTGTTATCGACTGTGTTGAAACTAATTGGCAAGGCAGCATGTTATAAACTGTCCTGCAGGTGGCACTGTTTCCATACAGTTGTAAAGCGAACCACAGTCACGTGACTACCAAGGGGCGCTGTGTTGCTCCTGGAGAATTAGTGACTAGAGCCTGATTTGAATCTCTAAGCCAGTTTTCCTTTCCTGGATATGGGACACTATAGTCCCATCTCCGTGGGCCTCCAGACCCGGCTCCCAAGCTCCTAGGTTTTGAGTAAGTTTAGTTCATGAAGCATTTTCTACAGCTTGTGCTTGGCTACCCCCAACAGTAAGCGCAGAGGCTCTCACACCAGCTACTGGAAAGATTCCTCTTACCCCTTCTTGCCCTTGTCCTCTGGGATTTTTCTTTGCTCCTACACATCCCAGGTTCAAGATCATTTCACAGCAGTATTGTATCTCAGCTTCTTAGGCCCTTTCCACTCTGAAAGGTGAGAGGCTGCCAGGCTTTGGAAGAGCAGAGGCATGAAGGGCATTCCGAACAAGCCAGGCACAACGATCAATGGGGGCGTCCCAACTCCACCCTGGCATTTATCTGTCAGCAGAAGACTGCTATTGAGACACAGAACTGAATTCTGTGAGCATGCCATCACAATGCAAGCATGAACTTCTTTGGCAAACCATTTTTTTTTAGGTGGATGAAGCTGGGAAACATTATGTCAGGTGAAATAAGTTGGCCGTAGAAGGCCACAGCCTGCATAATCCCCTTACCTCACTCAGTGAGGTGGAGGCTTCACAGGCCACAGTGGATGCTGGAAGCTGGTGGCATGAAAGGTTGATTCCAGGACGTTTTCCCCCATACACCTTTAGCTTACCCTGGGCTGGGACAGGCTGTCAGCATCTTCCCTCTACAACCTCTCTAGCTGTGAGTCAGGGCATCCCAGAGAGGTCCTCTGTTTATCTCCACCGAGTTTTGACTGGGAAGTTCATTTCTCTTATGGGCAGGGGAGTAGAGGGGAATCCAATATCAAACAGGAATGGCTGTGAATTCGGTCAGGGTTGGGTCAACTGGATGGAAGAAAATCTAGGAAGTTGTTATCGTGTCAGAAGGCTTATCGAGGTATTATTGATATACAAAATTGCACGTTTAATGTATATAATCTGATGAGCTTGAATTTGTATATACCTGTGAGCCATCCCCACAGTCAGGTGAAGGTCCTATCCATCACCTCCCAGAGTTTCCTTATGTATATAATTTTTTTGTGTGATAAAAACACGTAATGTGAGATCCACCATCTTAACAACTTTTTGAGTGCACAGTATTACATTTGAAACCTTAGGCATTATAGGTGGGCAGATGTGTGGAACTTGCCCATCTCATATAACTGCAACTTTACATTCAATGAACAATTCCCTTCTCCAGAGCCTCCAGCACCACCATTCTGTTTTCTGTTTCCACGAGACTGAACTATAAACACCTCTTATAAGGGCAGTCATGCAGTCATACTGTCTCTGCGGCTGAGTTACTTCATGGAGCAGAAAGCCTTCCAGGCACATGTCACAAGTGGTAGGATTTTCCTCTAGAAAGTATTTTACCTGATCTATGCCCCTTCTGTGGGGGATAAAAAGGATAGGAGGGGAGAAAACACAGCAATCACTGAACTCCATTGTTAGACAGCTTTCGTGTTTGTGTGAGTCCTGTCTACAGCCCAAGATGTAGAGGGAATTGGAAGAGCTCAAGAGGAGTACTCGGGAGACTGCTGTCCTGGCCCTACCATTACAAGTGCTTCCAGTACTGACAGGCTGCTTCTCATTGGTGGAATGTGGACAGTATAGCCTGCCTTACAAGTTTGGTATATATGCCTATTGCAGATTTTCTTTATAGGCATTTTTTCTTTACACATACACAGAGTTACTATTTAAAGAAACAACAAATAACCCTCCTATCCCCATTGGAAGTTCTTCTAGGGCTATGCATTGCACACATTCTTTCTCCCCTCCCTCTTCCTGTTTCCCCTCCTCCTCTCTACCTTTCTTTTTCTCCAGACAGGGTCTTACTGTGTAGACCAGGCTGGACTTGACTTCACGACCCTCGTGCTTCAGCCTTCCAAACGCTGGTATTACAGGCATGACCCACCACACCTGGCAGCAGAGTTCTTTCTTGTGAGGTTGTGGATACTGTCTTATCCTTGCCCATGGATGAGAGGTCAGAGTGCCTGGCTCTGGTGCTTGGATTGTGTTTATAGGCCCGAGACTCTAGGACAGGAAGTATCTTCTTATAAGTTAGCACTGTGAAGTTTCTAAACAAGTCTATAGTGTGGAGAGGACACAGGAGGTGGGGTGCTTAATTTGGGGATTGACTATCCAGGACAGAGAGGCTCTCTTGTCAGATGGGTCCAGCACCTTGTCTGGGGTGGCAGGGGGGATTGTCAATTCCCAGATACCAGCTCAGGCTCTCTGATCCAGGGCTAATTTCATGGCAAATGCCATATCTGTCCCCCTCCTCCCCCCACCTTTCCACAGGTCATGCTGAGGCAGGGAGCACAACTGGGAGGTGGGAGAGTATTTGGTGGTGTGGCAGGGAAGAGCTGTGCTATGGATAGGCTTGTCAGTAAATGGACACAGCTAGTGCTCAGTGATCAGGCATGCTGTCCTCATGCTGGGGAGGTCCTGCCTTAGCTAGGCTTTGGTAATTGAGTTGAGTAAAGATGTTAGAGTTAGAGAATGCCTTTTGGGGGTGTGGGGGGGGTAGATGTCCTCTGCTTCTCTGCCCTCATTACTTCCCCCTACTCACAGGGGAAATCTTTCCCTCATATCAGTAGGACACATGGACGAGCTTAGGCAGGGAGTTACACTCCATGGGTTCAAATCCTGGGTTTGCCTGCATGATATTGTAAAGTTTGCTTCACTTTTGCAACTAAATTACCTCTTCTGTGACATGGATCTTCCCAAAAGATAGTTTTGAAAATGTGATTCCAACAGCACTTGGCATAGAGCCAAGCACTCAGCCAGCAAGAGATGGTCATTTACTGCCTCTCCTCTCCCAGCTCGCTCCCTTTGATGTAGTTTCTGCTCATTTAAAGGCTTTCGTTGGTGTTTGGGGACTCACTGCTGAGACAGGTACCCAGGGAGGTGTTGACCAAGATGAGGCACGGTTTCCATTTTCGAGGGCTTGTGATCTGGAGATTGTGGAGTCAGAAGTGAAATGCTTAAACTAAAGAACAAGATCTGCTGAGGGACATGCCGCTGCTGAATCCATGCCATCAGAGCAGAAGAGGGAGGGCAAGGGGCCAGCTGGAGAAGGCTGCATAAAAGAATGAGAACTCGGTTTGTGGCCAGAAGGAGGCAGAACATGGAGAACTGATTTATGACTTTTACACCCTGACAATTATAACGTCCTGAATTGCTTTTGCTTTATTTATATCAATATGGCAAAAACAACTTCCACCACTGAGCTCAGGACGTGTCTCATACTTCACAGGTAGATCACGTGTGAGTTTAGGACACTGCTGCCTTCTTAACTACGGGGAAAGACCTAGCATTCGAAAGAGGACTGTCACCTCAGAAGACACCCTGCTATTGTGCTCCTCGAAGCGAGTAGATCTCGTGTGAGTTTAGGACACTGCTACCTTCTTAACTACGGGGAAAGGCCTAGCATTCAGGGAATGCCTCGGTCCACTGAAGCAAATGGATCTATGATGTCTGTCCATACCATGTTCCACAAGACTGACTTCTGGGTCAGTGAACTCCACTCCTCTGAGCGGCCCTTGCCTCCCTCCAGAGGTCTACAAAGCACAGAGCACTATATTTAACCCCAACTTAACAGTGAAATGCCTACTACTGTGCACCCAGACTGGAGAAAGAGGACTGTCACCTCAGAAGACACCCTGCTATTGTGCTCCTCGAAGCGGACACATAGTCCTGGAATTTTCCTCTCTTCCTGTTTCTGTCTTTGGGGCAGACTCAGGTGAAGTGGAGTGAATTTTGATGCCACTTATAGATCAAAGTCCCACCAGTGCAGAGCCTCTGTGGACATCACAGCGGATGGCTCTGGGAATCATGAGAACTTGGGGGAAGTTTCCTGAGATGGGATCTTGTGCTTAGGAGTTCTGGGCTAGTAGGTTTTGAAATGGATGTCTAAACAAGAAAGTAGGTGACTCTTATGATACTTTGAGAAAGTAAAGGAAGGAAAATAGCCAGGGATGATAACTGTCACATGATGTTCCTGAGGGGATGTAAAGAAATGTCCATTCATCCCAGATAAGAAGGTACAGACAGAACAAGGAAAAGGCCGTGTCAAAATCCAGCTTGGTGAACCAATGAGTTTACTGGGGTTACTTACAAGAGCATGGATGATTCAAGGGGACTATACAAACCAGTAAGTCCTGGGAGCAACTAATGGATAGCTACACCATTGGAGAGTCTCTGAGTGAAATATATCACAAAAGAGTCTCCCTGCAAGGAGTCTGGGTGGCCACACTACTGAAGAGTCCCACCCCTGTCAACTGTCCACCTTTTACATAACCGCAGGGAATGGAGGGACATATGAGGTTCTCATGCTTGTGAGCTCCCTTCCAATCTCATGAGAGATCATGTAGGCCATCCTAGCTGCTATGAAGATGGCGGTGGTTATGTTCTTCCTGGAGGAAACAGCTTCAAAACAGCGGTTGAAGCAGGGGGAGAGGTTGTGACTAGTTCCAGATAGGATCAGGGAGGATGTAAAGTTGAGAAGACCCGTCAAGGAGACCAAAGGGGACCTCCAGTCCGGTGTGGGATGCTGAGGTTGGGGATCCCAAAGGAAGATGACCTGGAGACAACCCGCTCCAGACAAACTGTCTTCACTTTGATCAATGTTTATATATCCAGGTTCCATGTAATATTCCACTGCTAAGGGAAGACTGAAAACGTCACTAACCAGAGATAAAGCTTCAGTCCTTGGGACCTGTCAGTCCCTGGGGAGCACTGGGCTGTATCTGTACAAGCAGGAAAGCAATGAACAGCAACTTGCACATTCTCTCTCATTCTCTGTGACCTTTTCTGACTTTGTCTGTTGATCTGTCACTTTTGTTTCAGACCCATTTGAAACTCATGTGAGAACTTTGGACTTTTCCTAAAAAGTGCGTATAGGCACATTCTATTTCAGGGGAATTCATTCACTTGTGCAACTGATGGTTGCTCCTCCTCTAAGGTTTATTTCTGCAAGAGGACCAGTGTTGCTCTTTGTTTCCCTCTTCCCCACTAGACTGCAAGCTGCTTGAAGGAAGTGCTGGGATCTGAGACACGGGAAGGAAAGCAGACCCACTATAACACAAGAGGGAAACGTTAGAGCATCTATCTTCAGTTTTTCTTAAGATTTCAATTTTCACCTATTTTTCTGCATCTAAAATTTTTCTTAATATTTATTTTTTAATTGTGTGTGTGTGTGTGTGTGTGTGTGTGTGTGTGTGTGTGTCTGTGTGTCTGTGTGTAGGTATATGCTCATGAGTGTGTTGCCTACAGAGGCCAGAAGAGGGTGTCAGATCCTCTTGGAGCTGGAGTTATAGGCAGTTGTAGATGCTGGAAACTAAACCTGGGTCCTCTGCAAGAGCAGCAAGTGCTATTATCCACTGAGCCATCTCTCCAGTCTTACCTTTAAGTTCTTTCAGATAAGTTATATCTACACTTCACAACCATGCACAGTAGATAGCATGATAATTTGAAAAAAAAAAAAAAAAAAAACAGGGTCTCCCTGTAGCCCCAGCTGTCCTGGAACTCACTATGTAGACCAGGCTGGCCTT
Organism: Nannospalax galili; assembly: GCF_000622305.1. NCBI lineage: Eukaryota > Metazoa > Chordata > Mammalia > Rodentia > Spalacidae > Nannospalax > Nannospalax galili. The sequence goes on from NW_008355036.1 coordinate 1,260,768, forward strand.
GAACTCACAGAGCTCTACTTCTCTCTCCCTCCTGAGTACTGGGATTAAAGGTGTGCACCACCACACTCAGTTATTATTTTTTTTTTATGTGTGTGTGTGTGTGTGTGTGTGTGTGTGTGTGTGTGTACATGAATACAGGTGCTTTTGGAGCCAGACATGTTTGATTCCCCTAGAGCTAGAGTTACAGGCAATTCCGAGTCACCTGATGTGGGTGCTGGGAACTGTACTCTGGTCTTCTGGAAGATCACTGAGTGCTTTTAACAACTGAGCCATCTCCCCAGGCTCATTTTCTGTGAATATACAATGCCATTATATTATTAGAATAGTTTGTACAGTTTACACAGACTTTGGGGACAAATGCTAAGACTTACTGATAAGAACATAAGGTGTTAAAAGTTTGGAATGTGCTGCTTTACAGACCTTTCCTTCCTCCTTCTGATGCTTTTAGCATCTTGCTGAGCATTGGAGATTTGTAAGGATGTTACGTTCTTCCTGCTCGCAGGGAGCTTGCCATTTAATGTTGCACAAGGTAGGTGCTTAGCTGTGAACAGAGGAGCTGGGCTTTGAGTCTGGCTTATGTGAATCCAAATAAGTACAGGTTGAATATCCCTTATCCAAACTGCTAGGGGCCAGAAGAGTTTTGATTTCAGGCATTCATTGAATATTTGCACATGTATACATGTAGATGCATATATGTAATTGTGGTATGGGGATGATCCAAGTCTAAATGTGAAATACATTTGTCTAATATGCATCTTACACACACAGTCTGAAAGTTATTTTATTGTACTTGCTTTTTTTTGACCAACAGTCCCGACTTGCTCTACCCACTTGTAAGCAGTATTTTTATTGGTCACTAAGGCTTTTATTTTGCACATAGAAACACCAGGATCTTGTATGTGGCCACTCTGGAGATCACACTGGTGGTACAAGGGCTCCTGATACTAGATGGGAAGTGAGGTGACAGAAACAATAATTTGGTCCAATCCCATGATTATAGAGCTGGGGTCTCCAACAGGGCTCCAGGAAGTCAGGTGTGGCTTCAGAGGTCTAAGGAAGAATTGACAGGAGAGAGAGAGCTAACTACATAAGCCTGGCAAGAACTGGGCTGGCCCAGAACTGAACTGCCTTGATGACATCAGGAACAGGGTGTAAGCAGTGGGTGGTGCCAGAGGGCTGCAGGTATTGCATGTTGAAAGCTAGGACTGGAGGGATGACTTCAGGGTTACCAGCCAAGTGGGCAATGGGTCGGTACCAGATTTGCAGATAGCAGGGGATACTCACAGGATGGTATTCTCACCAAACAGATTTATTTTCAGTCCCACCCATTTTGATCATGTTTGTTGTTCTGTTCCATGGCATTCAGTTTCTTGCTAAGGAAAGCAGGTGCTATAGTTTTATTGATAATTTCTGGACATGGAATCACCGTGCAGGAAATAGGCGGTGCTGTAGATACCGAGGAGAGCTGAACGGAGAGAAGTGGGGGTGCCTGGGCTGCTTTTGCACCTGCTTTTTTGTTGTTGTTTGGGTTTTTTTGAGACAGGGTTTCCCTGTAGCCCCAGCTGTCCTGGAACATACTACGTAGACCAGGTTGGCCTCAATCTCACAGAGATCCATGTGCCTCAGACTTCTGAGTGCTGGGGTTAAAGGCTGTGCCACTTTATGCCCAACACACCTGGGTTTTTTGTTTTGTTTTGTTTTGTTTTGTTTTTTTGTTTTTCCTCTCTCTTCCTTCCTTCTTTCCTTCCTTCCTTCCTTCCTTCCTTCCTTCCTTCCACCCAACACACCTGGGTTTTTTGTTTTGTTTTGTTTTGTTTTTTTGTTTTTCCTCTCCCTTCCTTCCTTCTTTCCTTCCTTCCTTCCTTCCTTCCTTCCTTCTTTTCCTTCCTTCCTTCCTTCCTTCCTTTCTTTCTTTCTCTCTCTCTTTCTTTCTTTCTTTCTTTCTTTCTTTCTTTCTTTCTTTCTTTCTTTCTTTCTTTCTTTCAACAATATGGCCACGGTATCGGATGCCACAACCTTAAAAGTACCACAGTTTTCTTTCTTTCTTTCTTTCTTTCTTTCTTTCTTCTTTCTTTTTTTGACTGTGCTCTGCTCCACAAGGTCAGGTGTGGAATTTTCCACCTGTGGCATCAAGTTGGTGCTCAGTAAGTTTTGGATTACAGAGCATTTCGAAATTTGGAGTTTTGGATCATGGGTGCTCAGCCCTTCACTATATGATGAACTATTTCCAAACAGGTCATTTGTTGCATGTTTACAAGTCACTTCTTCACATTCCTAACCTGTACTGTTCAGGTACCTGGCCACAGCCTCTGAGAAAAGTGCCCCACAGAATATGCCAACTGAGTTTCGGATTGTATATCACACACTAGGTAGAGAGGCTCTCCTAGACATTCTGGAGTTTCTGAGAGAACACTGATTTCTTTGGCTCCTGTAGCATGCTTGGAGTTCATACTTAGCAATCTATTGCTGTGACTTAGATTTTGCTATTGGAGGAAGTCTGAGGAAAATGATGGCGATGATGGGGTGAAACAGGACTGTTTTCCGAGTTGTTTGATGGTGCTGACTCAGAATCTCACAAGATACTGAAATAAAGTTTTGAGGAAAAGTTGACCAACTGGTGGGAGATGGTCTTGTCTGCAAAGGGCTCTTTAGCTGTGTGGGGCTTCAAACTCCCAAACAATACTTCTCAGAGCAACTGCCAGACGGGACTCATCCCTCAGCAGCTGTCAACCACTTAGTGGGACTCTGCAGAAGTCAAGAGAAGGGGAGGGGCACGAGAAATGGGGAAAATAAAACTGTTCACGGCCAGTCCATTTCTATGATGCAAAGGGGACCAGCCCGTCTCCTTTCCGGGGCTGGTGTTTGGTGGCTCTGACAAGTGCCCAGGTCGCCCCCAGCTCAGCATCTGCCGTCTCTTTGCTATGGAGATGGCAGCTGCAGCGAAGTCCCCTTTGAGAACAGCCGAGGAGATTTCTAGAACCGTTTTGGAAGCATTTGTCTCCACAGTGCCCGCTAATCTCCCTTTCATTTGTAATTATTTTATCGCCTTGATTCTGTGCGTTGGCTCGGGTCCCATGGCTGACGCTGCTCGGGGTCCGGGTCCGCAGGGAGGTGTCCGCGCCCCGCCGTCTGCGCGGAGATGAAAAGAGGGGAAAGGAACAGCCCCAGTGCCCTGGCTTCAAACGAGGCCTGTCACCCATTGGCAGCCAGGGAGGGCCTGACTGATTGAAGTAGCCCGAATTATGAAGCCCACAGCCTTTGAGGCCAGCCGCCCCATTCCGGCCAAGAATAATTGAACAAATAGTTTATCTGGTGCACCAACAGCTGTAGAGCCGGGTGATTTGGAGAGGATTAGGGGAGAGTAGTGAACGGATACTCCCACAGTGCCTCCAAATCCTCACCCTGAAGCCGACCAGCCAAGAGCACATGGTGAAGCCCTGACATCACCTTTAAAAGTCCATCTTCTCTCCCTTTCCAAGCGACTCTGTTCAGGGCTTCCAAGAATTTTAAGTGGCCAAGGCAACCATCTTTGGGGTCCCCACTACCGGGTTGCTTTCTGTGTTCCCTTGTAATACCACCCAAACGCATTTCAAACCAGACAGCTCAGATTCACGTGGGGATTCTGGTCGGTCTGGGAGGCAGAGGCTGCTGCCTTTCCTAAAGTCTGCACTGCACAGCTGTTGTGTCTACCCAGGGCCAGGCCAAGTTCAGGGTAGGATGAAAAGGAAGTTAGGAGGGTGGTGGCAGAGGAAGAGGACACAGGAATCCACCTCCCTGAGGGAGAAAATGTAACAAACAACTCCAAATGAGCTAAAGCTTTATCTACTTTTAAATACATGTACATACTAGATGAAAACTTCTGAGAGTTTCCATGTTAAAACCTTTATAACCTCCAGGTGAGTAATATGCTTCTAACTATGACTTCAGATTCAGAAATCACAAAGTCAAAGAAGAGTGGTACATTAAATAATATAAAAAATTCTGAGGTGCTGGAGGGATGGCTCAGTGGGTAAGTGTACTTGCTGTATGCACAGGAAGACCTGAGTTTGGATTCCCTGGCACCTGTGTAAAGAGCCAGGTGAGGGCAAGTGTGCCTGTAACACCTATAACAGTGTGCACTGTCCCTGTGCGTGTGTGTGTATGTATGTGTGTGCACATGTGCACTCATATGAGAATGTGTCTGAAACGGGAGGATTACTGGGGCTTGTTGGCTGCCAGCCAGCTGAAAAACAGTGAGCTCCAGGTTCAGTGAGAGATTATCTCAAAGGAATAAGGTGGAGAGGGGTAGAGAAAGACACCCAACGTCCTCTTCTGGCCTCCACACAGGTGTGGGGGTATATGCACCTGCAGCATCTGCACACACACGTGTACACGTGTATATACACCCTATATCATAGAAAACCCAGTTTTCTTGAAGAACTCATAGATTCCAGTCTACAAAAGACCAAAACCCAAAAGGAGACTGTGTCAAGGATGCAAATGGATAATTCGCAGGGTAGCAAATACAAAAGGCCCTCAGATATGCAAAAGTGAGATTCAACTTCTTCACAATGGGAGCAATGCAAATGAAAGTACCTGGAGAAGGGCTCGAGATGGCTCAGTGGGTCAGAGCACTTGCTGTGCAAGCATGAGCTGGAGTTGAGATCCCAGCACCCACATAGCAAGGCCAGCGTGACCCCGCTCATGCCTGTAACCCCAGCACTGAGGTGAGTGGAGGCAGGAGGATCATGGGGGCTTGCTGGCTAGCTGAAAAATGTGAACTCCAGGTTCAGGGAGAGACCCTGCCTCAAAGGAATAAGATGGAGAGTCCTTTCAAAGCCTTTATGCATGCACAGGCATGCTCCTGCACACATACGTATTCCCCACCCCCAAACCAACTACCACAGTAGACCCCTTTTCACCTATCAGATTGGAAAAAAAAAGCCTGAGAACACTGGTGTTGAAATATCTGTAGGAAATCCAACTTTTTTACATTAAAGCTGGCATGAAATTGGAAGGCAATTTAGCAATATCTGTCAAAGTTTGAAAGGCATGAAACCTTTGACCCAGCAATAGGACACTTATCGATTTACCTTGTAAAACATTACACTTTTGTACAATGGTATATGCACAATTTCAACACTGGTTTAATAGCAGAAGAGTGAAATTCATTCAAATATGCATCCTATAGGGAATAATTTTTAAAAGTGGTGGTATTTCCTTCTAATTTAATACTATTACAGCTTTAAAAAAGAATGGAAAAGTTCTCTAGGCACTGATTTTCAAAGTATATTGTGGTAAAACCTCAAGGTGCAGTAGAATGCATGTAATGTCTTCCTATAAGTAACAGAGAATATAAATATTTGTACTTATTAGAGCTTAAAAAGACCCTGAGAAAGACATAATACTAGATACTGGTAAAATGGATTAGGGGTGTGTGTGTGTGTATGTGTGTGTGTGTGTGTGTGTGTGTGTGTGTGTGTGTGTTGAGCAGCATCTCACACCAAATCCAGAAGCTACCGATATGGCTAGTCTCCCTAGCAAGCTTGCTCTGAGAACACCTTGTCTCCACCTTTGAAACGGGACTTAGAGGTAGGCCTCTATGCTCACCCACCATACTCTAGACTTCATAAAGATAATTCAAGGATATCATGTGCTTAGAAGATAGTCACATTTCTATGCCTCCTTGTTCTCCTCTGGTCCTGTTGTTTCCTCCTTTCCGCAGTCCCCCTTCTGTTTTCAAATGGCTTATTTTCCTTACTATGATGGTTTCCAGTTGTATCCATTTTACAGAAAATGATATAATTTCATTCTTATTTATGGTTGAATAAAAATTATTGTGCATATTTAACATATTTTCTTTATCTGTTCATGTGTTGATAGCTACCTAGGCTGATTCTGTAACTTGGCCATTGTGAATTGTGCTGCAAGAAAATAGGAACGTGCAGGTAGCATGGTGGTACATTGGCTTAGCAGACCTCAGGTATATATCCACAAGTGGGTTAGCTGGGTTTTGTGGTAGTTTTATTTTTTGTGTTTTGAGGAACCTCCATACTGATTTCCAGAGTGACTAGACAAATTTATATTCCCATCAGTAATGTAGAAGAGTTCCCTTTCACCTCTCTCTCTCCAGCTTTTGTTGTTTGTTTTCTTTATGATATCTGTTCTAATGTAGGTGAAATGGAATCTCAATGTAGCTTTAATTTTCGTTTCCCCAGTGGCCAAGGATGTTAAATATTTTAAATGTGTTTTTGGCCAACTGTACTATATCTTTTGAGAACTGTCTATTCATTTTATTAGTTCATGTATTGACTGAATTGTTTTCTGATATTTATTTTTTTGTGTTCTTTATATATTTAGATACTAATTATTTGCCAGATGTATAGCTAGAAAATATTTTTTCCCATTTTATAACCTATTTCTTCATTCAGTTAATTATGTTCTTTGTTGTGCAGAAGCTTTTTAATTCCACAGAATTCCATTTTTTCAATTCTTGGTATATTTCTTAAGCTACTGGAGTAATCTTAAAAATCATTTTCATTTATTAATTATTATTTTAGTGTGTGTGTGTGCTTTGGTTAGTTTTTGTCAGCTTGACACAAATTAAAGTTGCCTGGAAGAGGGAACCTCAACTGATAGATGTACTTTGTCAGACTGGCCTGTGGGTGTGTCTGTGGGGCATTTTCTGGATTGCTGATTGATACAGGAGGGCCGAGCCCATAGTGGCAGTGCCATCCCTGGGCAGGTGGCCCTGGGCTGTATAAGAAAGGTAGCTGAGCAAATCAGGGGAAGCAAGCCAGTAAGCCATGTTCCTCCATGGTCTCTGCTTCAGTTTCTGCCTCAAGTTCCTGCCTGGCTTGATGACAGACTATAAAGTGTAAACTGAAATAAACCCTTTCCTCCCCAAATAACTTTTCATATGGTGTTTATCACAGCAACAGAGAGCAAACTAGAACTCTCTCTCTCTCTCTCTCTCTCTCTGTGTGTGTGTGTGTGTGTGTGTGTGTGGTGTGTATGCATGTGTGCATATACCCCACATAGAGTGAGTGTGTAGAGGTCAGAGAAAAACTTTCTGAAGTCAGTTCTCTTTGTAACTTAATGTGGGTCCTGGGGAGCATACTTAAGTGGCCAGGTTTGTGTGGCAAGTGCTTTTATCCACTAAGTCATCTCATTGGCCCTGGAGCCCTAACCAGATGGTCCTTGCCTATGTCTGTATCTTGAAGTGCTTTTCTCTAACAGATTTAAAGTTTCAGGTCTTTCATTAAGGTCTTTTATCCATCCATTTTGAATTGCTTTTTGTACAGGGTGAAAGGGACCTAGCTTCATTCCTCTTTGTGTGGGTTTGTAATTTTTTCAGCACTATTTGTTGAAGAGGTCATCTTTAGTACCTTTGCTAAAAATCAGGTTTCTGTGCCTATAAGGATTCATTTCTGAGATTTATATTCCAGTCCATTAATTTCTGTCCCTATTTTTGTGCCAGTTCCATCCCTAAACCCTCTGGTTCTGTGGTATACCTTGGTGCCTCCAGCTTTACCCTCCTTTACTCAGGACTGCTTTGGCTGTCCAGGGTCTTTGTACTTCCATATGGATTTTAGGATTGTTTTCATATTTCTGTGAAGAATGCCTTTGGAGTTTTGGTGGGGATTTTTGTATTGAATGTGTAGATAACTTTGGGCACTATAGCCATTTCCATGACATTAATTCTTACAATTCATGAACAGTATCTTCTCCAGTTTCTTAAAATTTTCATTATAGATACCCTTTAGTTCATTGATTGGGTATATTAAAGCTTGGTAAATAGAAAAATTACTGACTTTTGTTTGTTGATTTTGTATCCTATTTTGCTGAAAGTGTATATTAGGTCTAAGAGTTTTCTGGTGGAGTCATTAGGGTTTTAATGTATAAGATTATATTATCTGCAATTAGGGATCATTTGACTTCTTCCTCATTTGTATCCCTTTTATTTCTTTCTCTTGTGTCATTGTTCTAGCTAAGGCTTTGTGCTGACTAGTTATTACTATTATTATTAATGTATATGAGTGTATTGCCGACATGTGTATAAGTGCACTCATGTCATGCAATGTCCACGGAGGTCAGAAGAGAGCATTGGATCCTCTGGAACTGGAGTTACGAAAGATTGTTAGCCACCATGTGAGTGCTGGGAATCAAACGTGGGTCCACTGAAAGAGCAATCAGTGCTCTTAACTGCTGAGTAACCCCTCCAGTCCCTGTGTGCTGTCAACTCTGGGAAGTTAGTCTTAATGAGGAATTATCTAGATTAGGTTAGCCTGTGGGCATGTCTGTGGGGGATTGTCTTGATTGTTATTTGACATGGGAATCACAGAATGGGTCCCGGACTGTGTAAAGACAGCAAGTACGAAAGCAAGGAGCCATATGTTTATTTTCTCTCTGCTCTTGATTATGGATGAGATGCTTTAAGTTCCTGCTTTGACTTCCCTCAAATGAAGGACTATAATCTGGAACTGTAAGCCAAATAAATCCATTTCCCTTCAGCTGCTTTTTGTCAGGATATTTTATCACAGTCATAGAAATGAAACTAGAGCAGACTTCAAGGACTATATTTAATAGTGGAGAAAGGAATGGACATCTTGTCTCATGTCTAATTTTTGTGGCTTTCTCTGTTTAGCATAATGTTGGCTATAAATTTCATCTTTGTCCTTTATTGTGTTGAGATATAGTCCTTCTATTCCTAGTTTCTTCCTTTTATCATTAGGGTTGTTGGACTTTGTCAAAGGCATTTTCTGCATCTAATGTTATTTCTATCTTTATGTATGTGGCATATAACATTTATTAATTTGTGTATGTTGAACAGCCTCGTATCTCTGAAATGAAACTTACTTGTTCATGATGAATAATCTTTTTGATACGTAGTTTAGTTTTCAAATATCTTTTTTTTAAATATCTTTTTTTGAGAACTTTTGCATCCAATTTATCTAAGAGGCTGGCTGATAATTTCTTTTTTTCTTGTGTTTTTATATGGTTTTGCTATCAGGTCCTGACTTTATAAAATGAGTTTAGTAGCATTTCTTCCTTTTCTATTTTATGGAGTATTTTGAAGATCACTGGTGTTAGTTCCTCTTTTAAGATCTGTTAGAATTCAGCTGCGAATTTATCTAGGCTTGGACCTTTTTAAGTTGAGAGACATTTTATTACTGCTGCATCTTATTGCTTGTTATAGATCTGTTTAATTTGTGTGTATTCTCTTGGTTTAATTTTGGTAGGTCATATATACCTAGAAATTTATCTATGTCTTCTAGATTTTCCAACTTATAGGTTTTCAAAGTATGCTCTAATTATCCTCTGAATTTCATTGCTGTCATTTCTCCCTTTTCTTTCTGATTTTATTAATTTAGGTTTTTTTCTCTCTTTCTTTTAATAATTTTGGCCAAGGTTTGTCAATTTGATTTGTCTTTTTGAAGAAATAATTATTTCCTTCATTGGTTATTTGTATTGTTGTATTTGTATTGTGTTGTTTCTATTTCACTAATATCTGCTCTGATCTTTCTACCTTGTGAGAATGGGGTATGGAAGTCACCCACTATTATTGTGTTGAGAGCAATCTGTACCTTTAAATTTAGAAATGTTTTATAAAATTGTACCAACGTTTAGCATATATGCTCATTACTTTTCTTGTTGCTGTGACAAGAAGCAACTTAATGCAGGAAGGATTTATTTTGACTTATAGTTCAAGGGGATACGGTCCATTATTGTGGGGAAGGTGGGGCAACAGGAGTCGGCTTGTAGCATTGTATGTGCAGTCAGGAAGCAGAGTCATGAATTATGGCACTCAACTCACTTTCTCCTTTTTATTTATTTTTATTTTATATCAATTCATGGTATGGTGCTACCCACATTTAGGGTAGGTTTTCCCATCTCAGTTAACTTAATCTAGAAACTCCCTCATAGACAGGCCTAGTGATTTGTACCCATGGTGATTCTAAACCCCATAAAATTGACAACCAAGATTAATCATCACAAGCATACATGTTTAGAACTGTGATATCTTCTTAATGGATTGTTTTCTTAATCATTATGAAGTGGCTTTCTTAAGCTCTTCTGATTGGTTTTGGTTTGAAGTCTATTTGGTCAGGTATTAGTATTGTTATACCTGCTTGCTTTTGAGTTACATTTCTTGGAATGCATTTTGCATCCTTTCACCTTAAGGCTGTGTTTGGCTTTGCCAGTGAAGTTTAGTTCTTGTAAGCAACAATAGATTCTGTTTATTTTTTAAAATTGTGTGTGTGGGTTGGAGAGATGAATCAGTGGTTAAGGACTCTTGCAGTTCTTCCAGAGGACCTGAGCTCAAGTTCCAGCACCCATATGGCAGTTGACAACTCCAGTTCAAAGGGGGATCTGACACCCTTTTCTGGCTTCTGTGGGCATTGTATGCACATGGTGCATTTACATACATATGTACATAAACACTCATAAAATGAAAAATAATAAAATATTTAAAATTGTGGTGTGTGTGTGTGTGTGTGTGTGTGTATGTGTGTGTGTGTGTTCATGAAGAGGCTGGAGGAAGACATTTCACCTTATTCCCTTGAGACAGAGTCCCTCACTGAACTAGGAGCTTGACATTTTTAGACTATGCTGACTTGTCAATAAACTCTTAGGATCCACCTCTCTCCTCCCACCAGTGCTGGGGTTACAAGTACAAGCAAGCATGCCTGGCTTTTTATGTGGGTGCTGGGGATCTGAACTCAGGTTGTCATGCTTGCACAGCAAGTGTTCTTACCCATCTGGCCATCCCCCCAACCCTGGATTCTGCTTTTTAATCCAATCTGCAAGTTGTGTCTTTTGATTGGAGAACAGGATCTGTTAACATTCAGAGCTATTATTGAAAAGTTCTTATTAATTCCTGTCATTTTGTTGTTTTGTCGTGCTTGGTACTTTCCTAATCCTCACTTGCTTATTTAATATTCTATTGCAGTTTATTCTTTCCTGATGCCTCATGGATGTGTGTATCTTCCATAGTGAAAGTATCTTCTATAGTGCTGCCATCACAGCCATGAATTCCTTTAGTTTGAGCTTATCATGGAAGGTTTTTCTTTCTCCTTCAATGAATAAAATAATAATTTTATTATTAATTCAGCCTTGCTGAATAAAATAATCTAGGTTGGAAGTTATTGTCTTTCAGAGCTTGAAATACATTAATCTGTGTACTCTGGCTTTTATCATTTTTGTTGAAAATTTGCTGTTATTATGATGAGGTTTCCTTTACATATGACTTGGTACCCTTTCCATAGCTTTCAATATTCTTTCTTTGTATGGGTAGTCCTTTACCTGCAATAGGCCATAGAAGGGTTCTTTTCTATTTGGAATTCTAAAAACCTTCTCTATTTGGATGGTCTGTTTTCTGCTATGATTTTATTGAATATGTTTTCTGTGCCTTTAGCTTGAACTTCTTCAGCACCCGTGATTCATAGACTTGGTCTTTCAATGATGTCCTATAGATCTCATGTATTCTGTTTGTACTTCACTGTTATTTTATCGTTGTCATTGTCTGGATATTCTAATTCATCTACCTTATCTTCGAGCTCTACTTTATCCATTCCATTGAGTTTTTTTTTTTAATTTGACTTTTGGAGCTTTTTATTTTATTCGGTTGTTTGTGCTCTCTTTGAATTCATACAGGAGTTCATTTCATTGAGCATTTGTCCCACTAAATTTTTTTTCCTTTTCCCTTCTTGGGAGGCTCCCTCCCAAGACCCCAGTCACAGACTAACATAAGACATTTTTAGTTTGGGTTTATGGTAGGGAGTGCAGAGTGACTTACAAAGAAACCGAGAGGCCTTTCCCATGGCTTCTGTGTCCCGCCCACAGTCGCCAGCGCCCCGTGGGCCCGGGGGTCTCGCCCCAGGACTGTAAATGCCCTATCTTGCTTCCCCGCTTGCAGGACACACTAGCCCTTTTTCCTGGGGGCTGCACACCTCCTCCTGTCTCCATTTCAATCTCCCGCCACACTAGCTCCCACTGGTGGCAAGGCTTCGCCCCTCTTCTTAGGGTGTCCTGCACTCAGGCTCTTTGGAGGAATGAGTCTGAGGAATAAGTATTTTTCAGGCTACAGCATTCTTATAATGTTTCCTTTTGATTATTTGCCTGGGAAATTATCTAACTCCCTCCCATTGGAGCCCATTTCTGAGGAATTAGTATTTTATTTTATTTTATTTTATTTATTTGTTTTTGGTCTTTTCGAGACAGGGTCTCCCTCTAGCCCCAGCTGGCCTGGAACTTACTACATAGACCAGGCTGGCCTTGAACTCACAGAGATCTGCCTGCCTGTGCCTCCCAAGTGCTGGGATTAAAGGCCTGTGCCACTATGCCCAGAACAGAATTAGTATTTTAATGAGGAGTCATGTTGCCTTGGTTTTTCATGTTTCTTGTGTTTCTGAATTGAGACTTGCATATCTGGCATTAGGTCACTGGTTGGATTTTTTTAAGCACTTATATTCTTTCAGTGGAGGTATTTGCAATGTTCAAGTGGAACTAAATTATAGTAGGGTTAACACATCAATCAATGCTCCCCAGTGTACTAAGGGCATGACCCAGTAGCTAATCCCTCTGCCTATGTACTTGATCTACTTTGAGTGTAGAATACAAACTGAAGAAGCAATTCTAACTGAGGGATAGGCCCATGATAAAAAAAATACAGCAATGATGAAAATATAGTAATATCAATAAAAATAACCATCCCTTCAATTTTAATTGAAGGAAGTAAAGAAATAAGGATAATGGTTGTGTACTAAGATACCATTAATAAGGGTAGGAATGAAGAGGAATGAGCATCATAAGATAAGCTGTTGGTACCACGGCAATAGAGAAAAAAAGAGTAGGAAAAGTCAGTGGAAAGGGGCAACAGGAAAGAGGAAGGAAGGAGATAAGGTAGCTCTAGCTAAAAGCAGGGAAGGAGCAAGAGATAAAGAAATGAAACCACACATCTAAAATAATTCTAGCACTTGGGAGGCTGAGGCATGGAGATCCAAACTCTAAGCTAACATGTGTTCTTTGGGGGAGCCTCTAAAGAAAAAAGAAATGAAATAACGTGATAAGACAAAGCTAGTACACTAAATTGAAATTAGATATTAAATAAGGAAGTATGAAAGTGAAGGAAAGAGAGGATGGCAATATAGCTCAGTAGTGGTGGAGTGCTTGTCTAGCAGGAACAAGGCCCTTGGTTTAGTCCTCAGCATAGTGAAAAAGAGAGTGTGAAGGAAAGAACTTGGCAGGGGTGCACAGTCTAGATGTGATTCCCTCACATGGTTTCACACTCACTTATTAGCGTAAAAGGGAGATGTATTTAGTAGATTATTGTGGATATCATGAAAAATTAACAATAGTAATTTATTTTTAAAAACTTTAAAAGGTTTTTGAGACAGGCTCACTATGTGTAGTAAGGCTATTTGTAGGCTGGTCTCAAACTTGTGACCTTCTTACATTAGTGTGCACCTAAGCCCAATTATAGTTCACCTAATTTGAGTTACTTTGTTTGAAGTGCTGAGGATCAAACTCAGACTTCTGCCTGCTAGGCAAGTACTCTGCCTCTGAGCTGTATGCCCCAATTCTATAGTTTAATTTTATTCTTTTACATTAATTCATTACATTTTATTCTTTTACTTATCTGTGTTTTCTTTTTTTTAATTCCAGTTTTGGGAATTGAACTCAAGGCCTTTGGCATGCTGGGTAAACACTCTACCATTGTGTTATATCCCCAGTCCATACAACACTATTTCTTAAAGATCGTAATGTGGAATCTGAAGTAATTCACCTTTATTTTATCTCTACTTATGCTTCAGAGGAGCACAGGGCCAGGAATTTCCAGAATTCATGGAGTAGACTCTTGGCTGTCTTTGCTGGTCAGGTGGAACCTGTCCTGTCACTGATCTACAGGAGGGTATCCAGTGTCAAGAGGGGCACATTCTCCTAGCACATAACTCAGCTATGAATATAATGTGTATGGTCCTCCTGGGTCAATCTATGTGGGCCACCTTCCTCATGAATTTAGGAAGCCCAAATCCAAGCATATGTCAGGCGCCTTTCCAAGTGGGGGGAGCAGAAAGTAAAAGTAGAGCATTTTAGTGAAAAATTTACAGTTTGTCATTTTGTGTCACCCGAAAAAGTCTTGATAGAACTTTTTAGAGAGCAGAGTGTTTCATTTCAACAGCCATTGTGACCAGCAGTGAAAAGGTCTGTATTAGTTACTTTTCTGTTGCTGTGATAAAACACCATGACAGAGGAAGAGTCTATTTGGCTTATAGTTCTAGAGGGATGGGAGTCCATCATGGTGGGGAGGCATGGCTGGGCAGCTGTAGTAGAAAGCTGAGGCACAGGAAGTGCAGAGAAGGAAACTGGAAATGGGACTTGGCTATGAACTCTTGAAGCCCACCCTCAGTGACGTGCTTCCTCCAGCATGGCCGCACCTCCTAAACCTCCACGAACAGCATCACCAACTGGGGTCAGTCATTCAAATACATAGAGCCTATGGGGGAACACTTTCATTCAAACCACCACGGAGTCTTATTAGAAATAGGCTGTGTATGGATGAAGGAGGAATTTGAAAAGAAAGAAAAATTACTCAGGAAGACATTAGCAAAAATGGAATGGAAACCATGTCAATTAAATTCATACATTTAATTCTTTGTATGTGTATGTGTGTGTTATGTATGTGTGTTCCTTTATGTGTGCAGGTGTTTGTGAAGGCCCCAGGATAACCTTGGATTCATCTTCAGAAACACTGTCCACTTCATTTGGAGACAGGGTCTCTTGTTGGCATGGAGTTCACCAAACAGATGTCCACTGAGCCCCAGGGATCCTCCTGTCTCTGTCTCCCTGGTTCTGGGATTACAAGCACACACAACTATGCCTAATATTTTTATGTGGGTTTTGGAAATTGAACTCAGGTCCTCATGCCTGCAAGACAAACACTTTACTGATTGAGTTATATACCCAGTCCGTATATGAAAATTATTGGTAATTTCATATTTGGTTGCATTAAGTGTGATTTGATTGTAATGGTTATTTGGAAAATAGTTAAGTAGATTTTTCAAATGTTTACAAATTATTACACAAGAGGCTGGAGAGAGGGTTCAGAAGTTAAGAACACTGGCTGCTCTTGCAGAGGATTCTGGGTTCAATTCCCAGCACCCACATGGCAGTTAACAACGGTCCATAACTTCAGTACTAGGGGAATCTGACACCCTCTTCTGACCTCCGTGGGCACTGCATACATACAAAATAAAAATATATAAAATAAAAATAAAAAGCCAAATTGTTGGTGCTGGAGAGATGGCTCAGTGGTTAAGAGCACTGACTGTTCTTTCAGAGGACCTGGGTTTGGTTCCCAGCACCCACATGGTAGCTAACAACTGTCTGTAAACTCCTGTTCCAGGGATCGATGCCCTCTTCTTATCTCTAAGGGCATTGCACAACATGCAGAAATACACTCGTACACATCAAAAATTATTATACAATATAATTACCCTGTTTTTAAATAATGCTACTGATTTCACTGGAAAAATGTTATTTAAAGGATTGGAAATTGTCAAGTTTACAGTGGTAAAAAACTAGTTTTCTGGGGCCTGAGAGATGGCTCAGTGGTTAGGAGCACTGACTGCTCTTGCAGAGGACCCAGGTTCAATTCCCAGCATCCACATGGTGGCTATGAACCATCCTTAACTCCAGTTCCAGGGGAATTTGACACCTCTTCTGACCTCTGTAGCATTGCACGACATGGGTACACTCACATACATGCAGGCAATACACTCACACACATAAAATAAAAATAAAAAAATATAAAAAAACTAGTTTTCTGAAATAGTAAATTTTGCTTGAAAGATCAAGTTTTGTCACTGGCAACAAGCATTGCTGTTTTCATCAAAGTGACAAGCTTATTTTATTATTTATATTATTATTATTATTATTATTATTATTATTATTATTGTGTGTGTGTGATGTAGGTGTGCCACAGCACTCATGTGAAAGTCAGGCCTTGAACTCACAGAGTTCTTTGCCTCCTGAGTGCTGGATTAAAGGCATGCGCCACCATGCCCAGCTATGCTCATCTTAATTCCTAAAAAAAATTATCACTAAACATTCTTGTCCAAATAAGCAAGCAATAATAACTGTTGTCTTGACAACAGTTGTACAGAGATGTCCGGAACCCAACACAACCCAACACTCTAGGTTTACTGTGAAACATGAATGACATCCCTAAATAGAAATTCCTGGCCTCTCTACAGAGTGCATAGGGCCCCTTATGATGCCAATTAGCACTGCCTTCTGCTGTGAGGGCCCATGAGAACATGTACAGGGCCCACAAACTTCCTGAGGTTCTTGAAGAAAAGCAATGGGGAATGGCATGGGCCAGAGGCTACACCTTGTTCCTTCCAGCCACTCCTGGCATTATGAATCCATCTGCTGTAGATTCAAAGAGGATCCCCCAAGACAAGCCCCCTAGGGGTGGACTCAAGACAGCTTTCCCTTCCTCTCTAACAGAGTTAAAGAAATGTGACTCTCACCATGAGGGTTTGTTCTATAGCAAAGCAGACAGAGGTCTAAGGTGACCAATGAGGTCTGGACTCATTTTCGTGAGAACATTCAGAAACTATTCCTGAATCTCCTTCCTAGAATTAGGAGCAGTGGAATAGTATTGCAAACCTTATTTTTTATCAGATATCGATTACTGATAGAATACTTAGAACATTCTGCCTAAATTTAGTAATCACATGAAATAAAAAGTATGTACTTATAGACATTAGTGTGGCACCTATACAACAAAATGGATGATGTGCTCACAGTTTTTAAGTCAGATGTGTCTCTTATCCCGCTTCTGCCAAGTCTAAAGTGAGATCAATCTATTTTACCATCAGTACTGTGGGGAAACGTTAGGGTTTGAGAAAGGTGGAGGACGAGTCTTGAATTTAATATATATCAACGTGCAGCAAAATGTAAGGGTGCATGAGAAGGTGTGGCTATCCAGTAGCAAGAGATTTTCCCACATACCATATTCATCAAATTGGCTTTTATTTCCTAAAACAATGCAATTGTTGAGTCAAGACATTTAGTGTTATGAGTTTTACTGTTTTCAGACAGGGTCTCCCTGTAGCCCCAGCTGGCCTGGAACTTCCTATGTAGACCAGGCTGGCCTTGATCTCATAGAAATCCGCCTGCCTCTGCCTCCCAAGTTCTGGGATTAAAGATGTGTGCCACCACGCCCGGATTAATGTTTACGAGTTTTGAGCACTCAGGGATCTCTAGCAGTGTTTCTCAGCTGATCTACAGATTACAAAGAGGTCTCCAAAACTGTAAAATTATCTTCAAAATAATACTAACATGGCATTTGTCTTTTTTACTGTTTATCATGTGGGATAAAAGCAATGGTGAACAAAATTGTTTATTCTTTAACATGACCAAGTGTTATATTCTGTCTTGCCATGCACTTCCAGTTAAGAAGAAAATTTCACTTTCACTAAAGACTATCCACGATGAAACAGAAAAAATTAAACTTATTAAATCTCAATCCTTCACATACCTTTTTAAAATGTCGTGCTCTAAAGCCAGGTGTAGTGACTCATGTTTGTAAGCCCAGTGCTCAGGAGACTGAGGTAGGAGGATCACAAGTTCAAAGACAACCGAGGAAAACATAGGGACCCTGTTTCAAATAAATAAATAAATAAATAAATAAATAAATAAATAAATAAATAAACAAACCACATACCATAGTCACAGGCCAGTCAATGGAGGAAATTTCCCAATTGAGGTTCCCACTACTCAGGTGTTCCAAGTTGACAACTGAAGCCATATAGCACAATTAA
>NW_008355036.1:1280075-1284848 GCF_000622305.1 Nannospalax galili
TAAATAAATAAATAAACAAACCACATACCACGCCAGTCACTTTACCACAGGGGGTATAGTGGTTGTCTAGAGGGTAGACAAGTGTGTGTTTAAGTTGCAAGCTAAACTAGCCATTGTTTCATGGAGCATTGTTTGTGCTTTGGGGATTGTCTTGGGGTCTTAGATTTTCAACTGTAAATGGAGGGGGCATTCATGGTCTTTGTAGATTTGTTGGCAATTTATTCTTGGGATGCTGGTGATTGCTGGCAGAGCTAATCATAAAACCATTTTGCTCTGATCACCTCTAGGGGGCATGCCAGGCCTCCTGACAGTGTTAAGTGGGCAATGATCATGTCCAATATCCCTCAGTGGAAGAGACTTTACTATCTAGGGCAAGAGTCTTAGGTTGAACTCATAAGGGAATAACAAAAGATGAGAACAGAGAACATTTCAGAGTAAAGAGAACAGGTAAACTGGTTTCGACAGACTGAATCAAGGGAGGATCCCAAAGGAGGAATGAATGAAGAGCTGAAGGCGAAGCTTGGATATGGGCTTGGGAGGTGAGAAGGGGAGAGATTCATGGCTGTTTTTAAAACAAGTCCATCTTTTCCCACCAAGTGAACACTGAATAATCCAGGAACATACTGGGTAAAGCAGATGAAACAGATACAGGTGGGCTCTCAGGCCTGTGGGCAACTGGCCATCACAGAGATGTTATAAGAGTTAAGAGTGACTGAGTTCAGACAGGGGACAGTCTATAGCAGAGAGATATAACCTGGTCCAGGGGTCAGAGGAAATCAATCTTAAGGCAGCAGATTGTAATGACAGGTAGGAATTAGTAAGTAGAGAGGGGGCTGTAAACAGTGGACAGGAAGAGGAAACTGTGAGGGGAATACTTCTGTAAAGGAAGCAGCATGTGGGGGTAGAGGCATGGTGTGTGGGAAATGGAAAGATGAAGATGGCTATTTTACTAGATAAGAGATGGAAGAGTGGTCAGAAAAGGGCTGGAACTCAAGCCTAAGGACAGCCAGAACCTTTAGAAGGCTTAGGGGTTTTGTGAGATCTTTCCTCCTGTAGTGGCTCATGCATTAGAAAGAATAACACTGTGCACAAGGACACTAGTTACGATTGGTTATAATTAGCTCTGGGGGGATGGTGTGGATTGATGTGTTGTGGAGAGAACTGAAGGGGACAAAGGTGCTCAGGAAGTAGCCAGACTAGATTTTCAAAACCGTGGCTTCGTTGACCAATAAGCAAAACTAATAATGCTGTGTC
Source organism: Nannospalax galili (assembly GCF_000622305.1). Lineage (NCBI taxonomy): Eukaryota > Metazoa > Chordata > Mammalia > Rodentia > Spalacidae > Nannospalax > Nannospalax galili. The sequence continues at coordinate 1,281,330 of NW_008355036.1, forward strand.
CCCCCTGAGCAATATAGATAATGTGAAGAAATACTTCTTCCACTACAACCTCCTCCCTCACTTAATCCAACTGCAGTACCTGTGTGGACAGGTAACTACAGAGATCTACCATTCCACCTTGGGGGCTCCGTTTGTTTCACAGCAAAAATGCCCTAGTACTTTCAGTATCATTGAAGACAGAGATAAAACTCCAGTTGGCCACTAACCAGAGACCTGGATTAATGTGATGGCATCTGTCACCAGGAAAGGCTGCAAAAGTCTCTCCACTCCGTTGAAGAAGCACTTTCTTCTGGGATCTGTTGCTGCAGACTAGTTGTTCTCAGCAGAGACAGTGGCAGAGCACGTTTTCTACTTGGAGTCTGACATTGGAAGAACAGAATTCTCTCCTAATGGAGAACTGGCTTCACTGCCTCATGTAAGGAAGAAAGATACAGTGCCAGAAATGGGTCACAGGCTGTCAGAGGGGGAGGGACCAGGAGTAGTGACTGGGTTTCTAATAAAAGATTTTTCAGCAGGATTTGGACATGCTGTTCATTGCATCCCAGGATACAAAGTTATCTGGCCTATGCTCTGAAAGCCTGGAGGCTGGGGCTAGAGCAACCTGAGTGTGCTGGAGATGTGGTCTCGGACCCCCAGGGGAAGTGTGAGTGCATGGCTTTTAACTCTAGGACTGTGCAGAGTTTAGGACAGCCATAAACTCAGGTCTGTCTATTCTTATCTCTTCACAGGTGCTGGCAAGTTCACAAGTAAACCAAGGAATCTCAGAGGCTCAAAATACACCCAGCCTGCTCCAGTTACCTGCTGCTAGAGCTGTGTTCTCATCCCTTCTTGCTTCTCAACAGTCCCTGCTGCACCCAGTACAACGGTAATACAGAGGGGAAACTGGTCATTGCTGTTGGGGTTCTATGTCACCTTCTGCAGAGTTTACAGAGAATACTCCCGAAAAACGACTGCTGTAATCTTTTTTAAAAAAATAAAAAAATAAAAAAATCACAATTTTATTTTCTTAAGCAAATTATTTTATCTAATATTTAAATCATAAAAGTAAAAAAGTTCTAATTACAATTATACAAAAGAAACAATACCAAAAATATAAAGATACACAAGTAACAGACTATATCTGTTATTGGGGTAAGAAGACCTCTCTCTCTTTCTAGGATTTTCCCCCCACCTCTTGCTCTCTCACCCTCTTGCTTTCTTACTCTCTCTCTTCCACTTTCTAGAATTTGATTACAACCCATATTTTGAGTTTTCAAACTGTTTTGTAAGTGAACCCTGCCACATTAGTGTTCTCTGTGCATTTGCTAATTATGCAAGAAGAAAAGTTTTACAATTTTAGGTTGTTCTTGCAGATAGATGGCAAAGGTTAAAAACATATGGTTTTGCTCATCATTAATTTTAATAACAACAGAAATTAAAAATAATAAACATCTCTATATATCTCTATACAATTATGCTATCTTTTCAAACTTTCCTCAAAAGCAGTATTTAAGATATGATAAAGGTTGGAGGGATGGGTCAGTAGTAAAGAGCACTGGCTGCTCTTGCAGAAGATCCAGGTTTGAATCCCAGCACCCACATGACAACTAACAGTGGTCTGTAACTCCCATTCTGGGGTATCCAACAGTCTCTTCTGTCCTTCGAGGGCATTCCACAACATGGGTGCACTTACATACATGCAGGCAGTACACACATACACATGAAATGAAATAAAAAAATAATAAAAGAAATGGAATAAATCAGACATAACACAATAGTGGCACTACTATAAAATTTCCAAACATACAGATGCCCAGTCCTAAGTGACACATCTACAGCGGAACCTCTATTCCTAAGACTCATGACACATAATAGAACAGGGGGTAGAGATTATTCTAATACATACCACAACTCTCACCAGTGAAGCTTCCTCATACCACAGAGTGTGATGCACAGAGAAGGCCATAACTAGCTATGTTTTATAGAATAAGAGACTGCAGAGTGTGTGTTCCTGGATAGAGCTCCTATAGTAAACATCACCCACAGTTCAGGGACCATTGCAGAAGAGGGAGTAGAAAGAACCAACTCAGAGTTGGTTCATGAGCATAAGGAAATAGAGGCTTTCAGGCCACTGGAACTTTCTCAAGTGAATTTGCAACAATGGTGACAGCACATACAAGACCCATGCTAGCTCAATCAGACAAAAACTCAGCACAGAAAATGGGCAGCAGGCCCCGACCCTACCAAGGACCTATTGCCAGCTGATTAGAGTTGGTGAGGAAGAGTAGATCTTTTTTTTTTAATTAAAAAAAATTTTTTTAGAAGAAGCATTTCATTACAGCTTTAACATACTCAATAACAATTTCCAGAGCAAAGATACATCTCTTTCAAAAGTGGCTATAAAATTTTTAGGTTCACAGTTGAATTAATAGTTATACAATATTGAACTCAGTATAAACCCTGTAAGACATAAAATTGAATGAGTTTTTAACCTTTAAAAAAGATCTCAATTTAATTTTCAAATATACTGTTTTTTACAGAAAGACTCATTGTTTTTGCTAATAACACTGAGATGTTGGCACATGCGTCTCTAATCTGTATGTATCTGATTACTACTAGTCATAATTGGTTGCATTCGGATCCTTGGCACCTGTGTATATGCCTATAAAGTCATTGGGTAGATTTCAATGGTAATGTTTATCACCTCTACTAATTAACGTGATATAAATTTTTATGCTTCCTCCTCAAATATAATTCATTTTTTTAATATGTTGATTTGTATGTGTGTGTGTGTGTGTGTGTGTGTGTGTGTGTGTGTGTATCACACAGAATATCCCAAACCATCTTATTCAACTATACACCCACTTCCCAGACGGCACCCTCCCATAGCCGCCCTCCCTCCCTTAGAGCCCTTATACTCTGTTATCCCTGCTACTGTCCACTGTGTTGTTGGCACCCCCAGCCATTCCAAACTACTTGTCCATCTGGTGAATCTAGTCAGCATATCTGGCGGTCTTTGCTTTAGGAAGGTCAGCTGTTCCTCATCTAGCAGCAATCAGTTGTCTAGCTTCCTTTGGATAAGATTGGGGTCTGCTGTTCATTTTCCCAGTTCTGTGCTGGGTTACATTCTGAGAATCCCTTTGGCCACCCTGGCCAACAACTCAAAAGAAGGTATCGCCTGTCTGGCATTAATGCTTGTTATGTAGCCTTTAGCTATACAGATGGACTGTTAGGAAGTTTTGTGGCCTATTTAATCTTTGGTTATACTTTCCTTTTCGGTGTTTAAGGCCATACAGTTGGTCCAGATATACCGCTTTATTTTTACTCTAAAGCTCGTTTGAGGATCTGTTCCTCAGGGGACATATGGACTTGGGAGGAGCCCCTGGCTCCTTTCTTTTACCAGTTCTGCCTGTGTGAAGATAAGTCAAAGGCCCTACTCAACCATAGCTTCCCTTGGAAGCATGGAAGAATTGTTTCCTCTGTGTTGACCCTCCTCTTTGTAGACTGGACACTGGTTCAAGTCCATCTGGTGGGGTCTCC
>NW_008355036.1:1285246-1285545 GCF_000622305.1 Nannospalax galili
CTCCCTTATTAAGGCCTGTTTCCTACTGTTCTTCTCTTTCAGGTTCTTTCTTTTCCTTTACCTCCCTGTTTCCTTTCTGTTATCCTGGTTCCTGTAGTTATGTCTGGATAATACTCACTTATCAGGGTTTGGTTCTAGAATCCACATATGAGGGAGAACATGCGTCGATTTTTTTTACTGAGTCTGTGTTACTTCTCTTAACAGTTTGTAGTTCCATCCATTTACCTACAAATTTCATGATTTCATCTTTCTTTACTGCTGAGTAAAACTCCATCGTATAAATGAACCACATTTTCATT
>NW_008355036.1:1285795-1286523 GCF_000622305.1 Nannospalax galili
CCTGACCAGCAGTGGATGAGTGTTCCCCTTTCCCCACATCCTCTCCAACATTTGGTATCATTTGTTTTCTTATCTTAGCCAGTGTGACTGGGGTAAGGTGAAATCTTAAAGTGGTTTTAATTTGCATTTCCCTAATTACTAGTGATGTTGAATATCTTTTAAGATGCTTCTTAGCCATCTTGACTTCTTCTGAGAACTCGCTGTTCATCTCCTTAGCCCACTTTTAATTGGGTACTTCCTGTCTTGAGTCTCTGTTTTTTTTTGAGTTCGTTATATATTGTGGATATTAAACCTCTGTCAGATGTGTCCTTGGTGAAGATTTTCTACCATTCTGTGGGTTTTCTCTTCACTTCCTTGGTTGCCTCCTTTGATGTACAGAAGCTTTTTAGTTTAATGAGGTCCGGTTATTGGTATATAGAAACGCTGCTGGTTTTTGTAGGTTAATTTTGTAACCTGCCGCTTTACTGAACATGTTAATAATTTCTAGGACTTTTCTGGTGGAATTTTGGCGTCTCTTAGATATAATATCATATCATCTGCAAAAAGGGATAATTTGATCACTTCTTTTCCAATTATTACTCCTTTAATTTCCTGCTCTTGTCTTATTGCTCTTGCAAGAGTTTCAAGCACTATGTTAAAGAGAAGTGGGGATAGTGGGCATCCTTGTCTGGTTCCTGATTTCAATGGGAATGCTTCCAGTTTTTTTCCATTTAGAATGATGTTGGCTG
>NW_008355036.1:1289449-1306407 GCF_000622305.1 Nannospalax galili
CTTCCTTCAGTTCTTTGATTTCTTTGTTTGTGTGTTCTTTAATTTCGCTGAATTATTTTATCCTGTTTATAATTGTTGGTTTGAGTTCCATGTCGTGCATTATCTCTAGGGGGTTCTCATTGTACTCCTCTAGAGGACTATTGGTATTTGGTGGGAATATGTTATTTTGGTTTTTCATGTTATTATTTTTTCCCTGTGATTTTGACATGTGAATTTCTTTTGTAGTTTCTGATTCTTGTGTGAGACTCAGCCTTCAAGTTTAGGTCTGCTTCTTTTTGTGAACTTTATGTGGATTTGTGGTTTACTTTTGGGGCATGAAAAGCTGGTTCCTCTAAGCTTCTGGTTCTCTTTTCATTTTATATTGGAGTGGCAGGATTGCTTTTGTCTTCAGGAGTTCCCACAGAGGCCCAGTCAGGTGAGGGTCAGATGTTTTTAGGCTTTCTCCTAAGGTCTGGATCTCTCCAGTAATGATTTTGGCCTCAGTAATTTGGGGGTTGGACTGGCCTTGGAGCCTGGCCCAGGAAAGATGCTGGTCTAGGGCAACTGGTGGCCTTGCCACCCAGAGATGCAAAGGCAGATGTGGCTGGAAGAGGCCCCAAGTACTCCTGGGGACTGCACTGAGGGACTGGGTTGGTCTGGATGCAAAGGCTCAGGAAGAGGAACGGTCAGACCCTTGCTCCCAGAAAGCGGCTGGCGTGGTGCAGGCCCAGGGAAGAAGAGGAAGGTGAGGTCGGGGCCAGGCCCAGAAACAATGCTCCTGGCACCCAGAGAAGGCAGTATGTTGGTCTGGATGAAAAGGATCAGGAAGCAGTATTGGTTTCCCAGGTGTCTGGGGCCCCAAGACAAGGAATGGGGCAGGGCCCAAACTCGGAGGAGAGAATGGTGGCAGAGACGGGAGAGTGAATGAAGTTGGTCAGTCCAGGGAAGGAGAGGGAGGTGAGGTCCAGACCAGGCTCAGAGGGGTCCTGGGGACCATGAGAAGGAACTGGATTTGTCTGGATGCAAGGGATCAGGAAGCAGTGGTGGATCCGGGCCAAGTGGTCAGCCCTGGTGTCCAGGAAAGAGGCTGGGGGGTTGTGTAGCCCAGGGAAGGAGATGGAGCTGAGGGTGAGACCAAGCCCCTAGGGCTCCCGGGAGAGAGGCGGGCCCATTGTGCAGACCAGGGAAGCAGAGGGGGGGACTGGGTTGGTCTGGATGCAAAGGATCAGGAAGCAGTGGTGGTTCCCTGGGTGCCTGGGGTGCCAAGACAAGGAATGGGACAGGACCCAGGCTAGGAGGAGAGACTGGAGGGGGAGATGGGAGGATGAATGTGGCTGGGAGAGTTAAGGCATGGTGGGCATGATGGGCTTACTCAGGAGAGAGGCTTGGGGGTTATGCAGGCCCAGGGAAGCAGTGACTGCTGTAATCTTTCTCATCACCTTATCCAACAAAATATTCATTGTCTATTATGTGTGAGGCACAATTCTCAGTTCAGAGGCTACATTTGCAAATAAAATGAAGACCATGAATGTGGCTGGGAGAGTTAAGGCATGGTGGGCATGATGGGCTTACTCAGGAGAGAGGCTTGGGGGTTATGCAGGCCCAGGGAAGCAGTGACTGCTGTAATCTTTCTCATCACCTTATCCAACAAAATATTCATTGTCTATTATGTGTGAGGCACAATTCTCAGTTCAGAGGCTACATTTGCAAATAAAATGAAGACCTCGTCTCTGTGGAGCTTTCATTGTAGTGGGCTCTGACAGGGTAACAATAAATGCAGTGCATTGATTCTTATGGAGGCTTTGGACTCAAAATTCAGCCTGATCCATTTGAGAGACTTGTTCTCTCTGATGCCAGGTGTGGCAAGGGAATATCACCTCGCTGGGCAGATATTTGGCTATAGAGTTATGCCCATAACCTAGGACAGAGAAAGAACAGATTCAGGAATGCACAAGACAATTGATACACTAAGGATACTAGAAGGTAAACAACAAGGTAAAGAAAGAACAGCACCACAGAGTTGATTAAGAAGATGCTAGATCTGAATCTGTAGGTCCATATGAGACTATTAACCATTTTAATAAATTGGCTAATCCAAGATATCTTTCTGTTTATTTAGGATTTCTTGTTTCAATATTATTTTAGAGTTTTCAGAGTACAAGTCTTATACATGTTTTGGTAAGTTTATTTACAAATATCTTATTATTTTGATGCTAATGTGAAAGAAGCTGTTTTTACTTTCATTTTCAGATGTTTATTACCTTGTATTTAAAATTTGAGAGTTGGCTCTACAGACCAATAGAACCATTATTGATTTTAATAGCTTTCCAGTTGATTTCTCTGAGTTCTCTGCAGACAACACGATATCATCTGCTCCTAGAAATGGTTTCACTCCTTTCTTTCTAATCCATTTGCTTTTGATTTCCTTTTCCTGTCTAATTGCTTTAGATACGTCCTCTAAAATAACATTGAATAGATATTGTGCAAATGAGAAAAAAAAAAAGATGCCAGATACAGTGACTATTTCCAGTCACTTACAAATTTGGTCCAATCAAATGTGGTTTTATGTCGACAAGGGTAGGGTGTCACCCTAGGACTGAGAGTGCTACTTGAAAAGGTGAAAAGGCATGAGTTGAAATATTGTTCCACTATTAGAGGGCTAAAGTCCCTTATTTTTGCCTTGCACATAAAAATGTAAGAATCTCATGGTTATTCCTGTTGAGGGCTGGAGTTGCAAGTCACTGAGGGATAGAAATACTAGAAAATTCTTAAGTGGGTAGAATGATCAGAGAAAAGACTGAGATAGGCAGTCCCCAGATGCTTCAATCACATGGGTGAAGTTCCAATGATGGATTGGCTCAGCTCTGCAATACTCTGTTTGTTCTTGACCTTTGATGCATGGGATTTCAGGGCTTAGTTCATTGCCAATGAAGCGGGAGGCAGGGGCACTTACACAACCTCTTCCTGTGTTTGCTAATAATTATCACCCAGTTCATAATGGGCCCTGCAATGCTCCCACTTCCTTTAATTAATTTGCCTTGTATTAATTATTGGAGTATTTTGTTTTATAAAGGTAATGACTAACCCAGCCTGCAGGTTCAGAACTGCCCTGTTGGTGTTTGACTGACAAGGGCTTGGTCTCCGCATTCAGCCCCATCCATTCATGAGCATGCATCATTCTCTCTTGACATCAGGTGTGGCAAGGGAGCTTGGCTTGCCAGGGAACCTGACCTCCTGGGGCAGAGATCTTGTCTGGCTGCTGAAGTAGAGAGGTCAGTTCTGTTTATGACCTGCATGGAAGTAAGCAGAGCCAGTCACTGCACAAACCCTCACCGGACTGTGAACCCCCAGGAGAGTAGCTTCCAAGATAAAATATCAGGTGACTTTCAGACTCAAGCCTCCTCAACCAGAGGCCTGGAAAATTTAGTCTCTGGGAGCATCCTAAAGTATTCTGCCAAGATACAGATCAAAGCTCTTCATGGAATGGAGGGATATTTCTTCTCTGCTTCTCTCAAGTTCTCTTTTGACCTTTCTCTTTCTTCTTTCTTTCCTTTGCCCCTCCCTCTGCTTTCCCTCCTTCCCTCCCTCCCTCCCTCCCTCCCTCTCTTCCTCTTTTTCTCCCTCCCTCCTCCTTTCCTTTGAGGACTTTGCACATGCCAGGCAAGCAGCCCTTGAGTTTCTTAAAGTTGATTTTTATCTTTCTTTGTCTGTCTTGTGGAAGCTGATCATTTTACCCCGGGGGGAGGTGGGTAATGCATTTTCATCCCAGTTTGATTCCCGAGTCTTGCTGGAATTCTTAAGAAACTTGAGGTTGGACTCACAGTTCAGTATGATGGACATTGAAGGTGTGTCAATTACACCAACATGGAAGAGAAGAGATTCCAGTCACAGACCCCTGTCTCATCACATTTGCCTCCTCATTTGTCTCCTCTGCCTCCTGCTCACAGACTGTTCTTCTCTAGTCTATTCTTTGGGTGATTTTTCCAGATCTTAGTGAATTTAGGTAAAACTTCCTTAAAACTCTTCAGTGGATTTCTGTCACCTGCAAAACAGCGCTGTACCTCTGTAGCTTGGTCTCCAAGACCTCGTCTCCACTCTTCCCCATCTCTGGGGCAGCTCCCACCATGCTCGCACTGCTACTCAGAAACAGAGTCATTTGGGGAAATTTCGAAAATGTGGCATATTAACCTCCACACTTTCGCACCTTTTGTTTGCTCCCTTGACTAATGGATTACAAATGCCCCTTCTGTTTGAGCTCCTTGGGAGCCGCTTCTATTCCTGCGTCTGTAAATATCCCTGACTCATGCTAGGCCCACTTCCTCCATCCTCTTCCCATAACCCTCTACACAGCAGAACCAGTCCTGTGTGAGAATTATTTATTGCTAGCTCTCATGCTTGCTCCCGACTATTGGATTATGTCTTTCTCAAGGTTGGGGACTAGGCTTATTTATCTTCATAATCCCAGGCCTCAAAGGAGAGCTTTTCCCACAAAGGAAAAGAGTGACTACTTCTTCAGGAATGAACAAATGAAGGAATGAATAAAGCACTGATCTCAGTACAGCCTTTGCTCCAGTAAAGATGTATGTTATCTAAGAACAAAGTTTCACAATTTTTAAAAAGTCACCCTCTTTTTGAGATTAAGCATAAGACTCTTTTTCTCTTCCTTTAATGCTATTGAAATTTCAGAACAAATCAAATATTGTAACATAGCCAACTCAAAGCAATGAGGCTCACATTTACTTATTTAGTCTCCAGACATCGCAATCTGCCTGCCTTGGATGTTGTCACCTTGCTTAGGCTCCTGCTGCAGGGGTCTAGGCCAGTCCCCTGAAAGTCCCTTTGCTAAAAGTCAGTTGTTTCTTGGTGCTTTAGCCATTTGACAATCGGCTTTCTGTAATGTAACCCTCTGTCTCATTGCAGAAGGAGTCCCTTGGATGTGGGGAAGGTACCACCTCCATCTGTACTTTCACAAACAAGTCCCTACAAAGTTTTTCCATACCTGGAAAACCTCCCTTCTAGTCAGAAAAAAAGGCACTTTCAGAACTTCTTTAAGCCAAAATCCTGTAACTCCACAGGCAGGAATTTATGTCTCATAATGACCTCTATTCCTTCATACTATGCTTTAATAGTCCCCTATTCCTGCCTGAGAAGATGGAAGAAAACCAGTTTCATCTTGTGCTCAGTGGGTTCACGCTTTAGTGAAGGAAATCCACACTTGGCCACATTCCAACTATATGGTTGGGATGGGTGTAGTAGGGGAGATGTCAGATCTCCTGTTTAGTCACTTAAATTCTCCAGAATTTGAGAGAGACTGTGGAGGAAAAGAGGAGCGATCTGTGATGACAAAGCTAATGAAGAGAGTTAAGAGAACATGGCTTCACATCGACACGGTTGGGCAAAATGCAGGTGGAAGAGGGTGGTGGCAGGCACGGTCGCTGAGGGTGAAATTGGTGAGCTCAGCAGAGATGGGCTGAGCCCTCCAAGTAGGCGGCAGTTCCCACTCATCAGAAGCAGCCAAGGATGCTGGCCCTGGAGTGGAGCCTCGAGTTCTGGGAATCCAGGGGGAGGAGATGAGGATAAGTGTGTCTGGGCAGATCTGCCAACATCTCGGGAGCAGTTCTGCCTTAACCAGAGATGTTCTGCATCAGGCTGCTTTTGAATCTATCATGGAACATCTACCTGAGTGGGTCTCAGGTTCTTTGAGACTCTACTCTCCATGTTTTGGAGACTCCATCAGCTCAGTTCAATATTTTGTGTTGGATCCTCCCCTTATCCTCCGAGCATTCCCGGGGTGGCCTCTTGAGGTGCTGTTGGTCTGGGTGAGCTTGTGCCTCCTCTCTACCTCATTCATTTGCCTGACTTCCTTTACATGGCTGCCCTTGGAATGGATCAGGGCTCACAACAAAGTAGGAAGAGTCAGGTGCCCTGGGTCTAGTTACTAGCCCTGTCTAGTAAAAGGGGGACTTGAATTCCCTTTTTGTAATGCAGGTAACATGCAAGTTCATCTCTCCTGAGCTGCCCAGTTAATCCCCATTCTGAGTTCCCAGGGAGTGCAGTGCCCTGAAGCTCTCCAGGATGCAAATTGGTAATTTTTATTTTTTTGCCAATCCACTCACATCAGATGCAGTTTCATAACCTCAGTCACCCTTCCCTTTCCCTCCCTTGCTGCACGTACAGAACCCTTCCCTCTAGCCCAGATGAACACCTGTAGGAAAAGTTGGCACAGCCTTCTTCCCATCTGTCACCGCTTCAAACAGCTTGAGTGTGCTGATGACAGATAAAGTAATTGCAGAGCATACGAATGACTTAATATTTGATGTGTTAAAATAATTTTTAATGCCCTGCGTTTGTATAATTTATAGCTGGAATCCATAGTTTTCACCTTGCTTCCACTTTTACCTGTTTGCCCTTCTAGGGGAGTGGAGGGAATATCAGCTATGTGGCTCGTGCTTTTGCACAGGGAGAAGCGAACATTCAGCAGCATCAACAATGCCCATTGATTTCTAAATCTTCTGGGCTTCATTCAGTTCTCAGCATGTCAAGGTGCATAAAAATATTTGATGAATACATTATTAAATAGCAGTTTGAGAGTCATCTAACAAATATTTATTGAGTATCTATGTGTGCCAAGCACCATCCTAGGCAGCAGAATACCACATTGAACAAGGTGGACAAGGTCCATTCCCTCAGGGAGTTTAGCATTTGGTAGGGAAGAAAGATGTTGAGTAAGTAGATAGCAGTGAGGGGAAGAATGGTGTTAAGCAAGGGAGACATGGTTAGAGTTTTCTTCTGAAAAGATTCCTATTCCAAGACTAGAGTTAGACAGAGGGCCCCTGCGAAGGGCGGGCTAAGGATAAGGCCACCACTGGGAGAAAGTCTATCAGCTCACACTGGGAGCACACCCTGGCTCAGATTCTAGAATGAACAACAGACAAGACAATAGAAGAAAAAGGGCCAATTGTTTTTTGAAAGAACTATTCTTAAATGGCATATATTCATTGTATACAGTGCTGGGTTTCATAAGAATGCTTTTATACAGGTATAGAATGTTTTTGACCACATTCTCCCCACACCCCTCCCTGTTACTTCCTTTTATTCTCTTATGTAGTTTATTTCTACTTTTGTGCCATTTATAAAGGCATACATGATTTTATGTATCTGTATAAAAATCTAGAAATGGGAAAATATACATTTGGTCTTTCTGAGTCTGATTTGTGTAGTTCAGTTTGATAACCTACAATTATGTATCCATTTTCCTGCAAATGACAAAATTTCATTCTTCTTTATGGCAGAATAAAATTACATTGTGTATATGTATCACATTTCCCCCCTCTTTTTGCATGTGTCTGTGTATATGGTATGCATGAATGTGTTTGCATATGTATGGGTGTGTGTGCGTGTACACACATGAGAAGGCCCAAGGTTAATGTTGTGAGACTTCCTTGATCATTCTCCACCTTATTATTTGAGGCAGAGTCTCTCAGTTGAACCAGAGCTTGATATTTTATCTGTTGAGGTAGCCAGCTTGCTCCAGGGATCCCCTATCTTTGCCTTCCAAACACTGGAACTACAGGCAGGCCACCCTGCCCACTGGCATTTGCATGGGTGCTGAGGATACACAAACTTTGTTCCTCACCTTAGCATGGCAAAGGCCTTACTCTCTGAGCCTTCTCTCCAATCCCCTCCTCTCCATTTTATTTATCCATTCTCCAGTTAATGGGTATCTGGACTGATACCATAACTTAGCTATTGAGAATAATGATACAATAAACATGTGCAAGTATCTCTGTTGTACGCTGACTTAGGATTCTTCTGGTAAATACCAGAAGAGTTGTATAATATCGGTCATATGATAGATGTATTTTTAGGTTTTTGAGAAACTACTATTCATACTGATTTCCATAGTGTCTGCACTAATTTATATCCCCACCAGCAGAGTGTAAGATTTCCTCTTCTCCACATCTTCACTAGAATATTTTGTTATTTGTTTTCTTAATGATAACCATTCTGACTGGGGTAAGATGGAATCTCAATATATTAATAGTTTTATTTTTTAAAATTAAACATTATCTTATTTTTAAATTTTATATGTACAAGTGTTTTACCTGCATGCCTGTAAGGGACCCTGTGCCATACAATGCCCATGGAGGCCAGAAGGGGCATTGAACCCCCACAACTGGAGTTATGACTATAAGCTGCCATGTAGGTGCTTGGAATCGAACCTGGGTCCTCTGAAAGAGCAGCCAGAATTCTTAACTGCTGAGCTGTCTCTCTAGCCCCTCAGTATATTAATAGTTTTAATTTTCATTTTCCCTGAAATGCACAAAAGTCAGTTCCAAGTAGATTAAAGTCCAATGTAAGACCTGAAACTAAGAAATTGTTACAGGAAAAAATGGGGTTAACACTTCAAAATATAGGCTTACACAGGACTTTCTGAAAAGGAGTCCAGTCACTCTGGAAGTAATGCTAAGAGCTGACAAAGATTTCATGGAATTAGAAAGTTTCTGAACAGAAAAAGCAACAGTCAGGTGAAGAGACAGCCTACAGAAAGGGAGAAAATCTTTGCTAACTATACATCTGACAGAGGATTAATATCTAGAATATATAAAGAACTCAAAAAAACCTAAGTACCAAGAAATCAATCAGTAGATGGGTTGATAAACAGTTCTCAAAATATGAAGTACAAAGTGAGTGTGGTAGTATATACCTGTGATCTCAGCAGTCAGGAGATGCAGGAGAATCAAGAGCTCAAGGTCAGCCTCAGTTACATAGCAAGTTTCAGGACAGTTTGGGCTGACATGAGGTTCTCCTCCACTCCCAGCACTGGGTATTGAATCTAGGGTGTTTTATAAACAAGGCAAGCACTGTACCCCTTTGCTATAGCTCTAGCCTAAGACCCTGTCTGAAAAAGAGATGAAATACAACTGGCCAATTTAAATGACACCTGCAGGCATGTATGTAGAGAGGATAGATAAGAGGTATATGTGCATCCAAGGTGTCTGTTCCTCCACTCTGTGGTGTCCCATCCTCTTCCATGATCTGAGGCTCTCTGTCAGATTTCCAAAGCTGCAAGCAGTGTCCTGGTGCCAGATGCTCTGGGTTGCCAGTGACAGCACACTGGAGGCTCAAACTGACTATAGAGGTCATATTTACACTATGGAAATCAAGAAAATGCCCATAAACTCAGGGTTTTTCTTTTTCTTGAAGAGCAGGTTGTTAAACACTTCCCAGTATACCACAGACTACCATTCCATAGTGAAGCTAGAAGCTAGCAACCAGAAGCTTCACAGAAAGTGAGGGACTTCTGTTTCTGCCATGACACCTAGCTCCCATCTCACTGAGGCATATCATTTCTCCCCATCTCCTTATGGCTAGTTTTGAACCTGTCTCTGACTTTGAATTAGCTACTCTTTTTCCTAGCTACCTTAATTCTCCAGTAAGTTGTCAATTCCAAAGGCAGCATAGACAGGATGCTCAAATGAGAGGTTGAGTGTGTTTCTCTTTTGAGGAAGGGACAGGTTTTCTTTTGTCTTCTATCTCAAATGCAAGCTGACATTCTATAGTTCCACTGGTGCATATTCTCTGGGACAGGCCATTCTTCAGCCTGTCAAATGACTCCTCTATATCCTCCAGTTCTTTCTCTCATGCCCACTTGGAATGCTTGTGTATTAGAACAAAAAGATGTAGAAAGTAAGACAGATTAGTTTTTCTCATTAATGTCCCTGTGGAAGACAGTCAAGAGATTGTGTAATCAACTTGGTGTGATGTAAGTGTTCTGGACATGGAATAGGAGACCTGGGTTCTCCTGCTTCCTACTTACCCTCTGTGAGACTTCGGTGAATTCCCTGATGTCAGTCGGGATGGTAATTCTACCAAACAGAGGTTAGTCTATGGGTTGAACATGGAAACTCATTAACACCCATTAATTCCTTTCCTCTCTTAGATACATTCTAAAAGTATAGTGACTTCATTTTGTTCAATGATTTGAATTGAACCCAAGGACTGTACATGTTAGGCAAATGCTCTACCACTGTTGTCTCCCTAGCCTAACATGATTTTTTAATGAGTGATGTTCACATGTTTACTTTGAAGAGATAATAGAGGTCATCTATGCAGACACATAATCCTAACCTTGGCCACACTGACCCAGCAGCAATGCCAAGGATCTGGTGACTTATGAGTAATATGGCAGACTTGAAGCTGCTTCTGTGAGACTTGGTGAGGGAGAATAGTTAGAACGAGAAAAAGTAAACTTTATTACAAAGAAAGAGAGGGAGAACCTTGGAAATCCACAAAGATAGTAATAAGACAGCTGAGAAGTACAGAGAAAAAAGGGAACACAGGGAAAAGGACCAAGCCAACCTGAACATAGTTCCAGCACTGAGCAGGAAGGGATGCAGAAACGTCATGCAAAAGATTGCTTTCTCCTCTGAGTGGTACAGGGGATTGAACCCAACCCTCAAGAGTGGGATAACTCAAAAAGAAGATCCCCAAATAAAACAGAAAGGGATACCCAAACTATGTATGCCTCTGTTTCAGTCACAGTCAAGTACAGCTGGGCATTCAATCTGAGAGTCCAACTTACGGTCTCTGAAATGTTCTGAGGAGACAGGAACCAAGCAGAAGTTGTCACAATGTCACCAGATTGAACTATCATGGCAGGACTGGAAGTTCCTTATGACTCTGGTTTTATACTTCATATAACAATAATAATATAACTTGAATATTAGGGCCATCTACACCACAGCTTCAGGTGAAAAGTAGAGTGAATTAGATGGAATGATGCTTTGATGTCAAGTCATCTCTGCCTCAGGGGAAGGGTGATGCTTATTCAGGCACAGTGTTATGTGGCCCTCATCCAAACTATCACCAGGCCCATCTCTCCTTAATCAGGCCCATCGCTTTCTAGCAGCTTCCAGAGGGTTACAAAAGAGCATGGCATCAGGGATTCAAGAATAGTGTTGCTATTCAAACCACCCACCTTTTGAATAACAGGGGAGGGGGAAGAGATGGGACAAAGTCTTATCCCTTGGGGATTTGCAAAGCACAGCCGTGACAAGACTCTGACATGACTCTCTTTCCTGACACCTCTCCAGTCCCTTGCTGTGCTCCTCCATGGGCTTCTCCCAAGACCCTAATTTTCTTTGGAGACACTATCCCAAAGACCCACCCCTTGAACTTTCCAGAATGTATCACTTGCATCATCATCAGCTGGATGACAGTAAAGTCCTGTTCTACCTAAATTTTGTCTTCCCTGGGTTGAGTTGGTCCAATCACAAATCAGAATTATGACTGAGACAAAGGTTGTTGGAAGTGAAAGGCAGAGAATTCAGTTCTACTAAAGACATCTGAATAGGTAGGCAAGAAATTAACAGAAAGTGGGCATGGTAAGTAGGATATGCCTGAAATCTTAGCTCTAGGGAGGTTAAGGCATAAGAATTATGAATTTAGGCCAGCCTGGGTTATGTAATGAGAATCTGTCTTTAAAAAATCATAGAAAAAATACAAAGAGCTAACTAATAGAAACAGGCCAAACATCACCTCTAATTTAAAATGCAAATTAAAATGAGATAAGAATTCCAGGAAACTAACCCATGAAAAAGAACCAAGACAAAAGATGTGAGTCCAAACATGTGCATTGCAGGATTGTTTTAGTAGTGAATAGCTGGAAACTTAAATGCACATTGTTAAGAGAACAATTAAACATATTATAGGACATGGAGTTAGCTTTAAATTCCTGATGAGGGGAAAAAAAATCTTTGCTACGTTAGAAACAAAGAGTAAGATACAGGACAATTTGTATAATATGTTTCCATGTGAAAAAATTCTGTGTGGAGTGGGAGTATATGAGTGTGTAAACACACTCAACCATTAAGAGTGGACTCTTCAGGCCAGTGAGATTAAGGAAGAAGAGTGTCAGGGAGCATTAATTTTTGCCTTATTGTTTGAATTGTGTAATAAAGGCTTAAAAGAAATGAGACATTTACAAAACAGAATATACACCTCTGTTTCCATCCTTCTCTCAAGAGGTAGGAAACCCTGACTCTTACAGAGCTAAGACATAGTTTGGTAGGGACCAGTTGGCTGTGGGAGTCTGGGATGTGGTGCAGGCTAGGACCTGCTTAATTCTGTTCCTTGGGGTGGGGAGAATTATAGGAGGGTGGCAGACATGTCTTACAGTCTTGGGAAGAACTCTCCAGCAAGACAGAGCATGACCTCAGTGGGTATAGCTCTTCACAGTTACGCTAGGGTGATGTAGGGGGCCATTCAAGGGCCTATCATCACAGACAGCTCCATTCCAAGATCTAGGCAGGTTAAGTAGGCAGCATAGAAGCCTGCCAAGATGTCACCAAGTCCTTCGTCTCATCAACAGGATTAATACCTGGTGCTTACTTATTTTATTTTTTAAGTTCTTATTTTATTTAGTTTTATGTGCCAGTGACGGAACTTTGAGTCTTGTAATTGCAAGACAAGTGCTCTACCACTGAGCTGCATTCTCAGCCCATCAGTATGCACATTTTTATAGAAGGAATGGGAGAGAAAATTATGAAAAGCAAGACAAGCTGCCAGTCCTATAGAATCAGGATTCCTTGGAAGGCTCAACAAATTCAGAAAGAGGTAAAGAGCCAGTGGCCAGAGTACAGTCAGGAGAAAGACAGCAGGACCTTGCATCCAGGGTAACTCAGTGCCTCCAGAGAGTGTGTGCACACTGACTCCAGTGGCCAAGTCCGGCTTCATGGAAAACCAGGAGCCAGCAAGGTTCAGCTGCAGAGGAGCAGTGTGGCACTGCCCTGCAGAAGCAGAGCCCCTCATGGAAGCCTCCATGGCCTGGAATGGAAATGACACCCATACTAGCTTCTAACCTGCTGGAGCTCTGTGCAGAATGCGGTGTGCCTGAGGTCTGTCTCCTCCCTGTTTGGCTGAAGGGTTGGGCAGGACTTGGCTGGTGTCATAGGGCCTGGCTGGTGGCACCCCACCCAGTGCCTCCAGTCCTGGACACCTGTGGCATGGTCCAGGTTGGGATAAGGCAGGGGGCCAAGGCCACTTCTCTGCTGTCCTTGTTCTTTGTCTCCCAGTCACAAGCCTACCAGGATCAGCTGAGTGGAAAGTCAATAAAACAAGCCTATCTGTCTGTCCTTGGTATCCTGATAGCCCAGGCACTGTGGGAATCCTTAGTAGAAGACTAGTCTGGCTCAGGAGGATGCACAAGGAAGCCTCCTGACTCATCTCCAGCTACCCATGGTCTTCTGGGAACAAACTCCTGCAGTTCTCTGGGCCCAGAGGGAGTGACCGCTTCTCTGAAGCCAAGTCCCTCCTCCACAACAGTTGGTCTCTCCCAGCTCACAGAGCTGTAGGAGGTGTGCAGAAAGCACTGGAAAGGGAGTCAGAAGCCACTTTTGAGATTAGGCTTGGCTTCTGCACCTGCATTACTCTGACCAGGTCATCTCTCTGAGTTTCCGATTGTATACCTGTGAAATGCAGGCTAAGAACATGTGTGTCTCACAGGTTGCTGGAGGCAGAAGCAGTACCAGCTAAGGTTTATTGGATATTTCTGAGGTGTGGGCACTGTGACCCTGTAACATACAATAAGACAGGGATTTATTGGGTTCATTACCTATCTTCATTTAAAACTGCTGAGTGAATAAGTGAATAAATATCTTTATTTAGTCCTCATGTCAACCCTATGTGATGCCTACCATCAGCATCCCGATTATATAGATAGTAACTTTGAGATTCAGGGTGCGGTACCATTTTATACATTCTCAGAAGAGTGGGAGGTGGTTTGGGCCACCAAATAAAGTACTTGCCTGCAGCATGTGCTCTGCTCAGTGTGCTAAATGGAAGGACGTGCATGAAAGCTCTGGATGCATCAGAAAGTGCTGTGTAAATGTAAGGTGTTATAACGACTGCACCTTCACCCACCCAACCACCTGAACATAAATGTCACTGTTCTATGTCTCACCACCACCTCTTCTCTCAGCCCTGGGTCTCTGGTTTTAGGTAGGGAGGCCTTTGTGTTGTCATTCATTTTGTATGATCCATAGCCAATCTTTAATCTGAGGCTGATTTCCTGGGACCCCCAGCATATCCTCCACCTTCTCCCTCCACTGTTTGCTGGTGGAGAGTGGCCACCACTGTTCTGTGATGACCAAGTCATGCTTCACTATAGGTTGAAAACACTGTAACAGGCATGCTGAGTTTTAAAGCAAGAGTCTTGAGGTATCTGCTCCTACTATATAGTACCGTTTCTTTTCCTCATCATATACATATGATTTTTTTTTTTTTTTTAACAAATTCTCTCTGTGTAGCAGAGATTGACTCACAATTCACTATGTAAGCCAGGTTGGCTTTGAACTATTTGAAGTCTTGTCTTTCTTTTTTTAAAAAAATAATTTATTGAGAATTCTGTACATATAAGGTATTTTGATCAAATCCATACCCACTCCCTCCCCGCTAACTCCTCCCATATCTCCCCATCACTTTTTTCTGATAACTTCATGTACTCTTTCTTCTCCCTTTATTTATTTTTTTGTTTTTAAAAAGTATACCCATGTCTTTTGTCCTTGGGTGAGGGGGAAGGACAGGGGCTTTCCAGAATGCTCCGTGTTATACAAGGGTTTCTGTTGTTTCACGTTTGTTCATATCTGTATAACACATCTATTTAAAGCTATGGGATTATCTTTCTATAAATATATAACTGGTAACTTATTAAAAATTTTTTAATAACTACATGATTAGAAGAAGCATTTCATTACAGCTTTAACATATTCAATAACATACTCCAGAGCAAGAGTACATCTCTTTCACAAGAGGGTGCAAGTTTCTGGGTTCACGGTTGAAATAATACAGTTATACAAAATTGAACACAGTATAAGCCCTGTAGCACGCAAAATTGAATGAGTTTTTAACCTTTCAAAAAGATCTACATTTCGTTTTAGAATATATTTTTCCTTGCAGAAAGACTCATTGTTTTTGCTACTACCACTGAGATGTTGGCACATGCACCTCTAATCTGTATGTATCTGATTATTACTAGTCGTAATCAGTTGCACTTGGGTCCCTGGCGCCTGAGTATGTCTATAAAGTCATTGGGTAGATTTCAATGGCAATGTTTATCACCTCTACTAATTAACATGAAGTGAATTTTTATGCTTCCTCCTCAAATACAACCCATTTTCTTAATTTGTTGATTTTTCTGTGTGTATCTCACAGAACCTCCCAAACCATCTTATTCATCTATACACACACATCCCACATGGCACCCTCCCATAGCCTCCCCCACACCACTACAGCCCTTATACTCTGTCAAAGGTTGACTAGTTCCAGGGGACTATGAGCATCTCTCAAAATGTTCTGTACCTGTGGTGAATCACCTGTCGTGGAGACCACGTGAGATGGACTGTTAGAGGTCTTTGCTTTAGGAAGATCAGCTGTTCCTCATCTGGCAGCAATCAGTTGTCAATATTCCTTTAGATAAGATTGGGGTCTGCTGTTCATTTTCCCAGTTCTATACTGGGTTACTTCCTGAGAGTACCTTGGGCCACCCTGGCCAACAACTCAAAAGAAGGTATCTCCTATCTGGTATTGTTGCTTGTTATGTAGCCTTTAGCTATACATATGGACTCTTAAAAACATTAAATTGGCCCCTTAAATCTTTGGTTATACTTTCCTTTTGGGTGTTTAAGGCCATACAGTTGGCCCAGATAAACCAATTTATTTTTACTCTTAAGGTCATTTGAGGATCTGTTCCTCACAGGTCACATGGGCTTGGGAGGAGCCCCTGGCTCCTTTCTTTTACCAGTTCTGCCTATGTGAAGATAAGTCAAAGGTCCTGCTCGACTATGGCTGGCTTTGCTTGGAAACATGGAGGAGATGATTCCTCTGTGTTGACCCTCCTCTTTGTAGACTAGACACTGGTTCAAGACCATCTGGTGGGGTATCCATGGCCTCCTTGATAAAGAGGACAGGTGACCCACCACAATTACAGGACATTTTGAGAGATGCTCATAGTCCTCTGGAACTAGTCGACCTAGGAGGGCAAGGAGCAAAAACTGTCCTTTATGTCCCTCTGACAAAATTATTATAGGCCTCAAAGTATGTCTGTTAAACATCCAAGAAGGTTAGTTCCACCAGTCTGGTACTTTAAATTACCGTGTGTCATGTAGACAAATCTTGGGCAAAGACCAGTTGTTCTCAGATGAATCTTACCTAGACATATACTTCTTGATCTGCTATGTGTAATTTGTCTGTAGGTTGTTGGAGTAATATGGTTCCCTCTGGTTTTTAAAACTAGCTAGGCATTATTTATCTCTCACATTGTCTCACCCCTCCATCATGGTTTCCCCAATTAAGGTGCCCCCATTTTCCCCCTTTATCCCTTAATAATACCCTTCTCCTATGGTCCTACCTCCCTTGAGCTCCTTCTTTCCCTTTATCCCCTAGGTTCCTTGTATACCCTTCCTTCCCACCTCCCTTAAACTAAGCCAATATTTATTCATATCTCCCTTAATAAGGCCTGCTTCCTACGGTTCTTCTCTTTCAGGTTCTTTCTTTTCCTTTACTTCCCTGGTTCCTTTCCATTACCCTGGTTTCTGTAGTTATGTCTGGATACATACTCACTCATCAGGGTTTGGTTCTAGCATCCACATATGAGGGTGAACACATGTCGACTTTTTGTGTGTGTGTCTGTGTTACTTCACTTAGTGTAACAGTTTCTAGTTCCATCCATTTAAATGCAAATTTCATGATTTCATCTTTCTTTATTGCTGAGCAAAACTCCATTGTATAAATGAACCACATGTTCATTATCCACTCATCAAGTGAGGGACAATTATGTTGCTTCCATCTCTTAGCTATTGTGAAAAGAACAGCAACAAACATGTATGTACAATGTCTCTACAATAGGATGAGTTCTTTGGGTATATGCCAAGGGGTGGTATAACTGGGTCATATGGTAGGATCATTTTTAGTTTTTTAAA
>NW_008355036.1:1307094-1325570 GCF_000622305.1 Nannospalax galili
TACTCATATTTGGGTCTTCAATTTTGGTCCATTTGTCTATGGGTCTATTTTCGTGCCAGTGTCATGTTGTTTTTATGACTATAGCTCTGTACTACAGCTTAAAATCTGGTATAGTAATCCTCCTGGCATTGCTCTTAGTGCTCAGGATTGTTTTGGCTATCTGATGTCTCTGGTGCTTCCATGTGAATCTTAGGATGGTTTTTTCCAATTCTGTGAAAAATGCCATGGGGATTTTCTACCCGATGACTTCATAGACATACACAGGTGACAGGGATCCGAGTTCAACTGATTATGACTAGTAATAATCAGATACATACAGATTAAAGATGCATGTGCCAACATCTCAGTGTTAGTAGCAAAAACAGTGAGTCTTTCTGCAAGGAACAATATATTCTAAAATGAAATGGAGATCTTTTTAAAGGTTAAAAACTCCTTCAATTTTATGTCTTACAGGGCTTATACTGAGTTCAATATTGTATAACTTTATTAATTCAACTGTGAACCTAGAAACTTGCACCCACTTGTGAAAGAGATGTACTCTTGCTCTGGAGTGTGTTCCTGAATATGTTGAAGCTGTAGTGAAATGCTTCTTCTAATCATGTAGTTATTAAAAATTAAAAACTGATTAAAAAATAATTCTTCAAAGCATAAAAATTTGCTTCTCCACCGAAATCTACCTGATGACTTTATATCCATGCTAAGATGCCAAGGAGCTCAGAAAGTAACCGACAGTGACTAGTAATAATCATATATATAGACATTAGAAATGCATGTGCAAACATGTTAATGTCAATTGCATTAAAAATGAATTTTTCTGTATGAAACTGAGTTTTCTTCAATGTTTCTCTTTTGGGATTTCATTCAGAAGTTTATCCCTGTCTTCTTCTAGTTTTTTGTTTGTTTGTTCATGTGTTCTTTAAATTCATTGAATTCCTTAATCATGTTTAGGATTGTTCTTTTAAATTCTGTGTCCTGGGTTATCTCTAGGGGGTTCTCCTTGTAGAACTCTTCCACAGGACTGGTGGAGTTTGGTGGGGACATAATGCTTTGGCTTTCCATTTTATTATTCTTCCGTTGTGTTTTGGCATATGAATTTCTTTTGTTGTTTGTGATTCTGATATGAGAATTAAGTTGAAGTATGCTTTTCTTTGTATTATTGGGGTGCCTAGGTCCTTTCCTTCTTGGTTAGGTAAGGCTGATTGGTACAGGTTTCAGGTTCTCTTGGGCTTTATTTTGGAGGGAACTGATGGCTTCAGATCAGCTATTCAGGAGCACCCACAGAAGCCCAGTCAGGTACACTGAGGCTTCCTTCTAAGGTTTGGGCCCCTAGTAGCAGGAACTCAGATAAAATTTGGGAAATTCCCTTGGGGGGAGTGACTGTGGGACTCAGTTGGTCTGCTGTGTTCTCAGCCCCTATGACAGAGGGAGGCCAGAACCTGGTACTCTCTGGCTGTCTGTTGAGATCACAGCTGGTACACTGATGGACGAGGTTGGAACCCACACTCCGAAATCTGGTCTCTCTGCCTCTACCTCCCTTGTGGTGGGATTACAGGTATGTACCACCACTTCCATATATACATATATATATGTATGTATCTCCTGTTTGCTGAGGCTTGAATCCAGGGTTATACACATGTTATGCAAGTATTTTACCACTGATCCACATCCCCAGCCCTGTTGGCAACTCTTTAAAATGATTTTCCATAGACTATGTACTTACAGGTGCTCTGCTCCTATCCTGTCACTTGCCATGAGCTCAACCATATTTGACTTTTTACAACTTACTTTCTGCTTTTCCCCTTCCTACCCCTTTCTTTTTTTCTTTATCTATTCTCCAGCCAAGGGATAGATATGCAGGTTTGGAGGTGGTGGGGTTGAAGAAGGAGGCAGTGGGGACAGGGATAAGACATAGGAAACATGGCAGGGAGAAAAATTAGCACATGGGCTCATTCTTAGCACCAACTCTCTATTAGGCAGCTGTGTCCTGATATTCTAGGAAAAGAGTTCTGGAAGATTTGCTAAATACTTGGTGGTCACTTTTCTGCCCTTGTTGTGAGGCAGGGATGACAGGCCATGTCTCTGCTCTCTAGGACCAGTCTTGAATGACTCCCCCAGTATCAGAAACAGGGATGGGGAGAAGAAGAGGGTCAGTCAGTCTGGTAGGTATGCAATGTTGGTCACTGTATTTCTGAGCCTTTTTCCCCACTTGCAAAAGCACACTTCTCAGAGTTGCTATGACTTTTAAATGAGAGGGCTAATAGTGTCCTACAGAGAAAGGACACTCACGTAAGTCACCCTGTTAGCAGCAGAGAAACATGTTTTTACCAGTGTTTCCCTTAGGAGGACTTCCCTTAGGAAAACTTTGATCAGAATTGAATTTAAGTGTTCTGTTCAGACCTAGATAAAGGTGGCCCATTCTCCTGTGAGGGCAGGGCTGAGGTGCGATTAAGTCACAGAGTATTTGTCTAACATGTTTGGGACATGGGTTCCATCCTTTGAGCCAGAAACAAAAACAAAAACAAATACAAGAGCAACAGAAAATATGCTGTGAAGGTCATAGAGGCGAACAGGCAAGGTGGTGGAAGGCTTTGAGGTGTGTGAAGTGGCCTCATGCCATGGCACTTTTCCATATCGGTTTTTCTGAATTCAGAAGATGGTTGCATATAGTGAATGTTTTGTGGTCAATGAGGTGGGGGGGCAGGGAGGAACAGAGGCAACGTGCATAGATGAGCTACCCAAGGGAGGCATATGTATCAAAATTTTCTGGAAGACTTTTGAATTTTCAAAGGTTAAGGAACTTGGGCTCATCAGATTTAATGGAGTTTCTTTCTTTCAAGAAATGTTAAAATATTTACTTATTGTGTGTGTATATGTGTGTGAGGTTGCAAATGGAAGTCAGAGGACAACTTGAGGGGATCAGTTCTCTCCTACCATGTAGTCATCAGGATTGGCAGTATGGTCCTTTATCCACTGAGCCATCTTACCAGCCCAAATGGGGCTTTTTAGAGTAAGGGAGCTATAATAGCCATCTTGTGCTTCTTACATTTCCCCTCCTCCTCTCCCTCCTCTTCTGCTTCCTATTCCTTCTCCTTATTCAGCATCCTTATTTAGTAGGGAGAGAGAAGCAGAAGAGTACTTTGCTTAGTCAAGGTCACATGGCACTGATGGAGGCAAGGCTGGTTTTAAATTCTGTTCCAGGGCTGTTTCTTCTGAGCCAGACCACCTGTCCATCATGCAAGGCTTGTGGTCTCAGGTAACAGATGAGGAAATTAATCTCACAGGACTTGTGCAATCTGCTCAAGGTCAGATCAGGCTTCACTCAGGGTGCTTACAGTGGACAGTCACTGGATGGAGCTTCAGGGCTGAGGGGGAACTGCTTTTCTTTCAGACAAATCTCTTCTCTGGGATGATCACCGTGCTAATCTCATCGGCTATTTATGCTGAAGTGCCCCTTCTATGCGGCTGGATTAAGGATTACAGCAACAGAACTGGCCCAGGACCCAGGAGTCCTGCTCTCACATCCCTGCTTTGACTTCATGGCTGCACCTGTTTCATTCTTATGGATCCCAGTTACATTTGGTCACACTTCAAAGCACAATCTCACATAAAAAGGCTAAATTTAGTGCTGGTCAAATAGTTGCTGAGCAGTAAATCATCAAGTGATCATTACCAATTCTTAATTATTGGTGACTAAGAAAAAAATGTCCAGGGAGAGGGCAATCAGCTATATAATTGAACCTCATGGAGGTTTTGAACACTAATCCTGTGTGTATCCAATTGCCTTCTTATTTCAGAAAGCTCATTACCTGTATCACATGTCCTGGTAGGTGCCATGGAAGCTCCACTGGCTATGGATCCAGAGACAGCTATCGGAATGGCTATGGGGAGGGGGTGAGGGGAACTAGGGGCCTGAGGACGAGTCTGGGGGAGAGGATGAGGATCTTCCCATGACTCTTAGACCTGCATTTCTTCATCTCAATTGTATTTCCAATAGCCAATTGTGGTAGCACATGTCTGTATTCCCAGTACTATGGAGGCTGAAGCAGGAGAATCACAAGTTTTAGGCCAACTTTTGCTATGTAGTGAGACCTGTCACAACTAAACAAACAAACTGCCAAATGGTCATCAACTAAATTCTTGACCTTGGGGAAGCAAAACAAGAAGTGAATGAGAAAAGGGACCGAGGACTCCTATCGACAGCAATACCAAGAAAATAGGGGGAGGCATGAGTGGCAGGGTTTTAGTTTGAGTGTATACCACGTCACATGACTTGGAAGTAGGGTTCATGACATCCCCTGGGGCACAGGCATGTTGGTGGAAATGAATTAGTGGTTGCTACCACCCTGAACATCTTTGTCTTTAAGACAGAAGTCAGCTTGGGTTCTCTATAGGGAAGAAGCTGCTTACACAGTTTGCTACAGTGAGCACCAGGATGTCAATACTTTGTCAAGCAGCATCCATTTAGTCCAGAATACCCAGAGACGTTCTTTAATATATAACACTGAGAGGCTGGCAGAGGGCTGTGAAGTACTGTTCCTGTGCTGGGTGGTGGGGAGGTAACAATGAGCTTCTCTGTGTTCAGTGACCTTATCATGGCTGCTTGAGACTGGCTCTAGTGGGAGTTTTAAACATTATTTTTATTTTTTCCAGCCATTTTGAGTTATAATTGACAAAAATTGGATGCATCGAAGGTATGCACTGTGATGTTTTCATAAACACATAATGCATTATAAAGTGATGACTGAAGTCAGGCTGACACATCCATGGCACAGTTTCCTTCCCCTTTGTCATGAGAATCCTGAAGGTCTATGTTTTCAGTGACTGCAGTATATGATGCGAAGTCATTAACTAGGACACTTTACTTCAGATCTCCAGAGCTCACTCATAACTGAAAGCTGATACTTTTTGGCTAACATCTCCTCGTTTCCCCATGTCCATAATGTAACCACCGTTCTGCACTCTGTTTCTATGAGTCTGAGGTTTTAAGATTCCATCTATGAGAACAGGCAGTATCTGTCTTTCTGGCTTAATTTTCTTAGCATAATGTCTTCTGGGATCATCCACGTTCTCACAAATGGCAGAATTTCCTTCCATTGAAAGGCTGAGTACCATTTCATCACATGAGGATGACGTATCTTTCATTATGTTCAGCACTTCACATTTTCTTTACCCACTCACCCCTTGGTAGAAACTTAGGTGGCTTCCCTGCCTTGGCTATTGTGTAAAGCTGCAGTAAACATTGGAGAGGAAGTATTTCTTTGAGAGAGTAATTGTGTTTCCTTGGGTATATCCATAAGTGGGGTTATTATTTTTAATTTTCTTGGGAATCTCCACACTTTTCCATAATGGCTATACTGTTCACATTCCCATGGTAAGGGTATTTATTTACACTTTGAAAGCCTACAAGCAAACCACACTTTCCTTTCCCTGAAGAATCAGTTTAAAACATTTATCAGCAAAACGGGAAATGAGATACCACTGCACATTTATGGGAAGGCTAAATCCAGTACCAGCAACACCAAATGCTGGCAAGGACACAGAGCAACAGAAACTCTTGTTCACTGGTAGGAATGCAAAATGACTTGGAAGGTAGTTGGGCAGTTTCTTACAAAATTTAGCATACTCCTACCACAATTTCCAGCAAACATAATCCTTGGTATTTATTCAAAAGACTCAAAAACTTATGTTCATACAAAAACATGTGAGTGTTTATAGCAGTTTTATTCATAATTAACCCAAATTGGAAGCAGCTAAAATGTCTTCTAATAGATGAATGAATAGGCTATTGCTCATCCATGCAATGGAATATTATTTATTGGTAAAATGAGTTACCAAACTGCAAAAAGATATGCAAGAAGTTTAAATAAATATTGGTAAATAAAAGCAGCTAGTCTGGAAAGGCAGCACACAGTATGATTTCCAACTATATAACATTCTGGAAAAAGCAGCCCAAATCAGAAATGTCAATGGTTCCCCGACGAGGGGCGGAGGTGGGAAGGGTCAGGGAGTAAAGCATAAAGATTTTTAAAATTTTAATTGAGCTCATCCTTCATGAGGGTGGATGTGTAGCATTGTGCATTGTCAAGACCCAGAAGCTGGAACCAGAGAGTGACCCTTAATATAAATATGAATTTTGGTCAATAATGATGTATGAATATTGGCTTGTTAATGTCTCATGAAAGCAAGATGTTAATAATAGGGAAAATTGTGAGTAGTGAGGGGCAGAGAAATGGATGGAAACTGTAGAGTTTCTGCTCGTGTTTTCTAGAAGTGTAAAACTGCTCAAGCAAAATTAGTCTGTTAATTAAAAAACACACCAGAATGCCGTTACTGTGTCTGTGTGGTTTAATCAGTAACGTATGCTGCACGCTCAGGGAGCAGCTTCGTTTGTTCATTCGTTCATTCGTTCGTTCCTTCCTTTCTTTTTCCTTCTTTCTCTCTTTCTCTCTTTCTTGATCCTGTCTTGCACTGCAGCCCAGTCTCACTCTGGAGCTTATGATCCACCTGCCCTAGCCTCCCGAGTGCTGGAATTACCTAGCTGACTGATGGGTATTAAAAGTCAAGTTCATTGAGCTTTATAAACATGAGCCTCCAACCTGAGGCTGGTCCTGTCTCAGGCAGAGAGACTAGCAGTGAGGAAGGAATTTGACTTCCTATCCCTTCCTCTCTCACTTACTCACTCTGAATTCTGCTTTGGCTCCTCTGGAGTAGGAGGAGGGCTCCGGGGCAGGAGATGTGATGTGTGGTTGCAGTCTTTACAGAAAGTGGTTGACCAAATTTGGCCTTTGATCTGGGTCTCTGGGCCCAGGTCAGTGCCCCGGTGTCTGGCTACTTTTTAAAATTTTAAGTTAGAGGCCGATGATATAGCTCAGATGGCAGAGTGTTTGCCTAGTATGCACAAGACCCTGTGTTTGACCCCCAGCACCACATAAAAGGGATGTGATGGCTCATGCCTATAATCCCAACACTTAGAAGGTGGAGGTAGGAGGATCAGGAGCTCAATGTGGAACATTCAACTATACAGTGAGTTGGAGATCAGCCTGCACTACATGAAACTCTGTCTCAAAAAAAAAAAAAAAAAAAAAAACCAAAGATAAACAATTTATAATCCACATCATAAAGTTATTTTATAATCTATACTTCAATCAGTTAATCTGTCCACATTTACATTATAATCTATGTCATAAAGTAATTTTATTATTTGTACTTTGATCAGTTAGTCTGAACCATGCTTACAGATTTCCAGGTACCGTCTGTCTGCCACTAACCCCAAATTCATCACTGTGTGAGTAACTGAAACTGCTGTCGGTGAGTCCATGAACTAAGTCCTTCACTATGACTCCCCCACTGTGCTAGAGTGGGAGGACAGAAGCAACATGGGGAGCTCAAAGGCCCTGCTGTCGAGAGGGAGCCTACAGTTTGCTATAACATAGCATTCCACCTTCCTATTCATTCTATACGTTTAGATTGAGCACCGTCACCCAGGACTTTGGGATCCACAGGAAGAACAAAAGACCCCATTTTTGCCTTAATGGTATCTACTGTTTATTAGGACAGATGGGTATTACTACAAGAATCAAGGCAATAACCATCACAAATGTCTGGTTACTTCTGAGAGCCCTCACCTGGCTCCGAATAGTCTGTTCTGTACCATGATACACAGTGCCTGCTGGGCTCTTTTGCTCCAAAGGTGGTAGAATGGCTCCAGGCCATGGCCTGTTGTTGGCCTATCTTTTTTTACTTTTCTGCAGGCAGGGAACTGGCTGGTCTTCCTCTCACCTGCACATATTTCTGAGGTTTACACCTCTGCAGGTTTTCATGGTCTGTGGTATAAGGTAGCGGAGGTACCTCTTGTAAGCATAGGCATCCAGGATAATGCTGGGGTGATCTGCTCACTGAAGAAATCCTCTCCAGACCTCTCCTTCTGCATTCTTTAGTGGGTAGGTGCTTGGGTCAAGTGTAGCAAGTTCTGCATCCCTGTCTCTTTAGAAGGGGAGGCTCCTGACACCTTTCTTTTCACAGCTCTAGGCCTCTGCAGGCACAGAAATGAAAAAGGGGGAGGGGAGAAGCCTCACATTCAGAGCTGACTTGGCATTTACAGACAGGCCTATGGATACATACAACCACACAGAATACCAGCCTCCGGTTACCCCAAGGTCATGATAAAATGGGCAAAGCCAAGCCACTGCTTACTTGTATCTAAGAATGGAACAGGAACAAGTTACTATGCTTCACACAAGACAGCTAGCACCTGTCTCACTTGGCTGGAAACATCAATGGCCACTTCCTTACCCTTTCCAAGTATGGATTTGCATTCGTTCCCGTCTCCCCTCCCTAACAGATAAGATTTGTTGTTGACATGACTTATAGAACATTTCTTCTCTCTCTCTCTCTCTCTCTCTCTCTCTCTCTCTCTCTCTCTCTTTTGTTTTATAGACCACATATTACTATATAGCCCACAATAACCTTGAGCTGCAAAATAGATCAAGGTGGCCCCAACTCATGCTTCTCCTACCTCAGCTTCCTAGGTGCTAGGATTACAGGCAAATGTCAGCATGTTCAGCCACTCTCACTTTCTGAAAGCACTCAATGTCAGGTGACCCCCACTTTCTTAGCCATTAGCCATTCCCCAGATCATAGATGAAGTGCTACAGAGAGTTCTTTCTAACACCCCTTTACTGTGGGGCCCCATGGTTCTTTTATGGCAGAGTTTCTTCCTCAGCAAGTGATGAAATAAACGTGTTTCTGGAGGACTTTCTAACAGAAACCACAGCAAAATCACAAATTAACTTCTCATTACCTAGCTTTGCCTCTCTGTACTCTTCCAGGGTCGTTTTATTCTACCCAATAACGAATGATTCCTTCTTTAATAGATTTATTGAGGTATGATTTGCATATGAATCGTGCATATTTACACTTTGATGAAGTTTTGATGTATGTACTTTCTGCCGCATCCCCAGGCAACCATCTGCTTTCTGTCCCAGTGCATTTTGTGTGTGCATGTGTATGTGTTTGTATGTGTATTTGTGTGTACATTCCTTCCACAGAGAAGACTGGAGGTATGAACACCCCAATAGTGATAAGCAGACTTAATGTTTACATCTTAGTTTCTCAGTTTCCTGTTCCATTAAAAGGAACCAGGACCCCTTGGAAAAATGACTGGTTTTATGACTGTGACTGGAAAAGTTCAGAAAGATGTTGGAATATTTGTGCTAGAAAGTCAAAAAGTATTCAAAGAGTAATGGAGACACAGCCAAAGGACAAAGGAGCCAGCTTGAAGGGACTTCCAGTGACCAGTCTGTCATGATTTGCCATGAGAATGAATAGAGTTAGTCATAGATTCTATCTGATTTAATGACACAGAATTCATGAGTCTAACCAATACAAATGTAGGAATACGTGAATGAGGAAAGAGAAAGCATCTCCTTACCATTGAATACCAACTGTATGCTTAGAAGGAATGATGGAATTGGAAAATCACCACTTGGCAGTCATCACAGCAGTTAATTCATCCAGGAAACAATGTCAAGGATGTGAGGGTACATGGGTAAAAGTTAGATGAAGGTTGCTTTATTTTCTTAGTCTTTACAAAGAGAAAAAGAACAACATTTTCGTGGAGAACCTGGCAAGACAGCATCTTAATCAGGTGATCCAAGCTCATATTAGCTGACATGGGGCAAACTGTAATAACATCCATATAAGAGCATGCCATGAGAACACTTGTGTGGCATTCCTGCCCCCAAAGCATCACCTAAATCAATCACAAGGAACTATCAAACAACCATCACACAATCTCAAAGGTGCCACAGTCATGAGAGTCAAGGACAGATGGAAAAAACATATTAGCTAAAAATGTTCCAAGGGACACAACAAATATAGTGTGGACTCCCTGGTGCTGTTGGGACAGTCTGCACAACCTAAATGGTGATGGCGATTAGGTGATAGGAATGTAGACACGTTAACTGCTGGGATTTTTTTTATACTGTATCATCGTTATAACAGAGAACACCCTTATTCATCAGAAATATACATTAAAGAATTAGTGCTAATCTTGGAACCGAACTGACCAAGTGTTTGATTCAGTCCCCTTTGTTGACAGTCTTGTGGGCTCTTGGGCCCCGTCATTCCAGTCTGTATGGAAGGTTCTCGGAGGGCCTCTGCAAAAGGCCTGGGCTCTCCACTGATGGATGTCAAGAAATCATCGAGAACAATGTAAGATGGGGAAGTAGAGTGGCTGAACTTTGTTCTGTGCCTGGGACTTTCCCTGTTTTTGCTGCAGTGTTGAAACCAGGAAACTTATTAACAGTATCTATATCATATCAACATAAACATTAATATTAATATCTTGTGAGGAGGTTTGAATATATTTGGGAACTCCCCCACTGCTGTAGGCACTGTCCCGGAAGGACATGGCCAGGAAAGCAATAGTTTGCACAAATTAGTAAATACCTAGGGACCAGACCCTTGTCTCTCAAACTTTGTTAGATCAAGTTGTGTCTGTTCTGTCTTTATAAATTGCTGCTTCCATGGCTTTTGTAATTATTCAAATCTGTTGCCTGGAACCCGGGTGACTATTTCCCCCAATCTTTTTGTCCTATTTCACTTTTATTATACATATTATTGAAATTCACATGAGCTGACCACATCTGTGCACCCTTCTACCTCCACCTCACTCTCCCCACACCCCCTTCTCAGTCCTAAGCAACCTAATTTCTACTTTCAACTTTAAATTTCATTTCTTTATTTAATGTGTATGTGTTTTGCCTCCAAGTAGCTAAGTGCAGCACTATCATGCAATGCCCGTGGAGGCCAGAAGAGGGCGTCAGATCCAGTGGAACTGGAGTTACAGTTATTAGCGGTCATGTGTGTGCCGGGAACTGAGCCTCGGTCCTCTTCAAGAGCCGCAAGTGCTCTTAACTGCTGAGCCATCTCTCCAGCCCCTACTTTCAAGTTTGATTTTTTTTTTTTGTTTCCAAGAATATGTCATTTTTTTTTTTTGCGTCTGCCTTATTTTCATTATCATTCTGCCCTCTGCTTCCTTCCGTACTGCTACAAATAACAGGCTTAGATTCTTCTTTATGGATGAGTAATATTCATGTTTTTTTCCCAACTCTACAATACCTTAAAACAGACTATTCATCATATGCCATAAAAACAATTGAAATGAAATTGTGTTGTCTGCTATTGTGATAACAAATCATGGACTCTTTGACCTGGAGGGAAATCGAGGTGCTGGCGCTGCCACGTCACCGCTGCTCTTCACCCACGCAGATTTCCCAGAGCCCACTGCTGCTGCTGAGCCTCCCTGCTCCAGGAGAGGAGGTGGTGACCTCATTCTGCTCTCAGCTTCCTGACTGCTTATTTCCAGGCCGTTGGAACTGGCCCTACACTGCTTAGCCAATCCTTGAGCTGGTTTTGTCTCAAATCAACTGTATAAAATTCCCATCTCCTATCATCCTCTGCATCTGCCTCTCCCTCCCTTCACCTGCCTTTCTTCAAAGTTACCTTCCTCACTTCTCTTCCGCAGCAAAGAAATTCTGACTCCTAAAACATGTTTTAGCTCCATTCATGCCTCAGAGGGACTCTATTAGCAGAATCAGATGGTGGCACAAAGCAGCCAGTACTGCTCCTGGGCCCTGTGTGTGACCTGTTATCTCCCTACGGAACCTAGTTCATCCTACTCCATCACACCAACATCTCTCAGTTAAATGACTCCACTCCAGGGTGCCCAGGTCTACTGCTTATCTTGCATAGAGATAAACTGTTTTCACTCCCTCCTTGAGAGAGCTTCCTTCAGGCAAGGCTCTGTGAATATGATAAATTTCAATTTAGCAAATCTCATGTCAAAATCCCTCTTGATGAGTAAAGGGGTATTGGTGAGGGGTACAGATCGGGGAGAGCCCTGCACCTCAGGTTGGGGAAGAACCCTCTATTGATGTGAGGTAATCTGAAGCCAGAAGACATGATTGGGAGACTGAGCATCTCTAGGCTGTAAACCTCTCTCCCCTCATCCTTGGCCCCATCTCCCTATAAAACGATTTGGGATAATTGCTGGAAAACAGCCTGTATGTACTGGGGGAAAGAACCTTTGCATTACATAATGGTTTTGGACACAATCCCGCTAAGCTGGTGCCCTGTGGCTGTTTTTCCATCATGGTATTTCACAACCTGTGATCTCTTCTTTGGAGAAAGAGGGAAACTTGGGCCTGGGGCCTACGAGGGGAGATGGATGAGAACAGACTCTGTTTTCTTTTCAGCATGCAGGATGTAGTATTGGTTTTCACTGAATCTAGGAGGTCTGTGGCTTGGCCCTGCTGTCTTCAGCAGTCCTGGGCTCTGGGCAAGTTAGTTCTGGATAGGATACAAAGAAAGTGTTATAGAAAACAGAACCTTAATAAACTCAATAAACAATAGTGCTGCAGACTCTATAGCAGAATGAAATTCACCAAGCAGGAGTGTGTTCCCATTACAGTTGGGTTGGTTCTGTGGTTTGGGGCAAGAGGAAGATGTGTTAAGATATACCAAGGTGTCTTCTGTGTAACATGTAGTGGCTGAAAGGGTGAGATTCATGTGTTCTGAGCCAGCGGACCCAGATGAGAATCAGAGATGTCTCCCAATGGTTGACTCACTCCAACTGGGAATGGGCCAATACTGCAGGGGGTAGGAGGCTATTGAGAGCCCATGAATAGGAGAGGTAGTCAGTCTGCAGAGGGCAAGAGGCAGAAGACAGAGGAGGCCTATGCTTACCTAGAGGAAAAACAATAGCTCATTGTGCTTTACTAGTACTTTCTACTTGACCCAGCACTCCATGTGCTGCCTCACCCACAGAAGCCTGTGAGCTAAGTAGGGCGGATTGCTATGATCTCCAGTTAACAGAAGAGGAATTCAAATTCATGGGTCACAGAAGTTGAGAGATCTTCCAAAGCCTCGCAGCAAACAAGG
Organism: Nannospalax galili; assembly: GCF_000622305.1. Taxonomy (NCBI): domain Eukaryota; kingdom Metazoa; phylum Chordata; class Mammalia; order Rodentia; family Spalacidae; genus Nannospalax; species Nannospalax galili. The sequence goes on from NW_008355036.1 coordinate 1,320,037, forward strand.
GACAGAGCAGGTTGGATGTCAACAGTCTTGCTCCCACATTTAGTGGGATTGCCATGGAGAGTGTTGGTGCTAACATGCCAGCATGTTTGGTCTTCTGCACCTCCTCTGCCCTGCCATGGCCTTATTCATTTAGGCAAAGGCCCTGGAAGTCCCAGAAAGAGGCAAAATGGGGGTATAAGAGATTGTGAAGTTCACTAGTCCTTGGTCCATTGTAATACCTTGAATTTTATGCTATATGTGGCAGGATTTCTCAGAGGCAGAAACATGTATCTGCCTTTCAGCTTTTTGATCCTACACTGTTCTTTCTCAGAGACACAGGTACAAGTTCTGTGTCACATTCTGTTTTTTGACTGGCATGGCTTATCTACCTGCTCTCATGGACACAGCCCCCTCAAGCTCAACTCTTTGCCTCTGCTTGAGCACTTCCTTCCTGGCCACACTCCTCATCTTTGATGAGGGTCCTTTGTAAGACGTACAAGGCTACCTTAAAATTGTATCTGAATATTCAGGAGCTTTGTATGCAATATTGGAAATAGGAGTGACCAGTAGATAACCAGGAATCAGGGAGGGAGCTGTTGGAAAAGGTTTCATGCACTTTGGAGCAACCAATTAAACTTCAGTAGCCTTAGGAGGTTGGTTCTTGAGGTGGGTGAATGTTTTAGGCTGTTGACACAGTTGGATTTTACTAATCATTCTGTAGAATGATTGTATGGCATCTATGAAGGTCTTGAAGACTTTTGAAATTGTTCCACTTCTACATCTGAACCACATGATGATGCCCTGGAGCCTGTAACCATCTTCCATTTGAGGGGGGTGGTACCTAGTGTATAGTGTGGTCTTAACGTCCATAGAAGCAAAATTTAAGCAGGTTATATCAGCGAGGCTTAAAAGGGACATGCCATGATCATGATCAGATTGAGTTGCAGCTTTCTCCGCTCACCTTCTTCTTTTCTCCTTTTTCTTCTGAATTATAAATCATATGAAACTTTTTACAGCATTTTCCAATCTAATGATTTCCAATGTGATCCCCAGGATGTACTGGGAGGTCATGAATATGGCTTCCCAAGGCCTTGCAGATCCTGGCTGTTCTGGGGTGGCACTCAGGATTCTGGTGATTCCAGTGTTTACTCAAGCCAGGGAATGTGACTGTGACTGACTGCACACAGACATGCCCATGAGGAGAAGGTGAGGAACCTTTGGAGGACGGTGCCGAAGCTGAGGAGATGCTGGTGCTGCTTCCTCCCTTTGGCTGGTGTCATCTCCGCAGGGCAGGAAGGGGTTGCTGGGCCCATCACTTAGTATCTTCGATACACAGGTCAAGTTTTCCTGGACTCAGAGTTCCCTTATCCTTGGATCATGCAGGACTTTCCCAAAGAAACAGGCCTCCAGATAACCACAGTTTCCCTCAGCAACAGTGCCATGAATTGAATCCATGAGTTCACACTGCTACTGCCAACAGCAGGCCAACACCACCAGGCTCATTCTAATATTTTCTATTTCCTCATTTTAATAGGGTATTAAATTATTAATAGAATAATATTTATTATTAAATTGAGTCACATTAATAATGTTGGCTATAGAATGTGGAGGAATTAATGGATGAATCATAGCACCAACAGTATGGTAGTCACTATGAGGGTCTGTAATATTTATTCTTTCCCTGTTTAAGGGTAAAACAAAAGGGTAAATCCCCTTTGTTAGGTAGATTTTATGTAAGTTTTCATCTTTAAAGGTCTCTTTTAGCTTACAGTGACCATATTAACTTTAACAAGTTTTTAATTTCAACTGACACATAAAACTTAAAATTTGTATGTATTAATAGAGTATCATATAATGTTCCAATATATATAAACCCTCTCTTCCTGCTTTTTAGGACACACAGTTCACTACTGTTATCAAAGTCTAATTGCTGTGTAGTGCTTCTCACTCCTGTGTAACTTAAGATCTCTGATGAACCTTCACTGTCCCTTCTCTCTTCTACTCTCCTGAACCTCTGGTAACCAACATTCTACCAAACCTCAGTACATGATCACCTCACTCCTTCCAACAAGACTATTATCAAAAAGACAAATAATAACAAGTGCTGGTGAGAATGTGGTGAAAAAGGAACACTTGCACACTGTTCGTAGGAATGTAAGTTGGTATAGCCACTATAGAAAACTGTGGATATTCCTCAAAAAATAAAAAGTAGAGCTACCAGAAAGCCTACCACTGGTATACATATACAAAAGAAACAAAGAGGCATTTGTACTCTCACATGCACTATTCATAGCTGCCAAGATACGCAGTCAGCCAAAATGTCCATCAAATGATGAATAGGTAAGGAAAAGTGGTGCATACACACAATGGAAAACTAGTCCTAAGAGTCCTTGTCATTTGCAAGATGGATGGAACTGGAGATGATTATTAAACAAAATAAGTCACACACAGACAAATGCTGTATGATCACACTCATTTGGAATCTATAAAAGTTGATCTCATAGAGGCCAAAAGCAGTGGTCCTTCCAGATTGTAAACTTCCGTGGCTGGCTCCTGTTATTGTTCATGGACTTATGTATTCGGTTCATCTCCCCCGTTGCCAGTCTCCCAGCAGTGCTTTCACCCCTCTCACATGAGGTGCCCTCGTCACCTTTGTGTCAAATCCCTCTTCTCACTGTCTGTCTCCAGCTTCCCATGCTGGTCCTGCCCCATGTGGTGGCAGTCTTTGTGCAGCTCAAGCTCTGCAATCTCACTTGGAGGGGACCCATAAGGACACGCACTCGATTCTCTTGGGCTGCAACACTCCAGTGTCAGGCAAAGCCCTGCATGGATGTTCTTGGGCTCTGACACTCTATTCTGGGCATTTCATCCTACCCCAGACATGGAAGCCTCTCTTGCTCAACCCCACTAATGCAGCTAGGACTTAATTGTTTGGAAGATAAGAAGTGAAGGAAAGGAAGGAAAGAAAAGAAGTGACCAGAGGCTTCTGAGGACAGAGATTAGGCCTTCTTCAGTGAATTTCTGTGGCTGGTTGGATACTTTTCACATTGTTTGTTCCCCAGAGAGTCAGCTTTTGAGAGGCTTGAGGATCCAGGTAGCACAGGCAGTTCGTGAAGAGCAACTGTTGACATTTTAGTTCTGTGGCTCTCTTAGTTCCTCAGTTTATCTTGCCTGTCTGATGTAGATTGTAATTGTGTTGACCCTAAAGACTGGTGTGACGATGAAATGAGAGGCTGGCTTGAGGGAGAAGAAGCACTCATGGAAATGCTACTACCAAGGAATCCCCTACTGGGCAGAAGAATCAGGGCTCTGGTGTCAGACAGCTGCACCTCACAGCTGGGAAAGCCCACACCATTTGCATATGGACCTGTTTCCTTACATGTAAAAGGAAGAGCTGGCTAGACTTTAGGGAGCCATGGTAGTCTAACATTCTAACATTGTGGCATTCTATTGTCAAGACTTCCTGAAGAAGCTACAGCATTTAGGGAACTGGAATTCAGGCTGCACCTAAGATGGACATGGAGTGTCTGAGGATGGTTCCAGAGAAAGTGGAACACACAGATGGCAGAGCTGAAAGTGTCCATGTTTACTCTGTGCCCTGCAGTTTGTAATCATTGCCCACTTTCCCATGTAATCCCTTCAGCAGGGAGGCATCTTTCCAGAGGAGACACAGCACTTAGAAGCAGGAAAAGTAACAGGTGAGGGACTCAGACACAAGCCCCTGTCAGGCTTGATCTTTAGATCTACAGTCTAGCTGCCCAGTGTTCCTGAACCAGACACGTCCAAGTTACCTGGAACTGACTCATCTGCCTTGCTGAACTTTCCGACTTCTTCAACTGACAGTTCCCTTGTTCTTTCTACAATACTGTAGCCATGCTAGAGCTAGAAATATTTACTAATGTTCAGGCACAATTATTGCTCCAAAGCTTCAACTCTAACATGAGGAGACGGTGGAGCTAAAGCAGCCATCCATGGAACTCTATCACTGAGGAGGAACAGCAAATTGAATGGGATAGGCAAATTGAATGGTTTAATTGAGGAGACCTTCCTGGAGGAGGTGGCGTAATTGGTTGCGACTTAAAGAAAGTCATTGTAGTTGGAAGCCTGGAGGAATGGAGACACTGGAGAGAAGGGTCTTCCCTGCCATCCTGATTTTTCCTGTCTCACTTCCTATGAATCTAATAGTCTTTCCCCCATAAAGCAATGCAAAAACCAGAAAGAAACCCAAGAACACTTGCTCTTTCCAGTTGAAGACCTGGAGAAAGACACTGTTTTCCTTGTCATTACTCTGGTCCTTTTACCATCTTTTACAGAAGGTGTGTGAGAACAAGTATTTGCAAACTCCCCGGATGATTTGAGGAAAGAGACAGTGTTTGCATGAAGCTCCCCAGAGGAGCCTCCTACAAGCCCTAGAGCCTAAGCTTGATTGCCAAGTGTCACTAACACACCAGCCAGCAGCAGGAGAGGCATGTTGCAGCAGGCAGTGGACTGGGGCCAAATGCCTCCAGGTCACAGTGCAATAGATAATGGAAGACCAATTAATTTTTTTTTTTTTTTACAGTGGGAGAAATAGCTAAAAGATTAACAAGCATTAATTATTTATTGAATTGCTGCCTGTGCAAAAAAAAAAAAAAAAAAGAAGAAGAAAAATTGCTCTGTATGGAGGAATTAATCTCTTCACTCTGGGTTGTTATCTGCCTTTGCTTGGAGGTCATGTCCGTGATTTCTAGGCAAAGGGATGCGATCATTTAGGGTACCCTTTCAGGGTAGTCAACAAACTGGTGAGAAATTGATAGGTTTTTGTCATTGTATCTTTCGAGGGCTACAGCTCGACCGCTGACCCACCCGGGCCTGCAACCACCAAAGGAGTCACTGTAGACAAATGACTGGGAATCCCAGGGGAGCCCAGACAGCTAGCAAAGCCTGGGCATGTACATGGGCTTAAAGCAGTAAAGGAGGTATGTGGGGTCGGGGGGGGCTCCTCTTTGGAGATATCAGCCAGAGTCTATCCTATGATAAGTCGTTCAGTACTCATCCACTTACCCTAATTCACTCATTCAGTCTTCATGTTTCTGCCTCACTGGCACCATCTCCAACACCATTTCACATTAGATCACCTGTTCAGATGAAGCTTCTTCACAGACGTCCCTCTTGATTGGACACAGCCTCACCTGTGTGCTATGCTGGGTGTTTTCTTCTGTAGGCACATGGCACAAGTAGTGAGGATTCTAGAAGAGTTGCTGGCAGGAAGAGTCCCTCACTTCCTGTCCCATCATCCCGTATTCCCTCCATCTCCTCCTTAGAACTCCAAGTCCTTTTGTCTCAGTACTTATTTTTTTAAAATTTATAATATTTATATTAATTCTTTGAGAATTCCATGTGTGCAATCAATGGATTTAGCTCATACCCCCCCCCAACTCCTCCCAGGTCCTCCCTCACCCTTCCTCCCAACTTCATGTCTTCTCCTTAGTACCTCTGAAGCCCACTCTCTCTACTCTAGCCCCATTGATGCATCCTGAGACCCCCCCCCCCCCCCCCCCCCCCCCCCCCCCCCC
>NW_008355036.1:1325585-1332317 GCF_000622305.1 Nannospalax galili
GTTCCTCACAACCTGCCTCCAGACCCCTCCTCTTCAGTCCTCTCTACATAATGCAGCCAACAAAATCATTTTGTAAAAACAGCTGCAGGAGTCATGTACTCCATTTAAAAGCCATTCATGGTACTCAAAACCTGTTGGGTTGGGCCTGTCCTTTCATTCTTTCCCTGCCCCTGGTCAGCTCCTACTCTGGCTCCAGCTGTGTGAACACCGCTGTTCCTTGCCCTCCAGGGCCTCCTCTCTGCTCTTTTCTACTGTGGACTTTTTGTACCATCTTCCTACGCAGGGCCTAATGCCTGAGGACTGCTGCACGCAACCTCCTGGAGAAGCCTTCCCTGACTAGCTAAGACACAGTCATGGCCATTTTATCATATCCTCTGGTAAAGCTTCTTCCTAGGTTCGAGTTTACTGTTTTGTATTTATTACTTTACCCCCCAGCTTGACTTTGAACTCCACATGGAAAGAGATGGCATTTTATCCAGTTTTATTTCCCCAGTCCTTAAAGGGTGCCTGACCTTCATTCATTTGTTCATCCATTCCTTCCTTCTTGTTGGCTATTCGTCTTAAGTCTGGCCTGTGTTAACCACCAAGGGCTGCAGTGACCCGGGCCGGATATCCCGCTTGCTACAGACAGAAGAGTCAACTAGGACCCAAGAAGGCTGTGATGGGAGCCAGGATTGCAGGGGGCAGGAGAGGTGTGGGCAGGTGCAGGCAGGGGCAGGAGCTGGCACTGCCCCACACACCTGCAGAGCTCTGAGCCAGGTCCATTGACAGCCTTACACACCTGGCCAGCGGAAAGAAGAGCCTGCAGGCAAGCCAGGGGCCCCTGCTGTTGGCCACACCCTGACTCTCTTGAGGCAGAAGGGATTACTGGTGCAGTGAAGCTGGGTCCTAGGAACGGCATTCCAAGACTTTGCAGAGCCACAGAGGAGCAGTTCTTTCTTCCATCGGGTGGAGTGTGCGTCCCAGTAACTGCATGATCACAGCTGGGCAGGTGCTAGGATACCTAGCAAAGAAGCAGAGGCCACATTGTTAGTCCAGAGGCTGGAACAGGCTTCTCAAGGAATGGCATCAATGGGACTGGGTGTCCCGTAAGCTCAGTTCAATTTTCCCATAAGGCGTATGTTCAGTCTACAAACCCAACCACCCTGCAACACTCCCTCTAAGCCGAGGGTCTGCTTCACACCAGCCTGGCCTCAAGACTTTTCCATAAGATAAAACTTCATAAGTGCAGTTATACAATATTGAACTCAGTATAAACCCTGTAAGACATAAAATTGTGAGGTTTTAACCTTTAAAAAAAGATCTCCATTTCATTTTAAAATATAGTGTTTCCTATGGAAAGACTCATTTTTAATGCTACTAACACTTAGATGTTTGCACATGCATCTCTAATCTCTATGTATCTGATTATAACTAGTCACAATCGGTTACACTCAGATCCTTGGCACCTGAGTATGGATATAAAGTCATAAGGTAGATTTCAATGGTAATGTTTATCACCTCTACTAATTAACATGAAGTAAATTTTTATGCTTCTTCCCTGAAATATAACTCATTTTTTATTTGTTGGTTTTTTTCTGTGTATAACTGTATTAATTTAGCTGTGAACCTAAAAATTTACAGCCACTTTTGAAAGAGATTTATCTATGTTCTGGAAATTGTTATTGAATATGTTAAAGCTGTAATGAAATGCTTCTAATCATGTGGTTATTAAATAAATAATTAAAAAAAAATTCATAAGTGCATGCCCTTCTCTTGGGGACTTGAGGAGCAACACTGCCACCTGGGCTGAGGCTGACTTTCAGAGTACAGTGCCTGGGCACTCCACAGACAGAAGTGAGGAAAGAGTGCTCCCAGCAGGCTGATATCTTATAGCGTCCTCTAGGCCCAAGCCAAGGGCTTGCTGAACTGACCTGGCTGGGTCCTGCGTGACTCTGCACTGAGGCCCCATGACTTCTCTGCTGCAGGGTTGTGGGAGGGAGTCATCTTTTTCTTTGAAGTTTGTACTGTTCATTATTATTAGCATCTATTCACTATAAAGGCAAGGCCATACCCTCTCTCCAAGGTCCCTTTGCAAGCTACCTGTAGCAGCTCATCTTTCCTTGCTGCCTTTCAAGTACAAAGCACTCCTGCATGCCTGCTTTGTGCACCACGTGACTGTTGGAGGGCCATCAGCTGACAGCTAGTTTTCACCTTGCTGGTGAAGGGCTGGAAGTTTTGGTGGAGGAGGTCAACATTCAATGCTAGGTCCTCTGCCTCCTTGTAGGTTGTCCTTTCCATGACCCGTGGTTAGCAGAATTCAGGTATCCTGATGGGAAGAAGATGTGATCATCTGCTAGGGGTTAAGGGGTGCAGGCTGGGAGTCTGAAGGAAGGCCCCTGGGTGAAGGAAACCCAGGGTTTCCTCCATACTGGGCAGCCTGTACTCCTGGTGTGTGTGTGTGTGTGTGTGTGTGTGTGTGTGTGTGTGTGTGTGTGTGTGTATTTTTTTGTTTGGCAGAGGGTGGGCATATTTCAAACCATTTTGTGGGCCAAAGTCTGTGAGCTGTGCCTGTGAGAGTGTCACTTAGTTTTGTGGGGGTGATGGTTTGGTGCCCCCCTCAGGCTAGATGGCCTGGTTTTCTCTTCCTCAGCTGTGGAGGATGCCAGGAACACACAGTTCCTCTCTGAGCTGTGATGCCTGCTCCTGACAGGGACTGTCTCCTTACTGCATGTGTTTCCAGAACTCCCTAAGCAGGATGAGGGAGAGAGTGCTGCTCTTAGCTCCCACTGTGGAGGTCTGAGAGAACAGGTTCTGTAGCTGCTGCCCTGCACAGCCCTTCAGCACAGGTGTACCAGATGCAGGAAGCCAGGACTTTGTCCTCCAGTTGCTGCTAATGGTAGAGTCTCTTCACATTCCGATCCCTCCCTGTGCCCCTGTCCTATAGGCTATGGTATTTATTTTTGAATTGAGGCAGTGTGACTCTTTACTTAGGGTCTGTCTGGTTAAGAATACTGGGTTTAGGGGCTATTAAAGATTTGAACGGAACCCCAGATTTCCCATTAAATTAGCTATGTGGTCTTGGCGAATATCTGGCCTCAGTGTGTCTCAGTACCCTTATCCATGAAGTGGGAAAGGTAATAGTAGTCCTCAAGGTTGTTGTGCACCTGTGAAGAGAAAACATTACTAAAGCCTCTCAGAGCCACAGAATGCAGTGCACATGGGAGCTGAGCGGACAAAGTGAGGATTGCAGATTGTGGTGTTTAATGCCAGGGCAAGCATGGCTGCACCCGTGCCTGCCCTCTCCACCTGCTCGTTCCTAGCATCTCCTACAAGTAGCCTTAGCACATGGCCATTCTGAGCCTCAAATAGGTCGGCTCTTCACACTGTGATTTTTATTTGACCTCTATAGTTTATTTTTCTTTTTTAAAATTAAATAACTTATCGAGAATTTCATATATGCATATAATAATCCATGCCTCCCCAACTCCTCCCACATCTCCCCATCACTTTTTTTCTGATAACTTCATGTACTCTTTCTTCTTTGATTTATTTATTTTTAAATTTAATTTAATTTAAATTTTTATTTTTACCGGGCTTTTGTCTACTCTAACATTCCCCCCTCAGAAGAGGTAACCCTAAAATCTTTTAAGGATTAGATACAAGCTCCCAAATACTTTGGAATAGAGTGTGTTGCTAAGAGATCCAAGGACATTTTGGCTTTTAGCCAAGAAACTGGCTCATTTTCTTTGGGATCTTTTTACTCTAACTACCTAGCCAATTCTAACTCCTATTCTTATCACACCAGCCTCTGAAGGGGTTACCCAGATTGTCAATAGGGAATAGGGACGCAGACCACTCTGGATTCTTCCAGGCTGAACAGGGACACAGGGTGAGGCAGTTGGAGTACCCCTTCAGTGGGTCTATCTAAAAGTCTCCCAAATTGCATAACTCTTATCTCTAAAGGGGAAAGAAAGTCCTTGAATACTGAATAGAGCTGTGAAAGAGAAGTAAAGGCAAGAGTAATTAGCATTATGAGTTCTAGACAGGGAATGAGAAAAAGTCAGAACAGGGCAATTTTCAAAAGTTCATATGAGAGTCCACTGGAATTTCTTGTCAAGGGCTTCCAAAAGCATCCCTCTATTGGGTTCTTCATTTTTCTTTTGTCTGTCGAGGCTGGATTCAGGATTTGCTTTTAGGCATTTTAATAGCTATGGAGTGGTTAGAATCAGTGTCAGTTCCCTCTCAAAGGCTTCTAGATAGGGAGAGAAAACAAATATATCCATTTTAGAACAGTAGTGGGCTATCCATTATTTTAGAACAATAGTTGGTTGTCTCCTTTAGCTACATGTGGGCGCTACAGTATTAGAGACCAAGATTTGATGTCTTATATCTGAGCAGCACTTTCTGGTTAGGAACCAAATCATCAATGAGAAATAGTTGTCTAAGTAACTTTTTATATGGACTTAAGCCTAATATCTGGGAAGTGCATTCCCTTGAACCCTTAAAGAAATATACTGATGATTTTACTCTTTGGTTATACTTTCCTTTTGGGTGTTTAAGACCATACAGTTGGCCCAAATAAAGCAATTTGTATGACTTAAGGTCATTTGAGGATCTGTTCTGCAGGGGTCACATGGACTTGGGAGGAGCTCCTGGCTCCTTCCTTTCACCAATTCCATCTATGTGAATATGAGTCAAATGTCTTTCTCAATCATGCCTGGCTTCACTTAGAAGCATGAATGATATGTTTCCTCTGAGTTGAACCTCCTCTTTGTAGGTTCAAGTCCATCTCGTGGGATCTCCATGTCCTCCCTGAACAAGAGGACAGATGACTCACCACAGTTACAGGACATTTTGAGAGATGCTCCATAGTCCCCTGGAACTTAGTCGACCTTGGAGGGCAAGGGTCAAAAACTGTCCTTTAAGTCCCTCTGACCATACTAGTATAAGCTTAAAAAGATGGCTATTAAACATCCAATAAGGTTAGTTCCACCAGTCTGATACTTTTAATTATCATGTGCTATGTAGATAAGGCTTGCGTAAAAAACCAAACATTCTCTGATAAACCTTAACTAGATGTATATTTTGTTCCTTAAACTAGTTGACTATACTATGACAATAGAAAATTTAATATTATGTGTATATTATTTTTGTCTCATCCTTTATATATCATAACAAACCTACACAGGCCTTCATCACTTGCTTAGGCTTTCTCATTTTTCCTGTCTATTTTGGAAAATATCTCCATTTCCATATTCTTTTAACATCTTTTACATTCTCATTTTCTTTTTTTTTACATAATTATGAGACCTAGTAAGCATTAACTGAGACTTCTTTTCCTGGCGATGCTAAGCAATGCTTATTCCCTTTTAGGGTTCTAGTGTCAAGCCAATGTTTGACTAAAGTTTTACTGGTGAACTAATGAATTTATTGAGCTTACTTACTGAGATAACTGAGGGGTTGCTGAGGTGTATGTATGACCTGAAGGTATGCACACTGGATAGCCTTTACCCAGCATGGGTCATGCCTGCTCTTCCTAGCCTTACCCATATTGTATACTTTAGAGCACCCCAAATCCAGGAGGCTATGTATGATTAGGGCCAAATTACATACAGTTGGCTGGGAAGAGTGGTTGGATACTCTGGTGAGGGTCCAATGACCCTCTTTGTCCCTCCTTTAATGAATGAGCACAACCATCAAAAAGCCTAATTGTGACGATGTTTAGCGATCAAGCACAGCTGAAGTCGTGATGATGGCAGCTATTTCATGCAGAAGGGATTTCTGTATAGCACCATCTTATTAAAAGGACCAGGAATTAAAAGATTTGGTGCTAGGGTCCACATATGAGGGAGAACATGCATCGTTTGTTTTTCTGAGTCTGTGTTACTTCACTTAGTGTAACAGTTTCTAGATCCATCCATTTACCTGCAAATTTCATTATTTTATCTTTCTTTACTGCTGAATATGCCACTGTGTAAATATACCACATTTTTGTTAACCACTTGTCAGTTGAGGGGCACTTAGGTTGCTTCCATCTCTTAGCTATTGTGAAAAGAGCAGCAACAAACATGGTTGTACAAGTGTCTCTACAATAGAATGAGTCCTTTCGGTATATGCCAAGGAGCGGTATATGCGGGTCATATGGTAGGTTCATTTTTTAGTTTTTTAAGAGTTCTCCACAGTGTTTTCCATAGAGGTTGCAGGAGTTTGCAATTCTACCAGCAGTGAATGAGAATTCCCCTTTCTCCACATTCTCACCAGCATTTGGTATCATTTGTTCTCTTGATCCTAGCCAGTCTAACTGGAGTAAGGTGATACCTTAGGGTGGTTTTAATTTGCATTTACTTCCCTAATTGCTAACAATGTTGAACACTTTTTGAGATGTTTCTTAGCCATCTTTATTTCTTCTTTTGAGAACTATCTGTTTAGATCTTTAGCCCATATTTTCATTGGGTCATTTGGTTTCTCAATTCTTTGTTTTTTGAGTTCATTATATATTCTGGATGTTAAACCTCTGTCAGATTTGTCAATGGTGAAGATTTTTTTCCCATTCTATGGGTTTTCTCTTCACTTTTTTGATTGTTTCTTTTGCTGTACAGAAACTTTTTAGTCTAATGAAGTCCCACTTGTTGATTGCTGACCTTAATTTTTGAGCAACTATTGTCTGATTTAGAAAATCTTTTCCTATACCTATATCTCCTAAGTTACTGCCAGTATTTTCTTCTAATAGTTTCAGGGTTTCCAGTTTCA
>NW_008355036.1:1332360-1349421 GCF_000622305.1 Nannospalax galili
CCAGGAGGGCTTCTGGTGCCATGGTCATGATTTGTGATGAAGGGGAACTTAGGGGGAAAAAAAAAACACTGTGGCCAATAAATTACTGGCAGGTACTGGTAACCTTGAGTAAAATTTAAGCATTCTTCTGGCCCCAACTAACAGACTAAATGTCCTGTTTCTTTGTACCCTAAATCTTTGTATGTGACTGCCATATCCCACGTGACTGCTAGTTCCTTGGGATGTATAAAAAACATCTGAATTCTAAAATAAATCGTCCTGTTGGGAAGACACAGGTCCCAGAGTTTGACTCTGTCACTGATCAGACCCTCTGCCCTGAAGCCAGCAGGTCCCCTGCTAAGCAAAGCAAACCCGAGTCCCCACATTTTGATCGGGATTGCATTGAATCTATAGATTGCTTTTGGTAGGATGGTCATTTTCACAATATTAATTCTTCCAGACCACGAACATGGGAGGGACTTCCATCTCTGCTTGTCTTCACCATCTTTTTCTTCAAATATTTTACATTTTCACTGTAGATATCTTTAATGACTTTGGTCAATTTAGTCTTAGATAATTTTTTTGAGGAAATTGTGAATGGGAGGTTTTCCATGTATTCTTTCTCCAATTTCTTGTTATCGGTATATAGAAAGGCTACTGATTTTTGTAGATTGATTTTATAACCTGCCACCATACTGAACGTTTTGATCCGTTCTAGGAGTTTTCTGTTGGAACTTCTGGTATCTCTTAGGTATAGTATCATATCGTTTGCAAAAAGTGACAGTCTGACCTCTTCTTTCCTAGTTAGTACTCCTTTACTTTCCTTCTCCTGTCTTATTGTTCTAGCAAGAGTTTCAAGCACTGTGTTGAAAAGGAGTGGAGATAGTGGACATCCTTGTCTGGTTCCTGATTTTAATGGGAATGCTTCCAGTTTTTCTCCATTTCAAATGATGCTGGCTGTGGATTGTTTTATATAGCTTTAATTATGTTGAGGCATGTTCCCTCCAGTCTAATTCCCTCTATGACTTTGAACACAAATGCATGCTGAATTTTGTTAAAAGCCTTTTCTGCATTTATTGAGATGATAATGTGGTTTTTGTCTTTGAGTCCATTTATATGATTAATGACATTTATTGACTTGCATATATTGAACCAGCCCTGAATCTCTGGGATAAAGCCTACTTGATCATTGTGAATGGTCTTTTTGATGTGTGTCTGTATGTGGTTTGCAAGTATTTTGTTGAGAATTTTTGCCTCTATGTTCATTAAGGCTATGCATCTATAGTTTTCTTTTTTTGGTTGTGTCTTTACCCGGTTTGGGTATGAGAGTGATGCTGGCTTTATAGAAGGAATTTGGGAGTTCTCCTTTTGTATTGTTTTCAATAATTTAAGTAATATTGGTTTTAGGTCTTCTTTAATTGTCTGGCAGAATTCTGCTGTAAATCCATCTGGGCCTGGGCTTTTTTTAGTTGGGAGGCTTTGTATTACTGTTTCAATTCCCTTATATGTTATGGGTCTGTTTAAACTGTTGATCTCTTCTTGGTTTAACTTTGGTGGTTCCCATGATTTTAGATATTCATCCATTTCCTTTAGATTTTCAGATTTAGTAGTGGACAGGTTTTTTAAATATTTCCTTATAATGGTCTGGATCTTTTGGGTGTCTATTGTGATGTTTCCCTTTTCATCTCTGATTTTGTTGATTTGATTTTGGTCCTTCTTTTGGTTAACTGGGCTAAGGGTCTGTCTATCTTGTTTAGCTTTTCGAAGAACCAGCTCTGAGATCCCTTGGTTCTTTGTATTGTTTTCTTTGTTTCTATTTCATTAATTTCTGCTCTCATTTTTGTTATTTCTTCTCTTCTGCTGGGTTTGGGTTTCATTTATTTGGGTTCCTTCTGATTTTTTAATGTAGACACTTAGAGCTATAAACGTCCCTCTTAGGCCTGCTTTTAATATGTCCCAGAGGTTGTGTTGCGCTGTTTTGTCTTTTTTTTGTTGAATTACAGGAATTCTTTTATTTCTTTCTTAATTTCTCCTTTGACTCACTCATTGTTTAGGAGTCTGTTGTTCAATTGCCACATGTTTGTGTAGTGACTAGGGCTTCATCCAGTGTTGATTTTGAGCTTTATTGCATTGTGGTTGGATAGAATGCTTGGAATTATTTCAATTTCTTTGTATTTGTTGAAGTTTGTTTTGTGGCCCAGTATGTGGTCAATTTTTGAAAAACTTCCATGGAGCGCTGAGTAGAATGTGCATTCTTTGGTGCTTGGGTGGAATATTTGAAAGGTATCTCTTAGGTCTATTTGATGTATGGTATCATTTAATTCAGACATCTCTCTGTTTATTCTTTGTCCAGTTGACCTGTCTAATGGAGACAGTAGGGGTATTGAAGTCCCCTACTATTACTGAGTTTGGGTTAATCTGTGTCTTAAAGTCCTGTAGTGTTGTTTTTATGAATTTGGGTGCACTAGAGTTTGGTGCATATATGTTAAGGATTGTAATATCTTCTTGGTTAAAGGTAGTGCCTGTCCTTGAAGGTGAGATGGGTTTCTTGCAGACAGCAAAGAGATGGATTTTGTTTCTTAATCCATTCACTTAGCCTTTGTCTTTTGACTGTGGTGTTCAGTCCATTTATATTTAAGGTTTTATTGAAAGGTATGTATTGGTTGCCATCATTTTGATTGTTGTTTGCGTTCTCTAATTTTGTGTTTCTTCAATTATACCTTTATTTATTTTCTTTCATTGCCCCTGGGGTATAGCTGTTTCTCTGCTCTCTGTATTGCTTCAAGTATTCTTTGAAGGGCTGGTTTTGTGGACATGTATTCTTTTAGGCTATTCGTGTCATAGAAGATTTTTCTTTCCCCCTCAAGTATGACAGATACTTTTGCTGGGTATAGTATTCTGGGCTGGCATCT
The DNA here is from genome assembly GCF_000622305.1 of Nannospalax galili. Taxonomy (NCBI): domain Eukaryota; kingdom Metazoa; phylum Chordata; class Mammalia; order Rodentia; family Spalacidae; genus Nannospalax; species Nannospalax galili. The sequence goes on from NW_008355036.1 coordinate 1,335,252, forward strand.
GTTGTCATGTAGAACTGGAAATACCTTGGTCCAGGCTCTTCTGGCTTTCATAGTTTGCATTGATAAGTCAGCTGTAATTCTGTTGGATTTTCCTTTGTATGTGACTTGTTTTTCTTTTGCTGCTTTCAGTATTCTCTCTTTGTTCTGTACATTTAGTGTTTTCACTATGCTATGTTGTGGGGAGTTTCTTTTCTGATCCTGTCTATTTGGTGTTCTATGTGCTTCCTGTATTTGTATGTGGATGTCTTTCCTTAATTTTGCAAAATTCCCTTCTCCAACCCTGTTTAAGATCTGGTCAAGACCATTAACCTGAAATTCTTCTCCTTCCTCTAAGCCTATGACACATAGATTTTGTCTTTTCATGTTGTCCCACATCTCTTGCATATTCCATTCCTGTGTATTTTTGTTTTGTTTTGTTTTTTATCCTTTTGAGACAGGGTCTCCCTGTAGCCCCAGCTGGCCTGGAACTCACTATGTAGCCCAGGCTGGCCTTGAGTTTTTAAATTTTTTATACTCTCTGCTTGAGTGGTCCAGTTCTTCAACTTTATACTGAGATTCTGTTTTTGATTTCATTAATTCTAGCAGTGAGGCTTTCCCCTGTTGTTTCAAGTTGGCTTACTGAGTTTTGCACTTCATTCTTCATTTCTGCCTGAGTTTTCTTCAATGTTTGTATCTCTTTTGTGAATTCATTCAGAAGTTTATCCATATCTTCTTTTAGTTCTTTGTTTGTTTGTTCACGTGTTCTTTAAATTCGTTGAATTCCTTGATCACGTTTGTGATTTTTTTTTTAATTTCAGTGTCCTGGGTTATCTCTAGGGGGTTCTCCTTGTAGAACTCTTCTACGGGATTGGTGGAGACAGTGTTTTCCCTTTCTATTTTATTATTCTTTCGTTGTGATTTTGGAATGTGAATTTCTTTCGTTGTTTATGATTCTGGTATGAGAATTAAATTGAAGTATGCTTCTGTTTGTATTATCTGGGTGCCTAGATCCTTTCTTTATTGGTTATGTAAAGCTGGTTGGTACAGGGTTCGGTTTCTCTCAGGTTTAATTTGGATGGAACTGATGGCTTCCGAGCAGCTATTCAGGAGTCCCCACAGAAGCTCAATTCAGGTTCCAGTCAGGTACACTCAGGCTTCCTTCCCTATGTGGAGGCATGATCCCAGCTCTCTCAGGCAGTCCCCTGTGTTCTCAGGCCCTCTGCCAGAGAAGCCCTGGGGGAGGCCAGAACTTGGCAGTCTTTGGTGGTCTGCTGAGATCAGAGCTGCTACACCAATGGAGATTGAAACCCACCCTCTCAGTCTGTCTGCTAGGATCTCAGCCTTAGCCTACCAAAGCCAGATCAGCCCTGGGGCCTTGAGTGGGGCCTCAGGAAATCCCAGGTAGGGTGATGGGTATGGCACAATTGAGGGAAGCTCACCCATGTGGAGGTAGGATCCAGTGGCTCTCAGGCATTCCCCTGCATTCTCAGGTCCTCTGCCAGAGGGAGGCCCAAGGGAGGCCAGAACTTGGCAGTCTCTAGAGGTCTGCTGAGATCAGAGGCACTACACTGATGGAGGTCCGAACCCACCCTCTCAGGCTGTCTGCTTGAATCTCAGCTGTAGCCTACCAAAGCCAGATCTCTGACCTCTACACTTTCTTAAAACTTGCCCGTTAACCTGTGCCAGTCCCGCATCTTGTTTATTTGCACTTCCCGGCATTCATTCTTATAAGTGTCTTTTGACTGCCCTGCAGAAGGAAACCTGGTGCAATAGAATTTGAATTTGCATCTTTTGCTTTGTTCCTGATGAGTCAGGTGACTTTGGATGATCCTCCTCTGGGCATCACTTTCCTGAAATATCATATGGAGACTGTGCTTGCATTGTAGGGTTGTCAAGAGGATAGAGACAAGGCAATGAACATTAAAAACCAAAGCACAGGGTTCAGTCAGTTTAACATCCTGCCAATCAAATAACCTCTTAAAATATCGAGTGGCACTAGGATGACAGAGACTCACTGCGTTGCCTCAACACAACCCATACCATTTCCATGGGGTCCTGGGAACAACCATAAATCATGGCCTGGTAATAGTTGCTGGACCATTGTGACTGAGCCACCAAAGCATCTCCAAAGGGAATGAGAGGGATGCATGCTCAGTTGCACGGCAGGGACCTTGGGACTTAGCTGCGTGGGGTAAAGGAAAGCTAATTGCCTAGTAAAGTGTTAATCATTTCCTCCCAGCTCTGATATTGTAAAATACCCAGTTCCTTCATCCAACTGAGGTCCTGGAGAAAGGTTTAGATTTTAGACAGCCTTTGTGCCAGGGGACCAATTTTAAAAGCAGATGTGTCATTTGATGTGCTTGTTGTTAAGCACCTGAAGGGGAACTAGGGAGACAAGCAAGATCACATATGTACATTGTACAGAGGTTTTTAAACAGATGTGGTGGTGCATGCCTGTAATCCCAGCAGGCAGAAGGATTTCCATGAGTGTGAGGCCAGATCAGGGTACATAGTGATCTCAGAAAACCCAAAGAACCAAAAATCAAACAAAATCATAAAAAGAGGTTCCTTTAATCATGACTTCAGCAGACAGTCTTGAGTCTTTTCTTGAGGCTGAAGATACAGCAGTGAATAAACAGAATCCCTGCTCTGACAAAGCTGAGAAAGTAGTGCAGGCAGATAAGCAGGAAATACCATAAGTAAGGAAATTAAAGAGTGTGGTAAGGAGCAGGAGGTTCTGAGAGAGAAGCAAAGGTGGGGCTCAGTAGGAACCTTGACTTGCCAAATGGGCAGGCTGATGTTTCAATAACATGGGCAGAGACACTCATTGGGAAGAGACATTTGGTCAAGAAATGAGGGGACTGAAGATGCTGAGGTCTGGACCTGAAGGTGAATGTCTTATATTTCTGTAACTATAACCAAATTTTGGAAGGGGGTATTTTGAAAAGTAAAGATTATTTAGATTATGGTTCTGAAGGTTCAAGGTAGTAGCTGTTACTACCTCAGAGGTCAGATGGGATTTCTGGCTTCGTTTATTTTAAATTCTATGGTGTTGGCTGGAGACCACGTTTAGTGTCTCAGAAATTTTAGTGTCACAGAAAGTACTAGGCTCTCTGGCAACTGTTCCATCAACACTTGTCCTTTCCCAGTGTGACCCAGAGGCAAACCTAGGTCCTCAGGTGCATCTGGTAAGGGGAGCCATTGGCACTAGGAGAGATGGCACTCTCATAGAGCCCCAAGCTGGAGAGCAGCTCCTTCCAAGGAAATTCATTTTCCTGGCTGGGAGCAAGGGTAATATAATTTCCCATGGCAGCATGAGCTGAAAGCCTGTCCCCCAAACCCCTACTGGGTTGGCAGGACTAGGATTGGGAGAGGAAACAAGTGACAGGCCTGGACCAGTCCTTGGTGGGAAGGAAGCAAGATGTAGCAGGCAGTGCTTTTTCAAGGCAGGATGTGGGTGCAGCATCAGGGGTGGTCATGAACGGAAGGACTGGTTCTAGAATTGCACCCATTTATTCTAAGGGTGTCAGGACAAGCAAATCCACTACAAAATAGCAAGAGCAAGTGCCACATGGTCTTCTTGTGCAGGAAGGTCAGGAAGGAGGAGCAGCCCTTTTCCTGGAGATTTTGAGAGGTTTGAAAGGGGAGAATGGGGTGCCCAGGGCTGTGCTCCCTCTTTGTCAGCATGCACAGGCCAATTTGGCTGGGAGCCAATTTGGCCATTGCCAGCTAGTGGGTCCCCATTAGCCAGGATTCCAGAGCTGGAAATGCCCCTTGCTATGCTGCTGTTCAGTGCCCTGGAGTCACAGAGTTCCAACACAGGTCAACAATTCTGCAAGGGGCATTTAAAAAACAAACAAACAAACAAACAAACAAAAAACAGTCACATGGAATAAAAATCGCCTTTTGGGGGGCTGGGGTGATGGCTCAGAGGTTAAGAACATGTATGCTCTTCCAGAGGACCTGAGTTTGTTTCTCAGCATCCAGTTGGCTGGCTCACAGCAACTGGTAACTCCAGCACTGCATTCCACTACCCTCCCCCGCCACATAGACATATAATTAAAATAAAAATCTATTAAAAATCATCTTTTAAAAAATATACAGCTCAAAGAATTTTGTCAAACATGAATAGTCACACAGCCAGGGTCTGGGACCATAGCTTGGTGGTGGAGCACTTGTTAGGCACACAACTACCACTAAACAAAACTTAGGCTGTTTCCACACCATCACCCACCAAGTAGTTACCTCTTGGCCCTTTGCATTTAATTCTCTCCCACCATCAACATCTGCTAGACGTAGTTTTCCTCAATTCTCATTTCTCTCTATATGTGTTTTGTCTTTCAGTGAGCATTGTGTTTTTGACATTTATTCAGGTTTTGTGTTTGCAAATTCTCTTTTTTGTTGTGATGGAAGGTCATCCTTTTAAATAAACATTTAAAAATATTATTTTTATTTTATGTGTATACGTGTATTGCCTGCATGTATGTAAGTGCACCGATGTCATGCAACGTCTACAAAGGTCAGAAGGTGACGTCAGATCCCCTGGAACTTGAATTAGGACAGTTGTTAGCTGCCATGTGGGTGCTGGGAATTGAACCTGGATTCTCCTTCTGCAAGAGCAGCCAGTGTTCTTAACCACTGGACCATTCTCCAGTCCCAGTCATCCCTTTTTTTAATGTATGTTACTTATTGTGTTTTTTTTTGTCTTTTTGAGACAGGGTCTCCCTGTAGCCCCAGCTGTCCTGGAACTCACAAAGATCTGCCTCTGCCTCCCAAGTGCTGGGATTAAAGGCATGTGCATATATACATAACATAACATAACATCTGTGTTTTAAAATCATTTTAGGTGTACAGTTCTGGGCCTTAGTGATAATCACCACGTTGCATAGCCATTATTACTCTACTTACAAAGCTTTCATCTCTCCAAAAACAAACTTTGTGCTCATTAAGCAATAATCCCCACCACCACCAACCCCTGGGTTCCTCTAATCTATTTTCTTTATCACTCTCCCTATCACATATATTTCATATAAGTGAAATCGTATAGCGCTTGTTCTTTTGAGTCTGGTTTATTTCACTTAGCATAATATTTCCACATTGGTTCCAATCATCCACGCTGTAGCTTGTGCCAGAACCTCATTTCTTCTCGTGCCTAAATAATGTTTTGCAGTATGACTATAACATCCTTGTTTATTCAGCCATTTGTTGGTAGGCATTTAGATTGTTTCCAGTTTTTGGCTATTGTTACTATGTTGCTATGAACATTGGCACACAAGTTTGGGTTCCTGCTGGATGAGTTATTTTGAATATATGTTCAGGAATGGAATGCCAGTTCCTATAGTAATCTTATGCTTAGCTTTTTAAGGAATTGCTATCCTGTTTTCTATGGAAGTTGTATCACTTTTCTAAGCAGCAATGTCCAAGTTTCAATTTCTGCCCTTGACAACATTTCTTATTTTTTGATATTTTTAAAAAGTTGTAGCCATCAGTTGATAAAAGTTCCTTAGGTTAGGTTGGGGTTTGTTACCTACTTTCTCATGTCTATGCTGAGATTTTGGTTGGTTTGAGCTTGCATAGGACTTGTGCATGCTGTCACCACTGATGTAAGTTCACATGAGTAACTGACCAGCTGTCTGGAAGCTGGGAGGGGGAAAGACACTGTCTTACAGGGATGGGACTCTTGGGGGTCCCAGTGGATGATCCCACACTGAAGGACATCTGGGGACACAAATCAGGCTCCATAGGCCATATATATATGAGAGTGCATTAAATTGAGCAGAAGGCAACAAAGAGAGGTTTGGAGAGGGGAGAGGATCTAAGTGCCACCAAACTATATTGCATGAAAATTGCAAAATTTCAATAAAAAAGAAAAAATTATAACCATCATAGCAGGTGTGAAAGAAGCTCACTGTGGTTTTGATTACATCATAATGACTAATGATGCTGAACATCTTTTCTTCATGGACTTATTTACTACTTATCGATCTTATTTGGAGACATGTATTTTTATGTCATTTATACATTTTGAATTTCTGTTGCTATTGAGTTGTAGGGATTTTTTATAGACTCTGGATATTAATCCTTTATCACATATGATTTACAATCCATATTTGTTTGTCTTTTGATACATAAGATTTTAATTTTAGGGAGTCCACTTTGCTGTTTCTTTTTTTCCCCCTTTGCTGCCTTTGTTTTTAGTATCATCTTTAAGAAAGACACAAAATCTCATGTGTAATTTTCTTCAGAGAGTTTTATAGTTTTAGCTCTTATAGTTAGACCTTTGATTCATTTTGAGTTAATTGCTGTGTGTGTCACTGTCCTCTAATTTCATCTGGTGTCTAGTTTTCCTAGCATCTTTTTTTTTTTTTTTTTTTTTTTAAAAAAAGAATGCCTTTCCTTCATTGAATAGTCTTGGCATTCTTGTGGAAAATCATCTAATCATATACGCAAAGGATTGTTTCTGGTTACCTATTCCATTCCATTGGTCTATATGTCTTTATGCCAATGTCACATTTTCTTATTAATATAGTTTGTACTACAAATTTTTAAAAGCTGAAGAGCGAGACTCAAAACTTACCTTTTTTTTTTTTTCAGACTGCTTTGGGTATTTGGGATCCTTCAGATTACATATCAATTTCTTTGTTGGCCTTTTGAGACAAGAGCTCAAAAAGGTCGCTCAGGCTGGATTTCGACTCACTGCGCAGTCCTCAAACTTGTGATCTTCCTGCCTTATCCTTTCTAATGCTGGGATTACAGGCAAATATTGCCATGCCTGTGATGGATTTTCCTATTTCTTCAAAAAAATGGAATTAGGATTTTGATAGGAATCATAATAACTCTAGATCACTTGGGATAGAACTGACATCTGAACACTCCAGTCTATGAACATTGACTGTGTTAGTCAGACTTGCCACTTTGACAAAATATCCAACAGAGCAACTTAAGAGAGGGATTGATTTATGTTTAGCTCATGGCTTAGAGGCTTTAGTCCATCTAGGTAGAGAGGGCATGAGCAGCTCATATCACAGCAGTCAGGAAGGAGAGGGAGAGGGAGAAAGAGGGAGGAAAGGAGGGAGGGAGGGAGGGAGAGAGGGAGAGAGCTTGAGAATGCATACATAAACACGCCTTCTTTCTTGTGGGCCTCCAGCCTATGGGGTAGTGCCACCCCACATTCAGACTGGGTCTTCCCTTCTTAGTGAATCCTTTCTGTACACTCCCTCACAGACACACCCAGAAATGTACTTAGGCCCTTCTCAATCCAATCAAGTTGACAAAGTAAACCACCGTTCTGCATATCTTCTATTTACTTATGTCTTTAATCTTTCAGCAATATTTTATAGATTTGAGTATGTAAGTTTTTCACTGTCTTGGCTAAACTTTTTCCTAGAAATTTTACTTTTTTGTAAGTGGAATTGCTTTTCTAATCTCATTTCATATTGCTCATAATATACAGAAATTGAACTTTTTGTTTTAGAATACTTTAATTTTCTGATGCCTCTACCAGAAAAGGATTAACTAAGAAGGGAAGACCCATGTGTATAATATCCGTTGGTCATTTTCGCTCTCCATTCATTCCCTTCTCTCATCTTCCTTCTACTCCCACTTAACCCCTTTTTCTTCTCAAGAAGTTCCTCTCCAATTTTCATGTCTTTAAAATTTTTTTTGTGTGTGACCTACTGAGTTTAGTTAAGGTTGCTTGCATGAGAATGGACAGAGGGTTATTTACTGAAGCAGGGGCAATGTACTAGCAGCTATACCACTGATGAAAATTACTTCCCCTCTCTGCAATCATTACATCAATAGCTCCTCACAGAGGGGTGGAGTCTCACGAACCTCTTCTCTGATGGAATGTTGATGGGCCCCATCTTCTGCAGGTTTTGTGCAGTAATCACAGCTGCAGTGAGTTTATGAGTGGAGCATGTGATACCCAGAAGACAGCGTTTCACAGCACTCCTTCCTGCCTTTCCAGCTCTTACATCATTCTTTCTGTCTTTTCTTCCAGTGTTCTCTGAGCCTTAGAGGATGTGAAATAGATGTCCTATTTAGGGCTGAGCGCTCAGCCCCCCCCCCTTTTTTGACAGGGTCTCCCTGCAGCCTCAGCTGGCCTTCAATAGCACTTATTCTTGATCCTTTGACCAGTTAGACGTCTCTTCATTAACCACTGTGCACTGTAAACAGTAACTTCTTTGACCAAGACTGAGCAGCATTAATCTATGCGTATAAACCTAAGTATTTAGAAGACCATTTCACATCATGTACATTTGATAAAACAACAGTTGTAGGCTCCCTTTAAACTGATTTTTATGCTTTGATTTTATATCCTGTAATAATGCTGAATTTATTAGTCCTATCAGCTTTATTTTGTTTAGTTTGAATACTTATGATTTTCCTAACTAAATGATCCTCTCAGTTGTGAACAGGAAAAAATTTAAATTTCTTTCTTTCTCTTTCTTTCTTTCTTTCTTTCTTTCTTTCTTTCTTTTGTGTGTGTGTGTGTGTGTGCACATTACACACACACACAGAGTAGTGTGATCACATTCACTATTACCTTCCTTCTCTTCTTTCTCTCTTTCTTTCTTTCTTTCTTTCTTTTTTCTTATTTGTCTTATTTAATTGCTCTGGCCAGAACTTCCAATAACATGTTGAATAGAAAAGGCAAAATTCAGCATCACAGTCATGTTCCAGATCTTAGAAAAAAGGTTTCTATGTTTCACCATTGAGTATCAGTTAGCTGTGGCATTTTCATATGTGTCCTCTATAATGTTGAAATACTTTTATATTCCTAGTGTGTTGAGTGTTTTAATCCTGGTGCGGGGTGGTCAAATGCTTTTTTCTGTATCGCTCATGATGATCATGTGGCTCTTTCCATTCTTATTTTAATGTGATATTCTATACTGCCTGATTCTCAAACGTTTAACCACTCTTACTCTGGGAATACCTAAACCTCCCCTAATCATGGTATGCAATCCTTCTAATATATTGCTGAGTTTAGATTGGTAGTAGTTTTGTTGAGGATTCTTGCATCAATGTTATAACAGATATTGGTGAGGATTTTGCAGCAGTTTTTTTTTTTTTTGGTCTTTTTGAGACAAGGTCTTCCTGTAGCCTCAGCTGTCCTGGAATTCACTATGTAGACCAGGTTGGCCTTGCACTCACAGAGATCATCCTGCCTCTGCCTCCGGAATGCTGGGATTAAAGGCAGCAGTTTTTAACAAATTTTTAAAAAATTGAATCTTTGTGATTCAATCATTGTTATACCCTCTTCCACTTTGATGCCCCCTCATAGCTCTCCCACTGGAGTTCAAACCTTCTGTCATTTGTGCTAAGGCCCTTCATGTAAAGTTAGTGTCCCCAGATGTCTCTTAGTGCAAGTTTATCCACTGAGATCTAGTCTGTCAATCTAGAGTCCCTTCCTTTAAGATCAGCTCATTCTCACCCAGAAGTAATCAGCTGCCAATAATTCTTCAACCAAGATTGGGGCCTGCTGTTCATTTCCACAGTTGTGTGCTGTGTTTTTGTCTGCTTAAGTTTTCATGGGTCCTGTGTATGCTGACAACATTGCCGTAGGTTTGCATGAGAAGAGTTCCAGGAGCCCGTAGGACTATTTCCATATGGTCATGCATCTCTTCCCTGACTCTTACAATCTTTCTGTTCCCTCTTTCACAATGGTCCCTGAGCCCTGGGTGGGTGGACCTCAATATAGGAATCCTGTCCAAAGACCCACACTCTGAAGACTCTTATTCTCTTCGTTTTGGCCATTTGTGACCTTTTGTGCTCCTGCCATCTGTTGCATGAGGGAGATGAGAATTGAAAGATGCATTAGGGCTCTCTTCATCACTAATAAATTACTACATTGATCAGTCTTTTATCTTCTTGTCTAATAGTGGGTTAAAGCACGGCCCCTTAAAAGATGTGAGAAGAAATGAAAACACCAATACATTGAATATTTTATTTCTCTTCAAGTTGTTGGCTAGTGGGACCCCATTGACTTCCTAAACTAAGAGCCATTCCTCTTAGTTACCTTCCAGGACTTGATGGTAAGACCCTATTGCTAAAGAGAATACACACTTGAATCATAAAACATAGAGAAATCAAGTGGGTACTGTCCTGGAAGCTTTATCCCTGCTGGATAGCTTGCATAGTTCTGGAAGGTGCTATCCAAGTGACTGAAAGAGAAAAGTAATCTTCAATCTTACCTGTGAGCTACAAAAGTGACTGAACTGGAAAGTGCAATAGTGGCACAAATGTTATGGGAGTAATCAATCATCTTCCAATCAGACTTAAGGCCCACTGCACAAGATGGAACCATATCTAGCACCATTATTGGGGCCAAGAATCTGTGGTCTGGGTCAAAGGGGGAGAACCTGCTACTAATATTCTATTGAGAGGACATAGGATTAAAATGCATCCTAATGACTTACTGCTATAGACATAGATTAATACATCTACCAACCTTCATCAGAGAAATTTCTTGCAGTAGAAGTCAGTCATCACAGAGATTCACAATTGATCAACATGCAGAGAATAAGACTGTGGAGTGTTCAACCCTAAATGAGAAATTCACATCACATGCCTCCCCCGCAAGACTCAGGGATCTTTGAAGAAGTGGTAAAGAAAAGGTAAGAGTCAGTGGTGGTAGGTGACTTCAAGGAAACAGTGTTTTACAGACAACAGGACAGTTGTACACATGAACTCACAGCAGTTGTAACAGCATGCACAAGATCTGCTCAACCTCAAGCCAGACAAAATCCCAGCATGGAGGAGGGATGTGAACATGAAGTCCCACCCAAGGAGCTATTGGCATATGATAGCTACTGGGAGGGCAAGGATCTGTTTTCTTTAAAGGTGTGGCCCCTGTTAGGTCAACCATGCTCCAGGGCTGGTACTACTTTCAAGTGTATTTAGGAAAACTAATTGGAATCAATGGGAAAAAAGAACCCAAAGGTGGGTAGGCAGGGAGGTGGGATTGATCTGGGAGGAACTGGGAGGGGGAATATGGAGGACTATGATAGCTTAAATGAAACTTCCAAAGAATTATTTAAAAGATTCCCCCCCCCCAAAAAAAAGAGCCAATTCTAATCCCTGCGGAAAATTTGGATGTGCCCTTACTGAAAGAAAAGGGTCTTTGTAGAAAAAATTAAGTCATTGTCTTCTGATGAAATCACCCTGGGTCTAGCATGGGCTAAGATTCAGCAGGTGTACGATACACAGGAAGAAGTGGAAGGCTCTGTATGTGGGCCATGAGCCACAGAACACGTGCAGCCACCAGGAGCTGTAAGAGCCAAGGAAGGATGGTCCCTGAAAGTCTTAGAGGTGGCAGAGTGGAGGTGGTTGGGAGGACATAGCCCTGCCAACACCTTGATTTTGGACTTCTGACCTCTGGGACTGATAGAGGGGGCGTTTCTGTTATTCAAAGTCACAAAGTTGTGGTAATTTCTTACAGTGGGCCTAGGAAACTGGTACACCCATTCTCCCCCTTTTCCTTCTGTGGTTTCTCATCTTTCCCTTAGGAACAAAACCAGTTCCATTTATTGCTTGGGCAGGATGGTTTCCCACTTGCTGTGTTTACAGGGTCTTGCCTACCATCTGCACACCTTCTGTTCTCACATTTGGGCAGCTATAACAACCGCTACAGACTTGGTGACTTACAAGCTATGGAAACTTATTGTTCATGATTCTGGAAGTTGGAAATCCTAGATCAGAACTCTGACAGATTCTGTGTCTGGGAGGGATTCAGTTCCTGGTTCACAGAGGACTGTCTCCTCACTGTGTAGCAGCATGTGCTAGAAGAGCAAGGGAGCTTTTGAGCATGCGCCACAAACTCTTCTAAGGGCACTAACCCCATTTATGAGGGCTTCGGTCTCATGACTAAATTACCTCCCAAGGGCCCCACCTGCCAATACTATCACCTTGGGTGTAAAGGTTTCAAGATATAAATCTGGGAGGGACACAAGTATTTGGTCTGTATCACTCAAAATGAAGAATTAAAGGTGATGCGAAGACACACCTTTTAACTAAATCAAATCATACAGTAAAATTATTACTGTTTAATGACTCAAAGAGAATAAGCATAAAACATCTAACACTTCCCCATCTCATTTGTCAAAGAGAAAGCAGGTTTCAGCCTTGCCTGTTGGAAAGCTGGAAATGGTATCTGGTATTATTAAATTAAGTTAATTATTTTGCTTGACTACCCACTTTTTAAATGATTCAGTTTTTCTTTTAAGCTTATGACATTTTTTTTGTCTTTTTGAGACAGGGTCTCCCTATAGCCCCAGCTGTCCTGGAACTCACTATGTAGACTAGGCTGGCCTTGAACTCACAGAGATCCGCCTGCCTCTGCCTCCCCAGTACTGGGACTACAGGTGTGTGCCAACATACCCAGTGACATTTCTTTTTAAATATATTAATTGACACTAAAATATAAGTTATTTTAAAGTGAAATAGTAAGTAAATAATCATACAGATAATAAGAGGATGTGAAAGGTTGGAAATACTATTCTACCCTAAAAGTTTTCATTAAGGTATTTTTTTTCCAAGAGAAGTTCCCTCTATAAGACTTCTGGGACTAAGTGGATGAGCTTGCACTGAAGGAAACCTTGGCACACAAATTTGACTTGATAGGCTTTAACATACATGACAGAATGCATGAAATCCAGTGTGGAGGGGGTATGGGGGTGTGGGTGGCAGAGGGTGTATAAAGATGATTAAGATATTTTGTATGTAGTGCACAAAAATTCAATAAAAATATACATTGGAAAAAGAAATTCTGGGGCTGGATCCAGACTAGCCGCTCAATGGCACTCTGTTTCCTAGAAACCATTCCTGCTTCACAGAACTCTGCCTTCTTTTTCTCTTAAGTCCCCACCCACAAATCTATAATAAACTTCTTTCTAAAATGAAGGGTAAAAATAATTCTGGGGTTGGAGAGAAGGCTCGGAGGGTAAGACCGCTTGCTGAACAAGCATGAAGACATGAGTTTGGATCCCAGCAACCACGTAAAAAACTGGGTATGACTGTGCAGGGTCAGTGCAGGAGGATCACTGACACTTACTGGCCATCAGCCTAGCTTCAGGTTTAGCGAGGAACCCTGTCTTAAGAGAATAAGGTGAGGAGTAATAGAGCAACACCTAATGCCCTCCTCTGGCCTTTCTGTGTGAGCTTGGATGGGCAAGACCACCCCTCCAAGTACACCACACAGACACCACAGTCACACACATACATGTGTACACAACAAAACAGAAGAATTCTGATGCCAATATTAGTTCATTTCTGAATTCTGTTTTACTCATGTCTTGGTTAGGTATGTTTTGTTTTCAATTTCAAGAAGTGGTGAAAGTGTTATGGTGTTTATATACATCATGCTGTCTGTGTTAATGATAAATTGTATGGTAGAAAATTACCATGTCCCTCTTTCTTTTCCTGAGAAATTTTCTTGCATCAAATGCTGCATGATTCCTGGTGTTAACTTATTCTCACATTATTGTAAGTGGATTTGCTGTTGCTCCTGAACATGTGAGACCTTCTGTTTTTAAGTGTAGTAAATCCACAGGGCGTGGTGTCACAGGTTGAACCCTTCAGTCCCAATTTCCCCCAAGACCCAGCAAGTCTTTCATTTTCCCAATGCAGCTTTCTTCCCTATCCTTTATATTAGTGACTTTTTTCCTCCTTCATATGTTATGATCTCTTACTGGGGGATACAAAGATGCATCCTTGGGATCATTATCCATGTTTTTATCTTTCTCTTAATGACATTGAATTTGCTGACCTTGCTCTAAGTACTTCCCATAGTTTTCTAAAGTTTTTTATTTTTTCTAAAATGTGATAAATTTAGTATTTGAATAATTTGATTTCTCTTTTAATTATCTATTTAATAACTACATACTTAGAAGAAGCATTTCATTACAACAGCATTGACATAGTCAATAAAAATTTCCAGAGCTAAGATGCATCTCTTTCAAAAGTGGCTGTAAATTTTTAGGTTTACAGTTGAATTAATACACTTATACAATATTGAACTCAGTATAGACACTGTAAGACATAAAATTGAATGAGTTTTTAACTTTTAAAAAGGATCTCCATTTCATTTTAAAATATGCTGTTTCTTACAGAAAAACTCATTGTTCTTGCTACTAACACTGAGATGTTGGTACATGCATCTCTAATCTGTATGTATCTGATTATTACTGGT
>NW_008355036.1:1350814-1351398 GCF_000622305.1 Nannospalax galili
GGTTTATGTTCCTCTGACCAAATTATTATAGGCCTCAAAGTATGTCTGTTAAACATCCAAGAAGATTAGTTCCACCGGTCTGGTACTTTTAATTACTGTGTGTCATGTAGATAAATCTTGGACAAAGACCAATTGTTCTCAGATAAACCTTACCTAGACATATATTTGTTGATCTGCTATGTATAATTTGTCAGTAGGTTGTACGAGTAATATTGTTCCCTCTGGTTTTCAAAACTAGCTAGGCATTATTTATCTCTCACATTGTCTCACCCCTCCATCATGGTTTTCCCACTTAAAGCACCCCCATTTCATCCCTTTCTCCCTTAATAATACCCTTCTACGGTCCTACCTCTCTTGAGCTCCTTCTTTCCCTTTATCCCCTAGGTTCCTTGTATACCCTTTCCTCCCCCTCCCTTAAACTAACTGACTTTTCATCCATATCTCCCTTATTAAGGCCTGTTTCCTACTGTTCTTCTCTTTTTAAGAGTTCTCCACATTGCTTTCCGTAGGGGTTGAATAAGTTTGCAGCCCCACCAGCAGTGGATGAGTGTTCCCCTTTCCCCACATCCTCTCCAACATTCGGT
>NW_008355036.1:1351472-1363917 GCF_000622305.1 Nannospalax galili
TAGTTCCATCCATTTACCTGCAAATTTCATGATTTCATCTTTCTTTACTGCTGAGTAAAACTCCATCATATAAATGAGCCACATTTTCATTATCCACTCATCAATTGAGGGACACTTAGGTTGCTTCCATCTCTTAGCTATAATTTGATTTCTTGTTCTTCCAAATTTATTCAATCATTCTACAACAATTATTTGATTCTCAGGTTTTTCTAGTAGCTCTACAGCTACCTTTTCCACCTCATTTTCTTCCCATTTAATTATTTATTCATTTTTGCTTCCAGGAATTCATGTTTTTTTTTTCTTTCTATAGTATTAGGGATTGAACCCAGGGCCTTGTACATGTTAGGCAAGCACTCTATTGGTGCACTACAACTCTCCTTTTTTTCTTTTCTAGTTATTTCAGATAAGAACGTACATATCCCAGACTTGTCTTGAACTCTAGCAAGAGTTTCAAGCACTATATTAAAAAGGAATGGAGATAGTGGACATGCTTGTCTGGTTCCTGATTTTAATGGCAATGCTTCCAGTTTTTCTCCATTTAGAATGATGTTGGCTGTGGGTTTGTTGTATACAGCTTTAATTATGCTGTGGTATGTTCCCTCCAGTCCAATTCCCTCTAGGACTTTTAACATAAATAATGTTAAAAGGCATGTTGAATTTTGTCAAAGGTTGTCTCTGCATCTGTTGAGATGACCATGTGGTTTTTGTCTTTGAGTTTATTTACATGATTTATGACATTTATTGCCATATGTATATTGAACCATCCCTGCATCTCTGGAATAACGCCTATTTGGTCATGGTGAATGATCTTTTTGATGTATATCTGTATGCAGTTTGCAAGTATTTTGTTGATAAATTTTGCATTTATGTTCATTAAGGATATGGGTCTATAGTTTTCTTTTTGGTTGTGTCTTTACCTGGTTTTGGCATGAGAGTGATGCTGGCTTCATACAAGGAATTTGGGAGTTCTCCTTCTGTTTCTATCATTTTGAATAATTTAAGTATATTGGTTGGAGGTCGTCTTTAAATGTCTGGCAGAATTCTGCTATAAATCCATCTGGCCCTGTGCTTTTTTTTTTAGTTTGGCGGTTTTGTATTACTGTTTCGATTTCCTTATATGTTATGTGTCTGTTTAAAACTGTTGATCTCTTCTTGGTTTAACTTTGGTGAGTCCCATGATTTTAGATATCCATCCATTTCTTTTAGGTTTTCAAATTTAAAAGAGAATAGGTTTTTAAAGTATTAAATTATAATGTTCTGGATCTTTTTGCTGTCTGTTGTGATGTTTCCCCTTTCACCTTTGATTTTGTTGATTTGAATCTGCTGTTCCTTTCTTTTGGTTAACTGGGCTAAGGGCTTGTCTAGCTTGTTTAGCTTTTCAAAGAACCAGCTCTTAGATTCATTGATTCATTGTTTTCTTTGTTCCCATTTCATTAATTTCTGCTCTGATTTTTGTTATTTCGTCTCATCTGCTGGGTTTGGGTGTTATTTATTCTTGCCTTTCCAGAGTCTTGAGTTGTAATGCTAAGTCATTTATTTGTGCTCTTTCTGATTTTTCAATGTAGGCACTTAGAGCTATAAACTTCCCTTTAGGATTGCTTTTTAAAATTTTTTATTTATTATTTTATGTGTATGAGTGTATTGCCTGCATGTGTGTAAGTGTACCCATGTTGTGCAATGCCCTTGGGGGTCAGAAGAAGGCAGTCTGCTGAGGTCTCAGCCCCTATACCAGGTGGAGGCCAGATCAGGCACTCTCTGGCTGTCTCCTACTATAGGGCAGAGAGGTCTACCCCTGGGGACTGGAAGGAGTCTCACATAACCTCAGTTGGGGGGTTGGGTAAGGTGTGATTTGGGGAAGCTCACTACCACATGGAGGCCATATCCAGGCACTCTCAGGTGGTTCTGCTGAGGTGTCAGCCATGGATGTGTATTCTTTCAAACTATTCATGAAATGGGAAGATTTTTCTTTCTCCTTCAACTGTAATGACATTTTTGCTTGGTAAAGTATTCTGGGTTGACATCTGTGATCATTTTCAAGTGGGAATACTTTGGTCCAGGCTCTTCTGATTTTCATTGTTTGCACTGATCAGCTGTATTTCTGATGTGTTTTCCTTTATATGTGACATGCTATCTTTCTTTTGCAGCTTTCAGTATTCTCTCTTTGCTTTGTATGTTTAATGTTTTTACTCTGATATGCCGTGGAGAGTTTCTTTTCTGATCCTGTCTATTTGGTGTACTTGTATGCACTTGTATTTGTATGAACACGTCTTTCCTTAATTTTAAGAAATTTTCTTCTACAATCCTGATGAAGAACTGGTCAATACCATTAACCTGAGATTCTTCTCCTTCCTCTATGCCTATGATGTATAAATTGGTCTTCTCCTGGTATCCCACATTTCCTGCACATTCCATTCCTAGAGATGGCTCAGCGGTTAAGAACACTGGTTGTTCTTGCAGAAGACCCGGGTTTGAATCCCAGCACCTACATGGCAGCTAACAACTGTCCATGACTCCAGTTCCAGGGCATCTGACAGCCTCTTCTGTCCTCCATGGGCATTGCATTACGTGGGTGCACTTACCTACATGCAGGCAATATACTCACACACATAACATTTTTTAAAAAATTCATAATCTTTGCTTGAGTTGTCTAATTCTTCAACTTTATTGTCCAGTCTTGATATTCTGTTTTCCATTTCATTCATTCTACCAGAGAGGCTTTCTCCCGTCATTTCAAATTGGCTTACTGAGTTTTTTTACTTCCTTTTTCATTTCAGCTTGAGTTTTCTTCAATATTTCTATCTTTTTTTGTGAAACCAGTCATAAGTTTATGCCTATCTTCTTTTAGTTCTTTGATTTGTTTGTGTGTTCTTTAAATTCATCTAATTCTTTGATCGTGTTTATGGTTGTTCTTTTAAATTCTGTGTCCTGGGTTATCTCTAGGGGGTTGTCCTTGTAGAACTCTTTTATAGGCCTGGTGGTGTTTGGTGGGAACATATTATTTTGGTTTTCCATATTATTCTTTTTCTGTTGTGATTTTGGTATGTAGAGTTCTTTTATTGTTTGTGATTCTGGTATAAAACTCAAGCCTTCCTTTGTTGATTTGAAGTCTGTTTCTGTTTATATTATTGGTGTGCCTTGGGTATTTTCTTATTGAGTATGTAAAGCTGGTTGTTCTAGGCCTCAAGTTCTCTCTTTTAATTTTATACTGGAGGGACCAGATGACTTCATCCCAGTTACTCAGGAGCTCCTACAGAGGTGCAAGTCAGGTACCAGTCAGGTACTCTCAGGCTTCCTTCTAAAGTCTGGGCTGGGCCCCTACTATTGAGCAGTCCCAGCACAGTTTGGGAAGCTCTCTAAGGGGAGGCCTGATTTAAGCACTCTCAGGCAGTCTGCAAAGGTCTGGACCCCTACTGAAGAGCAGAGAAGCCTAGACCTGGGGTGGTGGGATGGATTGCAGGTGGCCCCAATGTAGGGGGATGGGCATGATTTGGGAAGCTCACCACCCCAGGGAGGTGGGGCAGGCATCTGAGGGAGTGGATCCAGGTACTCTGAGGGAGTCTATTAAGCGTTTATTTACATTTTAAATTTTAATTTCTATTTTTATGTGTGTATCTACCACATGTGTGTGGATGCCCACAGAGGCCAAATAAAGGTGTCAGATCCCCTGAAGCTGGAGTTCAGGGTGGTTATGAGCTGCCTGATATGGGTACTGGAAACTGAACTCAGGTCTGCCAAAAGAGCAGAAAGGGTGCTTTCAAGAGCTGAACCATCTCTCCAGCCCTGAAAATGCTTCTTAAGTGCAGTCTCCATTGCCCTTGCCTCCTGCTCCCCTCCCAAGTCTATTCTCAGAACATCTGTAAGTGTGATCTGCTTAATATCTAAAGCAAGTCAGTGTCACTTCTTTCCTCAGATCCAGCCAGCGTCATTCAGGTCACATAGGAAGATGCAGCAAGAGTATTTACAGGATCCTGCATTGCTTGCCCCTGCCATCTTGCTGATCTTGTATTTTACTTTTCCTGATACTCCACCATTTCACACCAGGTATACTGACCTTTAGGAACATTCCAGAGAAACCTCTGCTCATCAGTAACAAAACTTTGGTTTTATAAAATTGTGTCTATATATACTGAGATAATTATTTTTTAAAAACTCTGACAGCATGGTTAATTATATTGATTGATTTTTTTAAATGTTAACCCAACTTTGCATACCTAAGTTAAATCCAACATCTATCTGTTTTATGCATTGTCGGATTTCTTTGCTAAGATTCTGTTGAAAAAAATTTCATTTACATTCTTGAAAGATACTGCTTCATAGATTTTTTTTTCCTTCCTGAAACATCTCTGGTTTTGGTAACAGGCATTTGTTTATCAGAAAGAAGAACTTGGGAAGTGTTCTCTCTTTCACCTAAGCCTATGGTTTCTTTTTTTTTAACTTTTAAAAAATTTATTGAGAATTTCATATATGCATATAAAGTGTTTTGATCAAATCCATGCCCATTCCCTCTCCTCCAACACCTCCCATATTGCCCTATCATTTTTTTCTGACAACTTCATGTTTTCTCTTTCTTTCTTTCTTTCTTTCTTTCTTTCTTTCTTTCTTTCTTTCTCTCTCTCTTTTCTTTCTTTCTTTCTTTTCTTTCCTTCTTTTTCCTTCCTTCCTTCCTTCTTTCCTTCTCTCTCTCTCTCTGAAGAGGTAACCCTAAAATCTTTTAGGGATTAGATAAGAGCTCCTAAATACTTTTGACATTTTTAGCCTTTGGAACAGAGACCCAAGGACATTTTGACTTTTAGCCAAGAAATGGGCTACTTTTCATTGGGGTCTTTTTGCCCTAACTGCCTAGCCAATTCTTATCTCCTATTCTTATCACACTATCCTCTGAAGTGGTTACTCAAATTGCTGATAGGGAATTGGGACACAGTCTGATCTGGCTTCTTCCATGCTGAACAGGGACACAGGGTGAGGCAATTGGGGTACCCCTTCAGTGGGTCTATCTCAAAGACTCCCAAATTGCATAACTCTTATCTGTAGGGAGAAAAGAAAGTCCTTGACTGGTGAATAGGAGATGTGAAGGAGAAGTAAAGGCAAGAGTAATTAGCATTACAAGTTCTAGACAGGGAACCAGAAAAAAGTCAGAACAGGGCAAATTTCAAATGTTCATATCTGAGTCCACTGGGATTTCTTGATGAGAGCTTCCAAAAGCATCCCTCTATTGGGTTCCTCATTATTCTTTTGTCTTCCAAGGCTGGACTTGAGAGTGATGGACTCAGGATTTGTTTTCAGGCACTTTGATAGCTATTGGAGTGATTTCTTTTAAGGCGTAGTTAAGCAAGGGGAGAGAGGGACAGAGAGAAGATGAAATAGATTCAAGGATCCATTTGCATAAGAGCAATAACTTCTTTTTTTCCAATATATCTGTTGATGTATATTCATTGTACACAGTATTTAGAGTTTCATATGAACAGTTTCTTTCACGTTTATGTCTTTGACCATTCACCTCTCCTATTGCCTCCCTCCTCTTTTCCTCCTCTCACTGGTCTCTTTCCTTTGATTCCACCTCTCTGTCTCCCCCCCCACACTTGTGTGTGTGTGTGTGTGTGTGTGTGTGTGTGTGTGTGTATGTGTGTGTGTGCACGCTGGTAGCTTCAGTTGTCAACTTGACATACCTGGGAAGAGGGAAGTTCAGTTAGGGAATTTCCTCTTTGGAATTGGGCATGTTTGTGAGGCATTTTCTTGATTATTGAGTGATATGAGAGGGTCACTGTGGGTGGTGCCACCCCAGGGCAAGGGGCCTGGGTTGTATAAGAAAGTAGGGTGAGCACAGACCAGAGGGGAAAGCAAGTAAGCAGTGTTCCTCTGTGGTCTGTGCTTCAGTTTCTGCCTTTAGATTCCTGCTTTGAGTTCCTGCCTTGACTTCCCTCAATACGGGATTGTGACCTGGGAGTTGTAAGATGAAATCAAACCCTTTCCTCCCCAAGTTGTTTTTGGTCAATGTTTTGTCATCACAATGGAAAGCAAACTAAAACAGATATGATGAAATGGATTTCATTCTTTTTTTATTGAATTCTATAAGGAATTCTAGGGCCCACAAATGAGAGAAAACGTACTGGATTTGTTTTTCTGTGCCTGACTTATTTCATTTAATATGATCTCCAGTTACATCCACTTTCTAGCAAGTGACAAAATAGCTTTCATCTTTGTGGCTGAATAGAACTTCATTACATATACATATACATAAATATGTATATATGACATTTTTATCCATTAATCTATTGACAGACACCTAGAATGAGTCCATAACTAGGCTATTGTGAATAGTGTTGCAGTAAACATGGATGTCCAGGCATCTCTGTATATGTTGATTTATAATCCTTTAGATATATATTCAGAGGTGATACAGTTGGGTCCTATGGTAATTCTATCTAAAGTTTTTGAGTAGCTTCTATATTGATTTCCATAGTCTTGGACTAAGTGACATTCCCATAAGCAGTATCTAAGGATGTTCGCCTTTCCCCACATGCTCATCAGCATTTGTTGCTATTTGTTTTCTTAATGATAGCCAGTCTGCCTAGTATGAGAAGGAATATGAATATAATTTTAATTTGTATTTCTCTGATTCCTGAAGTTGTTGAACATTTTGACTATGTTTACAGGCCATCTTTATTTTGTATTTTGGGAACTGTCTATTTATTTCATCAGTCCATTCATTAACTAGGTTGGTGTTTTGGTATTTAGTTTTTTGAGTTTGTTATATATTTAGATAGCAGTCATTTGTCAGATATGTAGATGACAAGATTTTTCTGCCATCCTGTAAGTTGTCTCTTCATTCTGTTGATTTTTCTTTTTAATTTCATGTCATTCCATTTGTTCAATTCTTGGTATTATTTCCTAAGCTATTGGAATACTCTTCAGGAAGTTCTAGCTTATATCTATATCTTGGAGTGTTTTGTCTGTGCTTTCCTCTAACATGTTCAATGTTTTAGATCTTACATTAAGGAACTAGATTCCTTTTGGACTGGCTGCCCTCAAACTCATGGCAATTGTCCTGTCTTAGCCTCTCAAGTGCTGCGATCATGGGCATATACCACCATGTTTTACTTATATCTTCATGTCTAAAATAGGATTTTCATGGGAAGCCAATAGTTGTGTCTTCCTAGTTGGGTTGTCTATCTTACTTAAATTTAATGTACCAATTAATCTTCTTGGGTTTAAGTCTATGATATTAATATTTGTTTTTTGTTTATCCATCAGTTATTTATTTTTTCTAGTCTTTCTTTATACACTGCTTTTTGTGAATGATTAAAAATTTTTAATTACATTTATTTATTTACTTGTGTGTGTCCACAGACTTGTGCATGTATATGCAGGCATACATGATATGGCACACATTTGGAGGCCAAAGGACAACTCGGGGGAATCGATTCTCCACTTTTACCCTGTGTGTTCCGGGTATCGAACTCAAGTCATCAGGCTTGGTGGCAAGTGTCTTTTACTCCCTGAATCATCTTGTCAGCCCCATGTGGGTGATTTTTAAAATTTGTTTTCTTTGTTGGTTTACTACCTATAACTTCTTGTTGAGTATTAAAATTCCAATTTCCCAGCAGCTATGCATTTAAAGTTCTTCTCCCTCATTCTTTTTAGTTCTTTCTGGGTTCAGGGGCCCAGTACTTGTCTGCAAACTGTTTCAGGCTAGCATCACCAAACACATTGTCTAGTCCTGCTGAAAATTTAAAAGGCCCTTTTCTAAAAAAAGAGACAGTGTATTTCTTGAATTTCTGTGCAAGTTCTGTGTTTTATAGTGTACCAGTGCTGTGTGAATGATATAGAAACAGGGTGCATCTTTGTCTTTGCAAACCTGGAAAAGCCTTGTAGGCCACTCTAACCTTTCAGCTGAGTCTTCACAGATGACTAGCTGTTCATAAGTACAGGGGCAGCAAGAAGCATTCCAGGCATTCTGAGCAGCTTTGTGTCAGGGACTTTGTCTTCTTCATCTTGGCAGCACAGAATAGTGCCTGATACATCATAAGTGCTCAATAAGAGTCTGAAGAGGAGTCACTCCAGTAAAAGGACCACAGGAAAAGATACAGGTGTCTGATGGAGGTGGTGAGAGTAGGATGAACAGGTGATGCTAGATGAACAGTAAACAACCTTGCCTTGCCAGACCTGCTTAGGATTCTTAACTTTATCCTACAAATTATAGCGAGTTACTTGAAGGGTTTCAAGCATATATGGCATTTTGGAATATCCTTCTGTGTGCACTGTGAAGAGTGGTTCAGAGCAGGTTAACCTGGAGGCAGAGAGATCAGGAGGCTCTGGAAGTGGTTCTAGGAAATAGCCACTGAGATTGGATTCTTCCATGGAGTACCTATTTCTTCCTCCTGTGGAAATTCCCCTAGCTTTACCCACAAGGATGCTCAGTGGTGTTCTGTAGCAACTGCATTCTTCCTTCTCTTTCCAGACCTGGTGGCTCCAGACCTTGCAAGTCCATGCCTGCTATGTCCTGAGAGTTTGTGATGGAGGAGTGAGTGACATCTTACAGGGTATAAAGGATGAAGAGATGGGGTAAGCTAGCTGTGCATCATTGCTGTTCCTTGCTACTGGGATAATACCCAGCCCCAAGAGAGTCTGGTCAAGGTGAGAGGCAGGTGGCATTTCTGATTCTGAAAGTTCTTTGTGGATACAGACATCATCCTTGCCCTAAACATTCCTGTATCAAAGAATTAGCACTTTTCTTCCTACTCATATGCCTTAGAGAACTCCCTCACCTCACCTCTATCACATGCTCAGCTTTCATAACAACACCAGGCAAATCCACTTTATAAATTCCTTTTCTGTGATTTCTGTTATTTCTAAACTAGTTGCTGTGTGAGGGAAACAAGAGTCTGGGTCACAAAGTTTTCAAGAGACAGAAAGTGAAGGGGGAATAATACCAATGATTGGTGATGATCATGATGATGATGATATAGAAATACAGCCAGGAGGAAGATTGCCTAACATTGATACATAACAGACAATTAAACATGTATGCATGTGTTTTTAGTTTCAGCAAAGGTGGGGCAGCTATAGCTGTACACAGATGCTTTTACCATTCATTTTCTAGATAAGCAACTGACTCTTGGCCATGTTTCTCTATCAGCGGAAAACAAACAAACCCAGTATACCCAAAGACTCTAAACACTGTGTCCTTATATCATAGTTTTCCCTAAAGTTTGCTAGTGATCTGGAAAGAGGAAGGGGGCAGGGAAAGGGGAGGGAGAGAAATAAAGCATGAAAATATTAATTTTGTTTTAAGTGATTTGAAAATTTTATGGGAGGGAGGGATTAATAGGCTATCTAAAGTTATATAATGGGTTATGAGTATGTAAGTACATTGTAATCCTCCTCGATAGATTTGCTACCATTACCAAAAGGTACTAAATTCTATTACTCTAGAGAGTAGAAATACAAAGCAAGCCATATTTATAACTTTATATTTTCTAATAACCTCCTTAGAAGTATACAAGATTTAGAGATGCATTTTAATACTATATTTATTTAACCCAGTGCATTAAAATCACCTCCACATGTATAAACGTAAAAACTGCCCCTTTACTGAGATATTACATGTATATATTTTCACAGTAAGTCTTAGCATGTATTTCATGCTTAGAGCACATCTCAGTTAAGACTAACTATAATTCAGGGGCCCAGGGGACAAGTGACTGCCACATTGTAGAATGCAGCTCTAGAGTTTCTTGGGTAATGTGACTTTTTTGAAGTGCCCTTAGTCACATCCTAAGGAACCTTTTCTATGGGTTTTCAACAAGCCCTCTCTCCCCATCGATCTCTCTCCTCATCCCAACCTTCTGTGTCTGGGACCGGTATGCAATGGTCTCTGGGTAGCAGCCAAGTCCAGACCAAGGACAGGCCGACACTCACCCATTGCTTTGGTGGGTCAAAGTAATAAGGTGATAAGAAAAACTGAGGGGGATTCTGAACCCACTTTACTCCACCCATTGATGTGCTAGGGACGGTCAACTTCAGGCTAATTTGATGCGGACCTGTTGTCCATTGAGATGCCATTGAGCTGGAGTCATTAGGAAAAGGAGGCCTAGGTTGTAACGGGCAGATAAAGGCCCCAGCAGCTCTCTAGCCCCTTTTGTGCCTGGTTCTCAGAATCTCTGTAGTTCACATTCCCTGCCATTTCCTATAGTGACTCTGAAGAAGAATGAACATCACAGAGAAGATTGGAGCTGGGAGAGACCTTAGAGGGTCTGTGGTGCAGCCTCATATTCATAGATGAGGACTGTGAAGTCTGGAATGTCAAAAAATTACTACAGTGTCCAGAGATGGATAGAGGCCAAATCTTTCTTTGCCTAGAGAATTCCAGGTTGGCCTCTGTTCACCTGCACAAAACAGACACAAGGAGGTGCTCAACTGGAGAAATCCATAGCTAATATTGTTTAGGACTTTCAAAACTCAGGGTATCCTGGAAAAGAAAGACTGATTATCAGTGCAGATCAGGTTACTACAACTAGAAATTTTTAGAAAAATCCTCAGGGATAATGAGGTTGCTAGAGCATTATGATCCAGATAGGGAAGATGAACTAGTACCAGGATATAGATACAGGTACTCTGCTTCCCAGTGCCCTACTGACCAAAGGCCTGAGCAGTTCAAATACAAGACAACTTGAGAGACTTGTTAAAATAGCAAGACCAAATTATATCTTACTGTCAATGAATGTACATGAAATATAATGAGAAAGAGGTTAAAAGTAAAAATATGCCAGGCATAGTGTCTTATGCCTATAATCCCAGCATTCAAGAAGCTGAGGACTGTCCAATATTTAAGGCCAGTCTGGGCTACATATGAGTGCTAGGTCAGCCTAGGCTACAGGATGAGATATGCCACAAAAAACCAAACCAAACCAAACTTGAAACAAGCAAAAAAAAAAAAAAAAAAAAAACCAGCAAAAAAGGCGAAAACATAGAAAAATTTGTACCACATAAAACACTAACCTATAAGAGTCCTACAGTATTTGCATTAAAAATAGAATGGGTAGATTTCAGGACAGGAATATTACCAAGGAAAAAGAAAGATAATAATGCAATACATACATACATACATACATACATACATACATACATAGACATACACAAACATAATGGTAAATGTCTGTGCACAAAATGCCAGACTTTCAGAACGCATGAAGTAAAACCCCAGAGACTGAAAGGAGAGGTAGATAAATTCATAATTATGATTGGAAATTACAAAACTTCTGCCTGTAAACAAAAAATCATGAAAAACATGGAAGCTTTAAAACATCAACTTGAGCTAAGAAGCATGTTTCAGACAATGCATTTAATCATGGTGACATGTGCATTATTTTGCAGCACACATGGAATATTTGTTATTCTTCTCTTTGCTGTGGCCACAATGCCTCACAGAGCAACATAAGAGAGAGATTTATACTGGCTCAGTTTCATTGTAGTAGACATGGCAGACTAGCTCAGTTTGTAGCAGTGGAGTACATAGAGGAGGCTGTTCACATCATCGTGGACTAGGAAACAGAAGAAGACCAGAATAAGCTGCCGATCCCTCATGACCTACTTCTGTCAGCCAGACCCTGCCTTCTAAAGATTCTACAGCCCAAGAGTTGCTTCAGCCAGAACAGCCTACACGTGGCTGGGATATCAGACCCTGTTCCCAGCTCCCATTTTAAGAAGCCATTAGCAAACATATACATACACAATGGAGCTGCAGATCCATTCCTTTGCCTGTAGCCTACTTTGAGGAAAAAGGACCTTACTGACTGAAGCCATTACAGTAGTTAATCTATTTAAACAGATGCCTGTCCTTCACACACACACACACACACACACAAACACATGGAAGTCTCTTACTTTTCATTGGTTGTAGCTCCTACTGCTGGCCAACTCTTACGTTCCCAATAAGTCACAGGGCCATTGGATTATTTACGTTTATGTTATTACCCTTCTACCACGTACCTCAGATCTCTTTATCAGTTATAATTTTCTTGTCTTAGTTTTTTTTCTTTTTATTCGGTTTACAACGAGTGTGATGCCATATCAAGTCAATGTAAATCTCTTACAATATATTCTGTAAGAGGTGTGGGTGGTTGTTTTTTTTTTTGAGGGGGGAGCAGATTGGGATGCATGATCAGTGTGATTTTAAAAAAAGGTGCTTGGGAAGTTCAGGGGTTGGGGGCAGTGTATTGGCCAGTATGGTGACATGACATAGTCAGTTCTTCAGTTTTAAGTGATCTTTTTTTTTTTTAATTTTTAAAAATGATTTATTTAGAAGAAGCATTTCATTACAGCCTTAACATATTCAGAGCAAGAGTACATCTCTTTCAAAATTAGCTGTAAATTTTGAGGTTCACAGTTAAATTAATACAGTTATACAATATTGAACTCAGCATAACCCTTATAAGACCACTTGAAG
>NW_008355036.1:1365734-1367015 GCF_000622305.1 Nannospalax galili
AAAAGAGCAGCAACAAACATGGATGTACAAGTGTCTCTGCAACAGGACGAGTTCTTTGGGTATATGCCAAGGAGTGGTATAACTGAAATAACCTGTGTGTCTGACTAGGTTGAAGATGGATTTGAAGACGGAATTAAAAGTGAATGCAATTAGGTTATGCTATTTGGATAACAAACTCACTTCAATCTAAATAAAAATAACCTGTGTGTCTGACTAGTTTGAAGATGGATTTGAAGACGGAATTAAAAGTGAATGCAATTAGGTTATGCTATTTGGATAACAAACTCACTTCAATCTAAATAAAATACTGACATCAGCTGAGGCAAAAGTGTTCAAAATGTAAGCCTATGAGGTGCATTGCAGATTCACACCACAACAGAGTTCATCAAAATAGATTATAGAGTCAGCAATAAAGCAGCTCAATATATTTTAAAAACTGAAATTGTGCTCTCTGGCTTTTGTGTAATTAAAACTATAATTCAGTAATAGTATTGGGGGCTGTGGAGATGGTTCAGTGGGTAAAGTGATGGTTCTGCAAGTGTGAAGACTTGACTTTGGATACTCAGAGCCCACCTGAAGCTGGACACAGCAGCACTCATCTAAAATCCCAGCACTTCTGCAGCGAGATAGGAGGTGGAGACAGGAGAGTCAGCTAGTTTAGCCTACGTGTTGGGGAACGGCACAGAGACTGCTCAAACAACATGGAAGGTGAGGACTGGCACCTGAGATTTTCCACTGACCTCCACATACGTTCCATGGCATACACATGTGCTCACACTCACATCATGAAAATTTATACACACATACATACATATCACATACATACAACAGTTAAAAAATATTTGTGGTGCTGATCTCAGCAAACCCCCAGAGAGTGCCGAGTTCTGGCCTCCCTTGGGCCTCCCTCTAGCACAGGGCATGAGAACTCAGGGGACTGCCTGAGAGCCCCTGGATCCTGTCTCCATGTGGTGGTGAGCTTCCGCTAATTGTGCCATACCCATCTCCCTACCTGGGATTTTGTGAGGTACCTCTCAAGGCCCCAGGGCAGATCTGGCTTTGGAAGGCTAAGGCTGAGATCCTAGCAGACAGACTGAGACGGTGGGTTTCAACTTCCATTGGTGTAGCAGCTCTGATCTCAGCACACCACTAGAGAGTGCTGAATTCTGGCTTCCCACAGGCCTCCCTCTGGCAGAGGGCCTGAGAATGCAGGGGATTGCCTGAGAGCACCTGGATCCTGCCTCCACATGGTGAAGGAAGCCTGAGTGTACCTGACTGGAACCT
>NW_008355036.1:1367114-1369767 GCF_000622305.1 Nannospalax galili
AGAACCTGAACCCTGTACCAACCAGCTTTACATAACCAATAAAGAAAGGATCTAGGCACCCTGATAATACAAACAGAAACATACTTCAATGTAATTCTCATATCAGAATCACAAAAAACAAAAGAAATTCACATGCTAAAATCACAACAAAAGAATAATAAAATGGAAAGCTAAAACACTATGTCCCTACCTAACTCCACCAATCCTGTAGAAGAGTTCTACAAGGAGAACCCCCTAGAGATAACTCAGGACACTAAATTTAAAAGAACAATTCTAAACATGATAAAGGAATTCAACAAATTTTAAAAACACATGAACAAGCAAATCAAAGAACTCAAAGAAGATAAGGATAAACTTCTGAATGAATTCTCAAAAGAGGTAGAAACATTGAAGAACACTCAGGCTGAAATGAAGAAAGAAGTGAAAAACTCAATAAGCCAACTTGAAGCAACAGGGGAAAGCCTCACCTCTAGAATGAATGAAATGGAAAACAGAATATCCACACTGGAGGATAAAATCGAAGAATTGGACCACTCAAGCAAAGGTTATGGAAAATTAAAAAAAACACAGGAATGGAATATACAATAAATGTGGGACACCATGAAAAGACCAAATCTATGGATCATAGGAATAGAGGAAGGAGAATTTCAGGTTAATGGTGTTGACCAGATCTTAAACAGGATTGTAGAAGAGAATTCCCTGAAATTAAGGAAAGACATCCCATACAAATTCAGGAAGCATATAGAACACCAAATAGGATCAGAAAAGAAACTCCCCGCAACATAGCATAGTAAAAACACTAAATGTACAGAACAAAGAAAGAATATGAAAAGAAAATCAACAAGTCACATACAAAGGAAAGCCCATCAGAATTACAGCTGACTTATCAATGCAAACTATGAAAGCCAGAAGAGCCTGAACCAAGGTATTTCCAGTTCTACATGACAATAGATGCCAGCCCTTTATCCAGTAAAATGTCTACTATAGTTGAGGGGAAAAGAAAAATCTTCCATGACATGAATAACCTGAAAGTATACATGTCCACAAAACCAGCCCTTCAAAGAGTACTTGAAGCAATACAGAGAGCAGAGAGAGAGAAACAACTATACCCCAGGGTTAACAAAAGAAAATAAATAAAGGTATAATTTAGGAAACACAAAACAAGACAGAGAACACAAACAACAATCAAAATGATGGCAACCAATACACATCTTTCAATAATAACCTTAAATAACAATGTACTGAACTTCCCAGTCAAAAGACTTAGAAGATAAGTGAATGGATTAAGAAACAAAATCCATCTCTTTGCTGTCTGCAAGAAACCCATCCCACCTTCAAAGACAGGCACTACCTTAAGGTAAAAGGAAAGAAAAGAATATTCCAAGCAAATGTCACTAAGAAACAAGCAGGGAATGCAATTCTAATATCTGACAAAATGAACTTCAAAGTAAAACTAATCAGAAGAGATAAGGAGGGTTACTTCATTCTGATCAAAGGAACAGTTAACCAAGAAGATACTACAATCCTTAACATATATGCACCAAACTTTAGTGCACCCAAATTCATAAAAACAACACTACAGGACTTTAAGACCCTGGTTAACCCCAAATCAGTAATAGTAGGGGACTTCAGTACCCCACTGTCTCCTTTAGACAGGTCAACTGGACAAAGAATAAACAGAGAGACATCTGAATTAAACGACACCATACATCAAATGGACCTAACAGACATCTTTTAAATATTTCACCCAAGCACCAAAGAATACATTTTCTACTCAGCACCCATGGAAGTTTTTCAAAACTTGACCAAATACTGGGCCTAAACATGCCTCAATAAATACAAAAAAATTGAAATAATTCCATGCATTCTATCAGATCACAATGCAATAAAGCTCAAAATCAACACTGGACAAAGCCCTAGTCACTACATGAACTCATGGCAATTGAACAACACACTCCTAAATAGTGAGTGGGTGAAAGGAGAAATTAAGAAAGAAATAAAAGACCTCCTAGAATTCAATGAAAAGGACAATAAAACACAACACAACCTCTGCGACACATTAAAAGCAGTCCTAAGAGGGAAGTTTATAGCTCCAAGTGCCTACATTTAAAAAATTGTAAAGAGCCCAAATAAATGACTTAACACTGCAACTCAAGATGCTGGAAAGGCTACTTTTTATCTATCAAATCCCAAACCCAGCATAAGAGAAGAAATAAAATCAGAGCAGAAATTAATGAAATAGAAACAAAGAAAACAATACAAAGAATCAATGAATCTAAGAGCTGGTTCTTGAAAAAATAAACAAGATAGACAGACCTGTAGCCCAGTTAACCAAAAGAAAGAAAGAGCAAATCCAAATCACAAGAAAATCAGAGATGAATGGGGAAACATCACAACAGACACCCAAAAGATCCAGATCATTATAAGGAAATATTTTTAAAAACCTATGCGCTACTAAATTTGAAAATCTAAAAGAAATGAATGGATATCTGAAATCATGGGAACCACCAAAGTTAAACCAAGAAGAGATCAACATGTTAAAAAGACACATAACATATGAGGAAATTGAAACAGTAATACAAAGACTCACAACTGAAAAATACCCAGACCCAGATGGATTTACAGCAGAATTCTACCAGACATTTAAGGAAGA
>NW_008355036.1:1371420-1372562 GCF_000622305.1 Nannospalax galili
ACAGAATGGGAAAAAATCTTCACCAGTGACACATCTCACACATATTTAACAGCCAGAACATATAAAGAACTCAAAAAAAAGAGAATCGAGAAACCAAATGACCCAATTAAAAGATGGGCTAAAGAGAGCTAAACAGAGTTCTCAATGGAAGAAATAAAGATGGCTAAGAAGCATCTCCCAATGTGTTCAACATCGTTATTAATTAGGGAAATGCAAATTAAAACCACTCTAAGGTATCACCTTACCCCAATCAGACTGCCTAAGATCAAGAGAATAAATGATACTAAATGCTGGTAAGGATGTGGAGAAAGAGGACTGCTCATTCACTGCTGCTGGGATTGCAAACTCATGCAACCTCTATGGAAACACTGTGGAGAACTCTTAAAAAACTGAAAAGTGAACCTAGCATATTACCCAGTTTTACCACTTCTTGGCGTATACCCAAGGGATTCATCCTATTGTAGAGACGCTTATACAACCATGCTTGTTGCTGCTTTTTTCACAATAGCTAAAAAATGGAAGCAACCTAAGTGGCCCTCAACTGATGAGTGGTTAACAAAAATGTGGCAGGTAAATGGATGGAGCTAGAAACTGTTATACTCAGTGAAATAAGACAGACTCAGAAAAATAAAGGACAAATGTTCTCCCTCGTATATGGATCCTAGGACCAAAACCTTTTAAATTCCAGGTCCTTTTAATAAGATGATGCTATACAGCAGTTCCTTCCACATGAAATAACTACCATGATCATGCCTTCAGCTGAGCCTCATCACTAAACACTGTCACAATTAGGCTCGTTGGCCGTTGTGCTCTTTCATTAAAGGATGGCCAAGCAGGGTCATTGGACCCTCACTGGATTATCCAGCCACTCTTCCCAGCCAACTGTATGTAATTTGACCCTAATCACATATGGCTTCCCGAAGGAGGGCTAAAGTATACAATCTGGGGAACGCCAGGAAGAGGAGGCATGGTCCATGCTGGGTAAAGGCTTTCCATATGGCCTTTTCCTCAGGCCATATACACTTCAGCAACTCCTCAGACATCTTGGTAAATAAGTTCAATCAATTCATTGGTTCCCCCATGAAACTTTGATCAAACATTGGCTTGACACTAGAACCTTCAAAGGGAATAAGCATTGCTTA
>NW_008355037.1:0-5054 GCF_000622305.1 Nannospalax galili
GCTGTAATGAAATGCTTCTTCTAATCATATGGTTATTAAATTTAAAAAAAAGAATACATAAGAACTAGGGAAAAAAAAGCAGGCTGAGCACAAAGCAGAGGGGCGAGCCAGTAAGCAAAATTCCTCCGTGGTCTGTGTTTCAGCTCCTTCCTCCAGGTTCCTGCTTGACCTCCCTCGGTGATAGACTGTGACCTGGAAGTGTAAGATGAAATAACCCTTTCCTTCCCAAGTTGCTTTTGGTCGGACTATTTTATCACAGCAACAGAAAAGCAAGCTAGAACAGACATGATCCTGCTGCGGCTGTTTCAGGTGTTGTGGTCAGGAGGAAGAGAGCGCTGTACACAGCATGGGAGACAGGGCTGTCTGCATCCGTCACTGTTTCCAGTCACACCTGACTGTTCTGTTTTGAATCCCAGTGGTCCACACTAGTGACCTAAGTATCAGATGGCCACCTTGTTTCCCTCAAAGCCTCAAGGGGGACTTTTTTTTTTTTTTAAGACAGAGTGTCATGTAGTCCAAGCAGGTAGCCAAAGATGACCTTGAACTTCTGATCCTCCTGCTTCCATCTTCAGAGTGCTAAGATTATAACTATGCAGAACCATGCCTGATTTATGCAGTGCTATTATTGAACCCAGAACTTCCTGCATGCTAGACAGGCATTGCACCAATTGAGCTACATCCCCAGCCCTCAAGAGAGGTCTTTGCTTTTCTTAAGAACTAATCTCTAGTGTTACTCAATATTTCATCAGTTTAAGCATGGTCATGGTGACACATGTAATGCCAGCATTCCGAAGGTAGAGGCAGGAGGATCTAGGATGGAGAGTTCCAGGCCGGCCTCTGCCACATAGCAAGACTCCATCTCTAAAAATGTGCACTTTTAGTCTCTGAGCAGAAGAGGGCAGCAGAGTACAGACCAACCACAAAAAGCTCTGCAGTCCCAAAACAGGAAGGCCAGTTCTTTGCTGACTTCCTGCTTCCTCCTTCAGGGTTCCATGGACTTCTTCAACTGGTCTAAGAGCTAACACGATCTTAGAAACCAAATCACATTAAAATGCCAATGTGTAAAACCAAGTTACATTTCAACATAAAAGGAACTGTAATCCCATGCATAATAGGCAGGACATGGAATCAGCCTTGATGTCCATCAACAGATGAGTGGAGAGAAAAATGTGGTACACAAACACATTGGAATAGTATGCAGTAAAGAAGAACAAAATCATGACATCTACAGAAAAATGGATAGAACTGGAAATTATTATGTTAACTGAAGTACCCATACCAGAACAGCAACAGCTGCATGTTTCCTCATATAGATCATAGATTTTAATTCTTTTTTTGTTTTGAGACAGGGTCTCCCTGTAGCCCCAGCTGTCCTGGAACTCACTATGTAGACAGGCTGGCCTTGAACTCACAGGGATCCGCCTGCCTCTGCCTCCCGAGTGCTGGGATTAAAGGTATGTGCCACCACATGGTGGTAGATTTTTATTTTTATGCATTTGTATATATGGGGAATGACTGTTGGTCATGAAACAAAAAGGGAGGAGGGGTCTTTGAGAAGAGAAAAGGAGCTCTTAAGAGGTGGGGGGAGCAATAATAGACTACACATGAGGATGGGAGCCAGCAGAGGGGGGTAGGCAGCAGGGTAGGATAGCCAACAAGGGGGAGTAGTCAGCAAGAGGGAGAATGATCAGAAAGAGGGGGATGGCCAGCAAGGGGGGACGGTCAGCAAGAAGGGGATGAGGTTCTGAGGGGAGTAGGAAAGGAAGATCTAAAAAAAGTTATAGAAGTATGAAAATGCAACAATGAACCCACAACTTTGGGTGCCGATTTAATTTGTATTACATTTATTTACCTACTCTGTGGGGGACAAGGGGCTACAAATGTATGGAGGTCAAAGAACAGCTTTCTGTAGTGGTCCTCTCCTTCCACCATGTGGGTCCATGGGATCAAATTCAGATCTTTGTGCTTAGCAACAAGTGCCTTTACCCTCTGAGCCATCTCTCTGACCCTGTATGTTAATTTTAAAAATACTAATGAATACCTCTCAGAGATGCCCTATTCAAGCTTTGGTGTGTCCTTCTAAGTGCCTCTCTTTCTCTCACTCTCATAGTTTAAAGTCTGTATTAAAGTATTTTTAGGACTGGAGAGATGGCCCAGAGGTCAAAAGCACTGGGTGCCTTGCAGAGGACTAGGATTCTGTTCTCAGTACCTACTTAGCCACTAACAACCATCTGTAACTCCAGTTCCAGGGGATCTGACGCCCTCTTCTGGCCGCCCCAGGCATCGCACGACACAAGTACACTTAAACACATACAGGCCAAACACGCATACGCAATAAATAAAATCAAAAACTTCAAATAAGTAAATAAAATATCTTTAATAAACTTCAATTCTGCTTCAAAAAAAGTAACTTAAGAGTACCATAATCAAACAATTTCCAGGAAATTCAGTGGGAACAAGGTCCTTCTGGGAACTGATCATATGGCACGCTTTTCATGTGTACATATCACTGAATTAGCATCTCACAGTCATTCAACAAACATCAGCTGGGCAGCTAGCACATGCCAGAGTCTGTTCAGGAGTTAGAGCAGAGAAGGAAACAGAGTCACTGCCTTTACAAAAGTTCCACTCTATAAGCAATACTCAGATAGATGGGTAATGTCAGGCAGCAATATGTGGGTATAAGAAGGGCTGTGCTGGCCAGTAAAGCATCCACCAACAACGTGTGCCTAACTTCCAAAAAAGATTTAGTTCCTCTCACACCCAAGAGGCATCTCCAATGCTTGTGTGAATACTAGACTCTGTACTTCAACAATACCGTAAAACAGATACCGAGTCTCCCTCCTTAACCCACCTTCCTTTCCTCCTTCTCTCTCTTCTTCCCTCAAGGGTCTTATACATCCCAGGCTGTTGGGCCAAACTTTCTATGTATAGGACTGGAGAGATGGCTCAGTGGTTAAGAGCACTAGCTGCTCTTGAGGAGGATCTGGGTTAGATTCCCAGCACCCACGTGGAGGCTAACAACAGTAGGCAATTCCAGTTCCAAGGGAATCTGATGCCCTCTTCTGATCTCTACAGGCATTGCACAACATGGGTGCAATACATGTAGGCAATACACTCATACACATAAAAATAAAAAAGCAAACAATCAAATTTACTATTTAGCCAAGAATAACCTTCAACTTCTTATTCTCCTGTCTCCACCACCCAACTGCTGGGATTACATCATACACCTCAACACCCAGTTTTACATACTGCTGAGGGTCAAACAGTGAGGAACAGGAGGAACATCTAGAGGAGAGCCTAGAGAGGCAAACAGGCCATATCACATGGGACCTTCTAGCCATGTAAACAAACTTGGCTTTAATTTGAATGTGGCAGGAAGCCAATGCAGCCCGAGTACAGAAGTCACTAGGCTACACTATCTTTAACCCAGTGTCTGGTTCAGAGGGGGACAGTCCACTGAGGAAGGAGTGAACATCTAACCACTGATATTTCCTGAGTGGACTCTCATAGCTGCCCTATTTCATATCACCACTGCATCAGCTGGTTGGTTGAGAATCCAAACTCAAGATGGGGACCACTGAATTCTCCCTGACCTTGTTCCTCTCCCAGAGTTCCCCAGACCAAAGAATGGCTTCATTAACTCATATGGTCAAACCCCCCAGCTTTAAAAACACAACCCCCATTTCTACATCTCCCTTCAGCCATTCCACGGTCCCTTACACACACACACACACAAAAAAAAAAACCACAGGTGTCTATCCACAGTTCCTGGTACCCAGTCAAGTTCACATCCCTATAGTTACCTTGGAGTTTTCTTCTTAAAAAGATAAATGCACAACTGAAGCGCTACAGGTCAGAAACACCAGATCTCTGTCCTCACCCACCACCCCCAGTCCATCCACAGGTCAGGCATCACCATAAGATGGCCAGCTGCCCTACTCACTTCTGCTGAATGCCCAAGACCAGCCTCAGCATCTCCTCTAAGAGCTCAGCAAGGAGCCCACCACTGTCCCAAGCAGCAGGCTCGTCCCCTGACCTTACATAACCTCCAGCAGGCAGGACTTTTGCAAGATGAAATGGATCCTTCTAGAAACAGAGATGGAACCTGGGGACAACTAGAGCTTGGATCCTAGAAACTTATAAAGGAGATTTACCGAACTGCTTCCTTCACTTAAAAGCATTTTGAAAATGAAGAACTTGGAGTAACTTAACTTTAGTTCCTCATGGGGTTCACAAGAACACATTCTCTTAAAAAGGTGACAACACACATGAACACAGGTGCTGAGAGGACATGAAGAGATTGCTGCTATTTACCCTAAGTGACCTAAGCTAACCTCCTGTTTCATTATGTTGCTGCTTTAGTAATTGCATGTTATTAGGGAAGTCCATGTTTCTTGATTTAATGAAGCATAACCTGACAAGATATGCTTCATAACTATTACCAATTTCTTAACTGATAATACTTGGAGCATTAATAAGAAGACATGGACTCATGTCTTAGAAGCTACGGAGAAAGGAGAATGCAGTCAGAGCTGGTGGGAGGGAAGTCTCTGGGAACAGGGAGAACTGCTATCACTGAGTCCTTCGGTATATCATAGCAAATGGAGAAAAAGAATTTAGGGATTAAGATCAACAAAAGGACGGAACGGGTTTACTGTAGCAAAAGAAGGGGCAAGGCATATGCTCGGGCATTTTTCATCCTAGGATTTCCTTATCCCTCTCAAGGACAGACACCACCCCAGCCATATTCAGTGGTTAAACCTCTAGACAAGTCTGCTTCGTCCCAGCAAGAAGGCAGGAAGAAGGCACTGCCTTTGTCTTCACCCAAGCTGTGACGTCCCCACCACCCCATCTCCACCTCTCTTGCTCCAAGTACTCCAGAGCTGTGGTATCTGGGCTGAGAAACAGTGATACCAACACAGCATACATCACTAATGAGGCAACAGCTCGCCCACCTGGAATTCCCAGCCATCTCTAGGACAAGACTCTACCTTTCTCTTCCTCTCATTCTGGAAGAGATGTTTCTCAAATGACTCTGCTCAAGCCAA
>NW_008355037.1:7131-11091 GCF_000622305.1 Nannospalax galili
TCAGAGTTTCTACTGCCTCGAGCAACTTCTCACACTCCAACCAGCAGTGGACCTCCCTCTCCAGTAAGACTGTGCTGCAAATCCTGCCCTTCGATGGGTGAAAACAGGCTGAGCACCAGACTCCTCCCAGGAGAATGTTAGAAAGTACAAGCTAAGCTAATTGACCCCACATGGAAAACAGTCCGTCGTGGAGGGCAAATGATCACACGTGGAGTATCTGTAAACCTGTATCACTGGTGGAATGCATCAGCAGGATGCATGTGTCAGATGCCTGGCTCCCAGGACCTACTCAGGCCTCTCAGCAAATCTCTCCTGCTCAAATGATTCAGTAAAAACAGCAAAGTCATAAAAAGAACAGAGCTCTGCTGCAATTCCCAAACACCAACAATGAACGCTAGATATCACATGTGCTGAGCACCTCAGCTCAGACTCAAAAGACAGAAACAATTAAAGAGAGTGAGTGGCCAGGCATGCCGCAAAACTGGCTGAGCACTTGCTTCGCTCACATGAAGCCCTGGGTTCTGTCCCCAGCACCACATAAGTCAGGTGGGGTGATGTTTGCCTGTAATCCCAGCACTCGGGAGGTGGAAGCAGGCGGATCAGAAGTTCAAGGTCATCCTCAGGCTTCATATCCAGATGCAGGTTGCCCAAGATACATGACTGAGTACTTTAACTAAGAAATATTAGTTAAAAAAAAAGAATTTTTTAAAAAGCAAGTTGAGGGACTGGAGAGATGGCTCAGCAGTTAAGAGCACTGGCTGCTCTCTCAGAAAACCCAAGTTCAAATCCCAGTACCTACATGGTGGCTAACAACCATCTGTAACTCCATTTTCAGGGGATCTGACACCCTCTTCTGGCCTCCACTGGCACTGCATGACTCGGGTGCACTTACATTCATGCAGGCAAAACACTCATACGCAAATAATAAAATATTTTTTAAAAAATCATGTTCAGGCTGGGCGTGGTGGTGCACATCCTTAATCCCAGCACTCGGGAGGCAGAGGCAGGTGGATCTCTGTGAGTTCAAGGCCAGCCTGGTCTACATAGTGAGTTCCAGGACAGCTGGGGCTACAGGGAGACCCTGTCTCAGAAAACAACAAAAAATATAAATAAATAAATAAATAAATAAATAAATATTAAAAATCAAATTCAGGAAAATAAATAAATAAATAAATAAATAAATAAATAAATAAATAAATAAATAAATAAATAAATAAATAAATAAATAAATAAATAAATAAATAAATAAATAAATAAATAAATAAATAAATAAATAAATAAATAAATAAATAAATAAATAAATAAATAAATAAATAAATAAATAAATAAATAAATAAATAAATAAATAAATAAATAAATAAATAAATAAATAAATAAATAAAAATTGAAAATCAAATTCAGGAAGAACAATGACATGGGCTAAAGCAAAATTTAAATTTCTCAAAAGGAGTTATTTGAGGTTAATTCATACCACACAGGCAACCAGCCAAATCATTCCTGCAATTCTATGAAATGGCAAAAACAAAGCTGCTTGAGTTAATGGTCAACCCAGACCTCATTTGGCCAGAAAATTAGCTTGCCTCACTCTGCTGTTCAGCCTGCTGATGGGAGCGATTTACAGACACAGCTCTACAGCCATGCACATTAAAAGAAAGAAGCTAAATCCTCACCCCCCCCCCCCCAACCCTCCTAAAAAAAAAGAATGTGAACCCCTGAAAAAACCATCTGGAATGTTTCCTATTTCCCAGGCAGCACATTATGATTTTGTCTCTTCATTTGTCCAGCTAATGTCTATTAGCTGGCTACCCTGTGGCAGAACCGTTCTCCGTTTCATGGTACAGTCTGAAAGAAGCAGTCCCCGTTGTCATGGATCTATCTTCCCGGTAATAGAAAGAAAACAATGTAGAGACGTAGAGATGGCTCGGTTCCTAAAAGCCCTTGCTGAGCAAGCCTGATGACCCGAGTTCAACCCTGGAACCCATGTACAAAGCCAGATTCAGGTGGCACACATCTGTAATTCCAGCACTCTCTCTGGAAGGTGGGGGCAGAAATGGAAGACTCACCCAGAAGCCTTGGGCAGCACAGCAACAGAAACAGGAAAGACTACCTCAGACAAGGTGGAAGGAGAACTGACTCCTGCCATGTTGTCCTCCGACCTCCACACAGGTGCCATGGCCTGCACACACCCAACTGCACACCTACCTCCCGCACATACAACAATAAATAAAAATGTAATTTGAAGATTTGTTTCCTTTTTATATTTTTATTTGTTTATTTTATGTGTATGAGTGTTTTGCCTGCATGTATATAATTGCACCTGTGTCATGCAGTGCCCATGGAGGCCAGAAGAGGGTATCTGATCCCCTGGAACTGGAGCTAACTAGTAGTTAGCTGCATTGTGGGTGTTGGAAGTTGGAAACCAAGCCTGGGTCCTCTGCAAGAGTAATCTGGGCTCTTAACCACTGAGCCATCTCTCCAGCCTCTGTCATTTATACTTTTAAATTTTTTTAAATTTCTTTTTCCTTTTTCGGTCTTTTTTGAGACAGGGTCTCCCTAGAGCCCCAGTTGGCCTAGAACACAGTATGGAAACCAGACTGGCTTCGATCTCACAGAGATCTGCCTTCCTCTGCCTCCCCAGTGAGAGATTAAAGGCATGTGCCACCACACCCAGTTTAAATAATTTTTGAAAGGAAAATGTAGGAATGGATCAGGTGGTCATCACAGCTATGAAGAAGAAAATGATGATACACTAACAAAAAAGGTACACGAAGCAAAAGCTCGTTGAGAGAAGAAAAATCTCTGGCCTAGAGGGAACTTTCACTTTCCAATTTGTCTGGACCAATCACCTTGTCAGAGAACCATCTCTAGGAAAGTGGGTTCACCTTATCAAGCTAAAGACCAGCAAAATCACTAGTGTGCGCGTTACTGAGATGGTGAACTCTCCCTGTCTGGG
The DNA here is from genome assembly GCF_000622305.1 of Nannospalax galili. Taxonomy (NCBI): domain Eukaryota; kingdom Metazoa; phylum Chordata; class Mammalia; order Rodentia; family Spalacidae; genus Nannospalax; species Nannospalax galili. The sequence goes on from NW_008355037.1 coordinate 10,085, forward strand.
ATCCCTGCTTCCTAGTACAGTCCTGTGGACCAGGCCACAGATGTAGAGCTATCCGGAGTCTGCCTGATTTTCTGAATTCTTCAGACAAGCATAGCCTCTCCTTTTCTTTCTACCTCTTTTCTAAGCATGCTTCCTCTAACATTTTTGGTTTCTTTACTAAAGGCCCCTCCCACCACATGGCTGCCACTTCCACCCGGCCTGACCTCCATGCTAGCTCTAATGACTTTATGGCCTTTTCCTTCTCCCTTCCATTCTCCTCCTCTGGGCAGCTGCTGAAATTCAGCTTGCCTTCCCTGAGGGGTTTTCTTTCAAACTCTAATAAAATTATCCTAAAGTTTCCTTTGAGTCCATTATTAAATTTTCTTTTATTAGTGAGGGGACCCCATTTCCCCTGTATCATCAGGACAAAGACACCAGGCAGTGACAGTATATGTGCTCCTGAAAAGACCCCCAAGGAATCACTACTAAAACACTTCAAGTTTATTAACTGGAAACGGTAAGAATGTCCTCGGTTGGGATCTGCATCTAATTAAGAAAGCATCCAAAAGACTCCCAAGATTTGGTCTGTGTTAGATGGTTGGGGACAGTACAAGAAAGCAAAGCTTTGTTTGGGGTTGGGCAGGGCTAAGAAAGCAAGCATTTGGGGGTTGGATGCTCCTGTAAACCAGACTGGTCCCCAGCTCTATATAACCAAGGATGACCATGAACTCCTGATCCTTCTGCCTCTACCTCCCAGGTGCTGGGATTACAGGCCTGCACCATCACATCTGGCTGTCTGTGACTGGGTGTCTTCATTCCATGTGAAGGCAGGAGAATGAACCAAGACCATCGCTGATAGTTAACAGGGGGATATGTAGCCATGTTCCCAACTTAATTTTTTTGTTTTTTTTTTTTTTGGTTGTTTTGTTGGTTTTTTTTTCAATCTTTTTGAGACAGGGTCTCCCGGTAGCCCCAGCTGGCCTGGAACTCACTTTGTAGACCAGGCTGGCCTTGAACTCACAGAATCC
>NW_008355037.1:13061-17414 GCF_000622305.1 Nannospalax galili
CCTTCCCCCCCAGCCTCTCATGCAATACACACACACACACACACACACACACACACACACACACACACTCGCTGTTCTTCCAGAGTTCCTGGGTTTCGGTTCCCAGCACCAGCTAACAAAAATCCATAACTCGGATTCCAGGGGATTCCAGGGCCTCCACCGGCACTGCATGCATGTGCAAAACACTCATATACATAAAATAACAATTTTTTTAAAAGAGAACTTTAAAAAAATTAAAAAGAAGCTATACTTTAAGAAGACTGGAGGTGGGAAAACAAAGGAATATAAAGCAAAAACAAAAAGGCCCTCTCCACATGGTCACCATCAAAGCAAAAGTATTTTTCTCCTAGGAATAAGGAAATATCTTCCACTTTATTTAAATCAAAAGGTTTATATTTCAATAACTTAATCAAAATCAATTTATTTCCACAATTTCTGAACTATAACCAAAGATTTAAGTACTGAAATAAACATGCTAAATCAAAATAAAGGTAACGATCTCAAACGTAAAGGTGACTTAGCACAAAGCAGTTATTTTATTCTACATTTTACAAACCCCCTTTCTCTCACAGCAGCAAAACTCAAGACTTACCAGGAGGTTTTCTGGCTTGAGGTCCCGGTGAACGATGCTTTTGTCGTGAATGTGGACCAGGGCCCTGCACAAGTCCTTGATCATAAGGGCAGCATCTGGCTCTGGAAACTTCACGTTTTCTATGATAGCATCAAAAAGATCCCCTCCCTGCACATGCTCCATGATCAGGTAGATTTCTGCTTCTGTTTCATAGACCTCATGCAGTTTCACTATGTTGGGGTGAGTAAGGCTCTGGATAATTAAGATCTCACTGTCAACTATATCCTCCTTACCCTTGAGCTTAGACTTGTCGATAATCTTCATGGCGTAAGCCTGCTTAGTCTCGCGGTGCTTACACTCCTTTACGATGCCAAAATTCCCATCCCCGATGACCCATCCGGTCTCATAGTACTTCTCCACATTGGCTGAGATGATACCCATGAGCCTCGGCTTCCGGCCACTGGGCCGTTCTGGCTTGTTCTCTTCCGGCCGCGTCTTGAGCGCCTTCTCTGGCACCATCTTCCTTCCTCCTGACCCACCTGGCTTCTTCTCATGGTCTGCTTCCTTCTCCTCTCCTCGGGCCCTAGGGAGCTGCTGGGGTTCAGCCTGGTGCTCTCTCAGGAGCCAGCCATCATGCTTATTCCTGCAAGTGTGTTTGGGGTCTTTCCTCACATCCACCAGCCCCTCTTCTATGCCTGGTGAACCTTCCACAAGGTCCTTCTGAGCTTTGGCTGCTCCCTGAGGGCGACTTTCCTGACCCTCTGGGCTTCTGTCCTCTTTCTTATCCAAGTTGTTGCCGGGTCTTCTCAGCTCTTGAGGAGGATTACTGGGGCTGCTGCGATGGCTGTCATCCTTCCAGCCTTCCTCTCCATCTGCAGAGTTTGCCTCAGAAGCCCTCCTACAGCTCTTAGTCCTCACCAACTTCTCAGCATCCCACCTCTGCCCCCGCCCCAGGTCCAGCTCACTGGTTCCCAGGGGGCGCCGCTCCCTCTGCGGGCCGAGCTGCAGCTCCCTCTCCCGCTTGCACTTCTCACACCTGACAATCTCCCCGGAGGTCTTTTCAATCTCCACCCCCAGATGCTTCTCTCCACTTGCAAGTGTCCCCTCCAGAGTGGCTTCCCTGGGTGGCAGGCCACCAGGGTCTGGCTCCTGTTTCCCTCTTGGCCACTTCTTCTGCACTCTGACCTTGTCCTCCAAGGCCACCTCTGTGGAGGTCTTCCCAGGCTGCCTGGCAACTGCCCTGCAGCCCGCAGCCTCACTACCATTTCCCATCTCCCCACAGCGGTGACCTCCTTTCAGAAGCTTGCTGGGAAGTCTACTTCTCAGCCTTGGGGAAGGGACTCGGCTGTGTGGGGCCAGAGCCAGGGCCCGGTTCCTGTTGGGATACAGCTCCTCCATAGCCAGCTGAATGCTCTTCAGTGTCAGCGGCTCTTTGCCCATGGCTATGAAAGCATCACCCTCCCTAAAGAAGTCTGACACACTCTTGACTTCTCTGCCCTTGAGGGTGAACAGCTTCCTTACCCGGTCACTCTTCCATCTTGGAAAGCCCAGGGCTTCGGAGATGTCAGCTAGGAGCTGCTCGAAGGTCTGCACTGACCGCCTGTTGAGAAGCAAGGTGGCCTTGCGGAGGGACTGCCCACCCAGCTTCACCACCGTCACCACCCTGGGCTTCAGTGGGCTGTGCTCAGCTCAGACTGAGTGAAGGCCACTCTGAGGACTGAACATGGGCATGATGGCACCACGCGGCCCCAGGACTGGTTTCTCCAGAGGCCCTCGGCCTGCAGGTGACCAGGAGCCTTGCATCTTTCGCTCAGAGATTTTTGAGCTTAGGCATTTTAGAGAATGGTCACAGGGCCCTCGGTGTCCTGCAACAGGATAAGGCAAGAGAGTATTAGTCCAAGTGGGTTTAAAAAGTCCTTTGGACCCCATCAAAGAGCACCTGACTAGCACAGGAAAGGTACTGGGTTTGATCCCCAGAACCACATAGATTGCTATTCTACTGTCACTGTTTAATAATTGTATGAAATGATGAAGCCTGTAAGCTTTAGGTCTGAGCCTCGGTCTCTATGAGAAACCAAAAGCAGAGAATGGGGGTAGCCTTTCGCTAGGGTGACTCTTGCAGGGCCCTCTCCCTAGCCAGACCATACCTAGGGGATCTTCTAGAGTCAATCTGGCTCAGTTAACACAATTCAAGACCCAACAACATTCCAGAACTCTAACGATGTCAGATCTTTCCCATCCTTCTACCAAGGCTAGTTTCCCCAGCTAGATTTTCAACTCTCTCAAGGAAGGCAATATGGGAATAGGGCATGACCACAGCATTTGAGATAGACCTGAACCTCCATCCTGGAGTGGCCCCTAACTAGTTCTATATACTTGGGCAAATTATTTGTGCTTCAGTTTTTTTCATCTATAACATAGGAAGTATAACAGTTTCCCCCAGGGTTTTGGAGAGTAAATAGCAAAGTGATCACAGTTAATTATTTATTTATTTATTTATATTTATGTGTACAACTGTTTTGCCTACATGTATACATGTACCACATGCACACACTATCTGTGGAGGCCAGAAGAGAGTGTCAGATCCCCCCAAAACTGGAGTTATAGATGGTTATTAGCTACCCTATAGGTTCTGGGAACTGAGCCCTGGTCCTGTATAAGAGCGGCCAGTACTTTTAACCACTGAGCCATCTCTCTAGCCCCTGATTATATCACAAACTACCAACACAAAGTCAGTATAATCACTAGTTATCAATATTGACATTATACCCTTAGTATCACTTTTGTGTTATAATTTCATTCAACTAAAGTACAAGTCTATTGTGTACACTTCTACCTGGCATCACAAGCCCTGATACAGTGGGGATTTCATTTTTAATTTTTTAATTATTTTTATTTTATATGTAGGAATGTTTTGCCTGCATACATGTAAGTGCACCATGTGCATGCAATGCCAGTGAAGGCCAGAAGAAGACATTGGAGTCCCTGGAGCTGGAGTTATGGACAGTGGTTCATTATCATGTGGGTGCTGAGAAATGAAGCTAGGTCCTCTGCAAGAGCAGCCAGTGCTCTTAAACACTGAGCCATCGCTCCAGCTCAAATGGGAATTTCTTAAAGCTTACATTGAGATGCTTTCACATCAAATGTTCATGTAATAACATTGAAGGAGGTTTCAATACAGGTATAGAAACATTTTTCTCTAGAAGAGTCTTTTCTCTCATTAAAATAAGAAAAGGGAACCTGGACATAGTTCAATGTTACTCTGTGTGCTCACTCAGCACGTACAAAGCCCTGGGTTCCATCCCAGTACCAAAAAAAAAAAAGTTGTGTATGGTAGCATACTTGTAATCCCAGTTCTGAGGATGCTGAGGGTTGCCATGAGTTTGAGGGCAGCCTAGACTACACAGTGAGTACCAGACTAGCAGGCTACAAAAGGAGACCCTGTCTCAAACAAACCAGGAATGGTGGCACATATCTTTAATCCCAGCATTTGGGAGGCACAGGGAAGTGGATGGATCTTTGTGAGTTTGAGGCCAACCTGGTCTTCTTAGCAAGTTCCAAGCCAGCCAGAGCTACATAGAATTTAAAGTAGAAGGTTAGAAAGGTGGCTTAGCCATTAGGAGCATACACTGCTCTTGTAGAGGACCTGAGTACAGTTAGCATCCATATCAGGCAGTTCACAACTTAACTCCAGCTCCAGGGGATCCAACCTCCTTTGGACTCCAAAGGCACCTGCACACACACACACACACACACACACACACACACGCACGCACACACAC
>NW_008355037.1:20032-31095 GCF_000622305.1 Nannospalax galili
AAAGTAAGGTGGTTTAAAAAAAAAAAAAAAAATGCTACAGTTTGGTAAGTGGGAAGCCCAGCCAATATCCAAATGATGGATGTGGGAGGCATTGACAGGAAAACAAAAGTGCCACGTTGCTTGCTATTGGCTGTCATCTCCGTAGATAAAGCAAGCTCTCTAGTCACCATCAATCGTTACCCCCACTGTCACACTGAGACACCCAAGGCATTACTGAGACACACTGAGGCATTACAGAGAATTCTATTGCTCTTATCTTAGAAGTGCCTCTGTTTGGGGTTGGTTTTCTCTGTTGACCAACTGGTGACCATTTCCCTAAGTGCCTCCCAGCACAAGGGCCTGGCACCTGCCTAGGTCTCGGGGAGGGTCATCTCCGGATCCTTATTCTATTCTGGCTGACAATTGCCAGATGCTTCTTAATGTGAAAGAAAAGTTTCCCAAAAGAACTCCTGCTCCTTGGACTGAACTTCTTGCAAGGCTCACCAACTGATTATCACTCTGGAGATTGTGGAGAATTTGGAAAGCTGCAGGTCCAGAGTCTAATTACCATTTATCCCAGGACATCTTTAGCCCCCTAAACAGCCACTCCTTGCCCACTTCTGTTTCTGATCTAACATCCTGTGACTAACAGATAAAAAACCTTTTAGAATGTATTATCCTAGCAGACCACCAGGTCTCACCAATCAAAAGGCTAATAATGTCATCAGATAGCATCTGAGACCTGTAGTAAAAAGCTCCTTGCTTTGCTGGAGTATACTGAATGTATCCTCCAATGCATTTGAAAAGTGTCTTGATTTATGACTTTTCTTTGTTCTGTTACTATAAAAATGTAAGGCAACTGTTACCATGCTGGAACATGGAATTTGGGGTAACCTGAATCTGTGTTCTCGGGCCATGGTCTCACTCATATTTGGCTCCAGAATAAACTGTCTCTTATCCCCTCTGAGGTGAGAGTTATGCTTTTGCATCAACACTAAGCTATTCAGTAAACACTTTAGAATTACTGTGGCCCAAGTACTGCCTTGGTTATATATAGTCCTTTTTAAAGACAGGGTCTCATATAGCTCAAGCTATCCTCAAACTCTATGGAGCTGATTTTAAACTCCTGATCTTCCTGCCTCTACCTCCCAAGTGCCAGGATTACAGATGTGTGCCGCCATGCCAGGCTTCCAGAGTATCTCAAGTGAGAATGCCATTCCTCATTTTGAAGATCCATCCCTGACACCTTTGGCAATGCCTGTCCCATCACCTTAGGTTTTTCCCACCCATCTCGTACAATTCCACTTCCACTTCTGCCGACTTCATTATTTGAAAATCCTCACTCTCTTGCAGGCAGGCCACCCCGATGACACACTAAAGATATCCCAGGACAAAGAGGACCTGACGACCAGACTCTGAACTCTGCTCTGTTGTCCCTACTGCCTCCTTTGAGTGCCTGTGTTGGTGGTTAAGCCAGCAGCTTGTATTTCTAATTTCCTGCATTCTGCAGTCCTGGGCTTCTTGAATGTCAGCATGTACATGCACACCAATCACTGGAAGCTTTAACTGCACAGGTGCTGATTCAGTCCTTGAGGCAGGGAGAGTGTGGTTTCATTGTGTAGCAATTTCCTCTGAACCTTCCATTTTGGAGGGAAGCTTGGTAAACAACAGGATGTTTTAATGGACAAAGAGGACCTGGTAACAGGATGTTCTAATAGGAGGTAAAAAATAGGATGCTCTCAAGAGAGGTAAAAAGCAGGATGTTCTAAAGGAAAATAAACAACTCAAAGCCTTCAGGAGGTCCTTGAAATTGACTGGGCTCACAGCCCCTCCCTCCCCAAGCATATATAAGCCCTTAAGGACTGCTGAATGAAGTTCTTCTCTGAGACAAGATAAGCTGCCTGGAAGGAACACTCTCCAATATGTTGAGCCACCTGCAGGTTATGTAGTGACCTCCAGGCATCCAGCTTTCATGAGCTGTCACCCATGTTAAGGTGGGCTTTGGTGATACAGCTGTCTTTGAGTTCTTTCTAGCTTGTCAGTAAGCCTTCACCTAAACTCCCATAAATAACCCCAATGAAATTCACGTTCACCAAGGTGAATTTTAGTGCCACCCTTACTTCAGTTTGTTGTCACTAACCTATCTGGGGTGAGTCGATGTTTGTTCATGTAACCCCAGGAATAGTGTTACACAACGGCATTTCTGATAGCTGATATTACTAGTCTCCAGCCCATACTTTGAATACCTGTGATATAGTGTAAAATTCCAAGGTCTCCTAGGAATCCTGCTTGTCTTCACGTTTTTGTTTTTGTTTTTTTTTTTTGTAAGTGAGTAATTTGCAATGTTACCAAAACATGGCACTAAGAACAGTGACTCAGGAAGTCCAGGAAGGTCCCCCCTCACAGGGAACAGCAAACAAACTGCAGACAGAATGATCTAGAATCTGGCTATTGTTGGAGAGGAAACCCCTTTTTCATTCTCTTAGACTCCATGATTGAGTTGCTACTAAATAAACTGACAGAAGTTGTAGAAATCTAACAAATAAAAGCCAAAGTTTGAGTTTCTGGGAAGGTAAGCTATTTCCTCCAAATTGAAACATTCCCTCCTGGAATTTACTGACCCAGGAAGTAAAGAAAGCTTACTAGGCTAAGGAAGCTCCTGAAACTCACAAGATTTACAGGGCCCTTCCCCAAGGTTCCGTAAGTAGAAGCAACTAAAGAGAGTGACTCTCCAACAGGGAGAGCTGCCTCAAGTTATGCAGGGAGCTCCAGGGATGTAGCTTTTGGGAGTCTATCCCATGCTAGGGTGTGCTTTTGGTGATGCAGCTGTCTTTGAGTCTTCCACATTCCTGTTGTAATGGCCCCAAATGGAGTCCCCCAAATTATAATAGCCAAAACTTCATTTTCTTCATTTTGTATAAAGCAGCCACTTTAAACTTCAAAAGTTAGAAAAAGTGAGTTTCAAGGTCAGGTCTGAACTTAGTTACTTTCCCTTAGAAGAGTGTTTTCTTTTGAAGTAGCTGACCTTGAAAGCATCACCTCCTAGACTCTGCAGCTGTGCCTCTTGCCTAGCCAAGAAGCCTAACTAACAATAATAATCAGCAAGTTCCTTACTGTCAAGGTCTCTTCTCTACACATCTATTAAGAGAAGGACTAACAAAAGCTGTAGTTTGCTTATCTACTAACTTGGGCCATCCTGACCCTACTCAGGACCACCTGGCTTTACTCATGTGTGATGACATTCTTATGGTATTTTGTGGTTTTTGCCTTTACAAATTGGTTTCACCCTCCCCTAGAGGCCATGGGTCCCAAATATGACTAAGGGACCATGTATGGCTATAGCCCTAATAAATTTGACCAATTAAAATTTGAATTCGTTCTGATGGTCTTTTCCTGGTGGTTTCAAACTCCATTAACACTGTAAGAAACCCTAATAAACTCCCTGGTTCACTAAGCTAGACTTGGAGGGAATCGTTTCTTCAGCAGCCTATCACTGATGCCCTATCTGGGGTGAACAGACATCGGTTCATCAGAAGGTTATTTTGGCAAGGTTTGTCATGCAGGTGTCTCTTGGTGATACATCTGGGTGAATGAATCTTAGAGTCCCTTCTGGAATAAAGAATTCTACCCTTTCCAATATAAGAGAGGCTAGAGGGACGACTTCACAATGCAAAATTTATGCCCTGCTTTTAGGTAAATAGAGGACAAGGAACTTTTTCTGCATTTCTGTTTCTTGGTTATTTTCAGCCCAAAATAATCCCCTGAAAAAGCACCATGGGCCAGGGGAGCATCTTCTGATCACCTTCACTGTACAAAGGACATCAGTAGCCTCAGGGACACCTGAGAGTATCACAGAAATACAGAATTCCAGGACCCACACTACACTTAACAGACTCATCACTATAAAAGACCCCCTGCTTTGCCTAAGTTACTTACAGAACCAAAAGATGTAGTCTACTTGCCAGAGGCCATGAAGCCCTTGGACTAGTAACTGAAAATCTGATTGGTCTTAAGTGTGGTGGTGAATCAACTTAAGTCTCACCTAAGATCCAAACATCCAGGGACACTAATGGCCCTGGCATGAGTGTAGTCCTCTGCTTGCCAGATGGGCAGTGATAGAATAGTGAATTGCAGAAGAGCCATGTACCTCATTAGGGAAAACCATAAATCCCATAAAGTGTCTAACTGGCCCTAAGTTGGCAGCCTGGCCTTGCTCAAGCCTGGCCTTGCTCAAGCCTTATCACTTGGTCACTCCCTAGACTGAGAGAGAGACTGTGGAGCCCACCTGTCTCCTTTAGTGCTATAGATAACTCACCTACCTGTCTGCAAAAAGACCCTCAAGAACACTAGACCCTGGCACGGAGTTAACTCTTGAAGCTGTGCAGCAGAGTTCCTATATAAGTCCAGACTGCTCCCCATTCAGAGTGCAGATTAACTATTCCTTGAGGAAAAGAGCTGTCAGCCCTTTGCTGAGCTTCCTGAATCAATTCAGGGAGCACATTTCTTGTCTGTTGCAGGTCTGGCTCTGGTTCTTATTTCTAAACTTTAAACTCTTTCCTTTTTCTGTTCTCATAAATCTAACAGTAGGAAGGCTAAAAAATGGAGAGGAAAGGGTATTATGCACAGGCTCCTGAAATCCTAGGAGGAAATAGCAGGCTCAATGAGGAGGGTATAGAGGTTGGGATGTAGCTCAAGTGGTAGGGTGCTTGCCTAGCATGCATGAAGCCCCGGGTGCCATCCCCAGCATGAACTGGGTATAGGGTATAACAGACCTGTTATTAATGAGTATCAATAAGCCCCATAAATTTAACTTGTCCAGACCATAAAAAAAAACATCTAGTCTATCTGTTGGAGGACCCACTTTTCCAGTCTCACTGGTCTATTACCTGGTGATCGAACCACTCCTAGGAAGGCAGGTTCTCCTTAAGTTAAATAGATGGGCAGAATATCTGGTGTGTTAATAAGGTAGTGAATCTTTCCTGCCTGGAACTAGCTCAAATCTCTGCAGAACTTCTAGGCCACCCACAGCCATGTAGGTCTCTGTAAGTCCGTCTGCTTTCCTGAAAGGAAAGCATAATTTCTCCTTTTCTTCTTCATGCCTTTCTTACTAAATATGCTTTCTTTAAGGCTTTGGGCTGCCCCTAGCATCCTGCATTCACTTTTTCTCTAAAGCTTCCGTCTCCCTGCCAAGTGGCTGCCAGTCAACCACGTATCTGACCTCCACGCAGGCTCTAAACCCACATGGCTCCATGGCTTTCTTTCCTTCTTCCCACCATTCACCTCCTCAAGGCAGCTGCCAAGATTACCAGCTCACCTACCCTGAGGATTTTTAAGATTCTAATAATATTGTAAAAGCTTCCATTTGGGTCCATTCTTAAATTCTTTTATGAATGAGACTAAGAACCCTCTAGAGAACCCTCTTTCTCCCCATTTCACTGTAATCCCAGCACTTGGGAAGTAGAAGCATGAGGATCAAAAATTCAAGATCATCCCTGAGTACATAGCAAGTTTAAGGACAGCCTGGGGTACACAAGACCCTGACTTAGAAAAGACAGAAGAGGGGCCAGCATGGCACCTGCCCCCGTACTCCAATCCCACAAGAGCTGTTTCAAGATCCTCCAGAGAACATGGAGGAGCTGAATTTCAAGCTCCTGTGTCAGGTTCTGGGCCCCAGGCACAACAGATAAGAGCCACCACCCCCACCTTGCCCTGCACAAGCCCACAGAGGGCCACAGGGAGCTGGTGACAGCAGGAGGGCAGGGAGGGAGGGGACAGTAGTAGCATAGCAACTGGGGGAAGACTAGGAGCCACAGTGTACCTGAACACAGCTGACATCCAGCTCTGGGGACTACGGTTGCTGGCAGAGGCCTGTGTGAGCAGCTGGGGCCACTGGGACTCAGCACACTGGCATTAATATTAACGTGGCCTCATTTGCTCCCAGGACTGGAGATAACAGTGACTTCTCTCCAGCCACTTCTCCAGATGGGCTATCCTGTGTTCCAGCCATGGCCTGGCATGCATCCTCAGGCTCCTTTCAGTTCTAAAGTAGCCTGGCCTGTGCATATTTCCTGATTCTAGCCTCCTCCACCAGTGGTCCTCATACGAACCCACCCCGTCCCTTTTTCTGTCCTTCTTCTGGACAGTAGAGGAGGCTGGCCTGCTTTGAGCCTCCAGAAGCTCTCCCTGCGGACACCTGGTCTTTCTGCCCCTGGGTTTCATGTTTCCTCCCAGTTCGCCCACGACTGCATCCCTGAGGCTCCTCGCCCACTCTGAAATTCCCAGAGGGTGCGGTTCCCAGGCCCAGCTGCAGCTTCCTCTGACCTAATTTTCAATCCTGTCTTGGAAAGGAAATTCTTAGTACCTTTGGGCAAAGTTCGGCTTTTCTTAGTGCTATGCAAGGGGCCTCTTCAGTGGTTCCATTTGGAAGCACTCACCCCACTTCAGATCCACTTCCCTAGAGTCACATAGATGCTAAGGCTTTACCACTGGTTTGTCCTGTCTGATTATTGCAGACCCCTCAGCCCACTGGCCAGTGTCTTACAGCACTTCAAACACACCAAGCCCCCAGAATTTCACCACATTCCCTCCCTGTCTGAGTTTAAATATGAAATGTGCCCCACAGGCTGGTGGGGTGTGTTTGAACATTTGGACCCCAGCTGGTGGCTCTGTTTTGGGAAGCTGTAAACCACTTAGGAAGCAGGGGCCTAGCTGGAGGAAGTGGGTCCTTCAGAGGCCCCAGCCTCCCTCTGCTTCTTGTACTGCTAAGAAATGAGCAAGTTTCTGCCACGTTGTCCTACCACCGAGGAGTCCCCTGCCACCATGCCTTCTCTGCCATGATGGCCTGTATCTGCTCAAACCATGAGCTAAAATAAGCGTTTGCTCCATGAAGTTGCAGATAGTATTTATACTATAAATACCCAATATTTAGTCACATCGACGGAAAAGTAGCGATAGGCGACAGCACTGATAAAGCAAACTCCCAGGGCAGGGATGTGGCGCCGTGGTAGAGCTGCCTGGCATTCCCTGGAGTCCACCCGCAGCTCCGCAAACTGAGAGAGAAAAGTCCATGTCTTGCTTTACTCATTTGTGTATTTTCCTGCTTCCATTTAGATGGATGTTGGATGGGTGTAAAGACACTTGACCTGACCCATCTATCAGCACCTGCAGCTAAGACTCTCTCCTCTCTTATCACATGTGTTTCTGAAGGGCAGTTGAGATGCCTACTAGCTGTTGCTGTGAAGGACACAGGAAGCAAGAAGCCTGCAGACTCTTTAAAATATGTTTTTAGAGATGGGTGAGGGATTGCACACCTGCAATCCCAGCACTCAGGAGATGGAGGCAAGAGGATTGCCATGAGTTGGAGGCCAACACAGACTACAGAATGAATTCAAAAACCTAGTCTCAAAAAAGAAGAAAAAAGGATTTTGGGGGCTGGATAGATGGCTCCAAGATTAAGAGCATTGGCTGCTCCAACAGAGGACCCGGGTTCGATTCTCAGCACCCACATAGCAGCTAACAACCATCCATAACTTCAATTCCAGCAGAATTTGATGCCCTCCTCTGACCAATACAGGCACTACATGACACAACACAGGTGCACTTACACACATGCAGGCAATACACTCATAAAATAAAAACAATAAAGCATATATATATTTTTTTCTGGTCTTTTTGAGACAGTATCTCCCTGTAGCCCCAGCTGTCCTGGAACTCACTATGTAGACCAGGCTGGCCTTGAACTCACAGAGATCCGCCTGCCTCTGCCTCCCTAGTGCTGGGATTAAAGGCATATGCCACCACACCCAGCTAATAAAGCATATTTTTTTTTAATTTTTTAAAGATTTGGTGTGTGTGTGTGTGTGTGTGTGTGTGTGTGTGTGTGAGTGTGTGTATTCCATATGTATTGAGGTGCCCACAGAGGCCAGATGAGGGCATCTGATTGCCTGGAGCTAGAATTTCACATGGTTGGGAGCTGCCCAACTTAGGTGCTGGGAACTGAACTTGGGTCCTGGGAGCTGACCTTGGGTCCTCTTAATCACTGAGCCACCTCTCTATCCCAAAAGTAAATTTTAAATGATGCAGACTTCCTAGTAAGACCACCTCAGTGGACCCCAAATAACTAAATAACAAATAGTGAAAATAATTTTAAGAAGTATATTTCAAAATGTAGCACTTTTGATATTCAAGAGAAATGGAACATTTGGGAAATACTGGGGTTGATTGTAAAATAAATAAGAAAATAGTGTGAATGATTTTGTGCAAATAAACAAGACAAGTGAAATAGATTAATTCCATGAAAGACATATTATCAGCCGGGCGTGGTAGCACATGCCTTTAATCCCAGGACTCGGGAGGCAGAGGCAGGTGGATCTCTGTGAGTTCAAGGCCAGCCTGGTCTACATAGTGAGTTCCAGGCCAGCTGGGGCTACAGGGAGACTCTGTCTCAAAAAGACCAAAAAAAGAAAGAAAAGAGAAGGAAGGAAGGAAGGAAGGAAGGAAGGAAGGAAGGAAGGAAGGAAGGAAGCCATATTGTCACGGTTGTTCTGTGCTGTTATCTAAGACTTCGGTGCATCCAACTGACAAAGCGCTTCTCATAAATATTCAGTAACATGATCCAGTTGACTTTCTGGCAAAATTTCTCACTAACAGCTTATGTTGAAATATAAACCCTTTGTAAACAAAAGTAAAGGCACAAACCCAATCTAAGGAGGATGTGTGTTGGATGCAAAAGCTATATGGGTATAAATCTTTGCATAGGAAAACAAAAAGGTTATCTATCAATAGCTCAGCATCTCATAATGGATTTGCAACTGTAAATCACAGAAGGTAAACAATTAGCCAAGCACCACACAGCTAGTTAGTAGGAACTAAAACAATTCCTCCATGGACCCCAAATTGTTCTGAATGAGAGCTCTGGCACATTTAGGTTGTTCTTTGTAACCACAACATAAAGGAAATCTCTGGGGTCGGCAGAGAAAAAATGGAACAAGATTTAAGACTCAGCAGTTGGGCATCCAATGCCTCGACAAAACAGCCTGGGCTCAGCTCTGCCCTAGTTGTGAAGCCAGCCAGTATCCCACTGGGCAAAATACAGGCACACAGTGTTCCTGTAGCTAGTAATAAACAGGTGAGCTTCCCTGGTGTCCCTGCAGACAGGATGATCTAAAAAAGCAACTCTCCAAAGTGTATTAAGATTCCAAACAAAGAAGAATGTTGGCATAAAGTTAAGTGCAAACGTTTCTTCCTCCTGGGAATTCAGGCTGGGTTTGGTTTTCCTTTCATTTGAAATGGGAAGGGTGTAGTGGAAATATACCAAAGCAGCAGGTGCCCACCAGGTGCCACAGTGCTCCAGCAGCCATCCCAATACCCACTCAGAGAGGCAGAGCCCAGGAGGGTACACCACAGATGCTGACCAGACCCAGCATCCTTCCCCATCACTTCCTGCACCTTATAAAGGCAGGACCGAGGTGCCAAGGCATAAGCTCTGGTGCATTCAGGAAGCACTGGGCACACTGTGACCACGGTGCTACCACTGCAGGCTGCTCCTCTGCTTGAAGCTCCTTGGGGGCAGAGATAGGAGCTGCTCCCCACACAGCTCGCCCCATCTTCTGAGGGCATCAAGCACAGATGGCCTCCAAATCTCCAGTTGCCTCTAGAAGCTTCTGGCTTCACTGAAAGTGATGGTGAGGACTCTTCAAGAGGCTTTGCAATACTGTCTTCTGGCATTCAGCAAAAGAAAAAATGCAAACTGCAAGAATAAAATCTACTAAATTAATGAATCTTGCTTGATAAGATTCCAAGCACGACAAGCTGGCACCAGGCACAAGGTAGACTGGCAGCAAATGGGCATTACATGAGAGAACCCATAAGTGGCATTAGTAAAAACAGCCTATCCTTGGAGCCCACAGCCATCAGAATGTACTGGGCGAGCAAAGCATTGTATGCTCAGGGTTTCCCATCAATTTCTGCCCCACATTTTATCTAATACTTCTTAGTCAGCTTCCTACAGCTCCGACATGCCTGTAGGGTGTTCTTGGTGCCCACCCAGTCAAGCAGGTGTCCCCAACCACTGCTATTGCTGACGCTGGCACTAAAGCCCATCCATGTCCAGTTCACCCATGAGTTACCTTTTGTTGCCTGCACTTGCTTCATTCATTCACCCACAAGCACCCATCCAACTCTGCCTTTAAAGGTGAGCTGATCATTGATGATTGACAGAGAAGCAGGACAAACACAGAGAGCTGCTCTCACCCCAAGGTAGGAATACCAAGGCATCAGGATGCACTGGAGCTCCCCATGGCTCACACTGAAGTATAACCATAACACATGTGCACCCACACAAAAACATGTGCAAATACACACATCACACATACATACACACAAGTGAATAGTTGCCCAGAAATTGGTGAAGTGTCTTCTATTTCTCTCACACAGGCTTCCTGCCTTTGTTTGGGTCTACCAGGGACTCCATGTCACTCTCCCTAGAGTCCTCCCTAGAAAACACAAATCCTCCACCCCCACCACCTACCCTCCCTACAGCCCCAACAGGAATTATGATGTTTTGACCCCTACTCCCAGCCCTCCAGCTCTGACAATTCCCACAGCCTCTACGATGTCTACCACCCTGGCATACAGTAGACACTCAGGAAATACATGTAAGTGAATAAGTGGCTCCTTCATGATGATTATTGGTGATTTCCCTCATACCTAATATTGTAGCTATTATACTAAAAACTGATTCTGTCAAGGGTAAGGAAAGAATTGTAAGTATTTGTAAGTATATGAGTATTTAAGAAAAACGATTTTTAAGCTATGAAAGACTGTGATTACTGGCTACATTTTTAGAGGATGGTAGTTAATTGTAGGTTAAAAAAACACAATGCCAACCTCCAGATGGAGACAGCTCGCTGGCCAGAAAGGTCAAGTTTCTGACAGTTACTCTAGGCAGCATGGAAAATATAAAACTCCTTTTTCCCCCTGAGACAAACAGATATTTAAAGCTCTAGTCCATCCTCTGAATAAAAGTCCAGCATGTATGGATTTTTTTTGTGTGTGTGTGTGTGTGTGTGTATGTGGTGTGTATA
>NW_008355037.1:32847-34076 GCF_000622305.1 Nannospalax galili
CTCCCTCCACAAATTTATTTCAACTCTAGGACATACCTATTTGTTATTCTGAACTACCTAGAAAGGCAATTGGAGCTCGTGGAATATCATAAAATACCTGTACACATTTTTACTTCAAAATACAACTAGAATATGGGTTACGATAAGACAAAAATGCTTAACAACACATATATTTTCTTATATTTTTGTTTGCTAGTTTGTTTTTGAGACAGGGTCTCACTATGTAGTCTGGCTAGCCTAGAACTTGCTATGTAGACCAGGTTGGCCTCAAACTCACAGAGATCCATACATACCTCTGCCTCCCAAGTGCTAAGACCACCACATCCAACCTATTTTCTTATATGTTAATTTTCTATATATGTTAGAAAGTTTATAGACACCCCGGCTTTCCTACATAACTGAAATAAGCTGGAATTTTAATTTTGTCAACATACAGAAAATTCTTAGGAATAATTTTAAACAGAAATATGTATGATCACTGTAAGGAAAACTATAAAACTCCAAGAGGTGGGCTGAGCTCAGTCAGTAAAGTGCTTACTGTACCAGGATGGAAAACCCAGTTCAATCCCTCGCACCCATGTAAAAAGAAGTCAGGTACAGTGGCACAGGCTTGTAATCCCAGAGTTGGGGAGGCAGATGCAAGTGGATCCCCAGATTCCACTGTCCAGCCAGCCTAGCGTAATTGGGGGGTTCCAAACCGCATGAGAGACCCTGTCTCAAAATGAAGGTGGGTAGCATCTGGGAACAACACCAGAGGTTGTCCTCTGAAACACACACACACACAGAGAGAGAGAGAGAGAGAGAGAGAGAGGAGAGAGTTTTAGAAGAGCCATGTAAACCACTGTCTACTGCAGAAAGTGAAGTCCTAATAAGAGAAATCCAGGCATTTAAATAGTCTCACAATTCTTTCCCACTGTAACTGGTAAATTTGAGGCAATTTAAACAGGAATGTGATCACTGAGGAAGAACAAGGAGGTGAAGAATAAAGCTAGCAAAATACACCAGAGCTTCTTAAACTTTTCTCCACTCAGGACCTCTTTTCCTCTGATAAATGTTTATAGACCCCAGGAATATAAGTATACAAGTAGGTAAACATTTACTGATACTAAATCATAAAGAAATTTCTTTTAAAACAATACTTGTTTTTGCCACTGGGTCTCATGTACCTCTGGCTGGCCTCAAATTCTCCACATAGCAGAGGATGGCCTTACCCTTCTGATCTCCTACCC
>NW_008355037.1:34992-44724 GCF_000622305.1 Nannospalax galili
GGACAGCCTGGTCTACATAGTGAGTTCCAGGACAGCTGGTGCTACAAGGAGACCCTGTCTCAAAAAGAACCCCCCCAAAAAAAGCAAATTTGCATTACTAATGAGATGGATGGATGTGCTTGTCTGTTTTCACATAAAGGACTCAATCTTGGCTGAATATTTGATACTGTAGAAAAGAACATCTTCAATGTTTCCCAGAGTTGACAGATATTTTGATTTTATAAATTTCAAGGCTGAGATGGCATTTTGCATATGACAGAAGTACATTTGGGACCATTTCAGAAATTATTGGGAATTCTATCCTCATCCCAAGCTAAGATTCACTGAATCATTTCTTAAGGAACTCAAGTCAGTAACTTAAACAGCAATTCTCAAAATCAGTCATTCCAATACAGTACAAATATGTGCTGATTTGTTACTTAGACACTGAGGATTAACAATGTAAAAATATCAAGAGTTTTTTTCTTGTAATCAAACCAATATGTTTCTGTAAGAGCAGAAAAGTTTGTATATACAGGGGAAAAAAAACACTGCAATTCATAAAATGCAATAGACTTGAATCAGAGGCAAGTGTTGGGGGCAGGGTTCCCTGGGGTTGCTGGATATAAGGGCATATGCAGTGCAAAGCGCCCATGTTAAGTTTCAGTTGCGGGTTCAGAAACCTTTTACTGTTGCCATTTTTCATGACCCCACATTCAGTTACACAACCCATTATGGGGTCGCCATTCATAGAAGCTGTGAAGTACACTGTAGATCCACTTCAGTTACAGTGGTGCTTTTGCAAAAATTCAAGGAAATAAAACAATAGCCTCTAAATACCTGCCACTTCACATATGACTTAATAGATAATAAAAGATGGTTAGGAAACAAGCTGGCAGGCCAGAATAATTTTTATTCAATATTGGAACAATGGGTTAATAAATTGGAAAGAAATTTAATTTGGATTTTCTTTTAGTAAATAACAGCAAATTATTTTCCAGAAGAATTAAATGTGACACAGAAAAGCATGCATTTTACTGTAATATCAACCAAACCTTGGAAGCGTAGTTTAGAAGTGAGAAGCATTGTGGGTAGTGGCACATGCCTTTAATCCCAGCACTTGGGAGGCAGAGGTAGGCAGATCTCTGTGAGTTCAAGGCCAGCCTGGTCTACATAGCAAGTTCCAGGCTAGCTGGGGCTACAGGGAAACCCTGTCTCAAAAATCCCCCCCCCGAAAAAAAGTGAGACACATTCAAGGCTGGCTATGTAACTCAGTTGGTAGGGACCTGCCTAGCAGGTGCACAGAAAGCTCTGGGTTCAAATCATCAGATCTACATAAACCGGGAGGCGGGGGGCACTCCTGTAATCCCAGCACTCAGGAGGTGGAAGCAGGATCAGAAGCTCGAGGTCATCCTTGGCTTTATAGCTAGTTAGCAGCCAGTCTGGAATATATGAGACCTCATCTAAAAGAGGAGGGGGAGGGGAAGGAGGAGGGACGAGAGCATCACTGAAGGAGATTGTGGGTCAAAGATCCCAAGAGTCCTCATCACAGGATGGCAAGGTACAAGGCGGGCTGACTTTGGTGGAGGCCCCTTACAGGATACTCATGTCCAGGGTTTGGCAGGTGGTGCCTAAGCTAATAAATGCCACAGTAACAGCTTTTCTCTCCAAGGAATCCCAGTGTAACTGTGTGGGTTTCCTCTGCATCAGCTCCTTCGATCTGAGGCACACGCACCCCAGGACGGTCACAGCAGCAGTTCAGACTGGAGGCAGCACTCTGGCTTTCAGCTGCCTAGCATGGCAGACTGCACACAGCCCTTCCATCCACAGTCCAGTGTCAGGAGCTGGTCACTGGAACCCAACTAACCCCAAAGGTCTGGACCCTCCCCAGCACAGAAAGTGAGAGAATTTTTGCTCAGTTCTGCTGAGAATCTCTCTGGAGACTGCATGTAACACGCCTCCCTATCCCTGGCCATCGTGCTTGAAGGACAAGGACACTGATATCTACCTGTTCCCCTATGGCAGTTGAGGACTACTCCAAAGATCATGAACTGCCCGACTCTTCTGACCTGCACCAAAAATGGACCAACCATGCCCTTGCAAGCAGAGAAATCTTTCTAACAGGGCCTCAGTGGTTCACAAGGGAACCTGTCAAGGTAAAAAAGGGAAGAGTGCCCAGGGACTGTGGACAGGGGCGATGTATGTGCTGAGGAATGGGAACACGTGGTTATCTGACAAGACTATCTCTACCACACAGAGACTCAAGCCCCACAGAGCTCCAGCTGCACAAACCTGAAACTAAAACAACATCCTCAAGAAGAGCAGCCAGCTTCATCTAAACCATCCCAGACGAGACACTAAAATCTCAGCCAACCTTGAGACCTGAAGATGCTGCCCAGAGGTCCTGGCGGGAGCACGTTAGTGTGGGATCTGGACATGTTCGTGAGTAAGGGACCCAAGATGAGGATCAGGGTGCCTGTCCTCAAGGAATGTACAGTCTCTGAGGGTGGCAATGTGCACTTGACCACAGGACTTCTATTTGTGTGTATGTGCATGTTCATAGGAGGGTAGGGGGGTATGGGTACACATGTATGCATGTGGAAACCAGAGGTTAATGTCATGTGTCTTTCTCAGTCACTTTCCACATAATTTTATTTATTTATTTATTCATTCATTCATTCATTCATTCATTTAGAAAGGGGTTCTCACTGGACATGGAGCTTGCTCTTTTGGCTAAAATGGCTTGCCAGCAAGCCCCAGAGATCCTCCTGTTACTACATCCCCAGAGCTGCAATCAGAGGTGTGTGTTATCACACATAGCTTTTTACATGGGTACAGGGGATCTAAACTCAGTTCCTCGTACTTTCACAGCAAGTACTTTACCATCTGAGCCATCTCCTTCGCTCTGGTCACAAAACTTCTATCACCAGTTCAAACAGATGGAAAGGAAGGAGGCTCCATGCCTGGCTGGAAGTCTCAGAAGCTCTGCTTTGATTCCTCTCCAAGGTGGAGTGAGTCTTAAAGTTCATCCCAGATGGGAGCAGGAGAGAAAAGGCCACTTGGAGCTCATGCTAGTTCATGCTGCCTCTGTTCGTTATGTTAATCATTTATACAGGAAACAGAGTTTATTTTAAAAGTCTTTTTTTACTTTTTAATTTATTTACTCTCTGTAGTGTGTGTGTGTGTGAGAGAGAGAGAGAGGAGAGAGAGAGAGAGAGAGAGAGAGAGAGAGAGAGAGAGAGCACACATGTGGAGATCAGAAGACAACTTTCGGGAGGAGCTGATTTTTTCTTTCCACCATATAGGTTCCAAGGACTGAGCCCAGTTCATCAGGCTTGATAGCAGGTAGGTGCCTTTTGTCTGCTGAGTCATCTCACCAGCCCTAAAATTATTTCATATAGAGCATTTTAGTCAACACAAGACTTCACTGTAGAAGCCACACAAAGTTATTTATATTGTATATGTATGCTTCTTGTCCTTTCCCTCCCCTTCCCCAAAGTGCAGCTTCCATTTCCCTTGTTATATAATTATCTAGAGATCATTCAACCTCAACTGTGTCACCCCTCAGAGAATTTTAAGCATTTCTTCCTTTTAAAAAAAGCAGAAAGTTGATTGCACTCTTAAAAACTGAAGGCAGATTGTGATTCTCGCATTATAAGAATGACAGCTTCTTGTCAAAACCATCTGCAGTTTTCTCAACATGTAAGTAGTCTTAATTAGGCAAAATGTTCCAGATCCTACTCCAACAGGTCAGAAGCAGCAAGCACAACAGAAAGGCTAGTAAAGTCACCAGATCCATCCTAATGACCACTAATTAAATGTTCCCTACAGGGAAAAAAAGTAGACACCATAAGATACAGAGGCTTCTCAAAAACCAGTTCCAAAAAGTTCATGTCAGTTACAGAAGATGGGAACTGATAGTCCTCATCCTCATATTGAGTCCTGTGCTTTCACTGTGGATATCTGTGGTCCTCAACCGGGCCTTAGCTGTTGTATTCTGTGACAACCTGTGATTCTCATCCTAATCCTAAACCATGTGTTCTTGCTGTGAACACCTATGTCCCTTATCCTGGTCTTGCTCTGGTATTCTGTAGAAACCTATGGTCCTCATCTTAAGTCCTGTGTCTTCTTCACAGGACCACTGTGGATACCTGTGGTCCTCACCCTCGTCAGCAACACCATCAATCCCCCTGACCTCCTCCCTTACATCTTCTCCCATGTGCAGTCATTCTCCAAGTCCTACTGATGCAGCACCTAAAGGTCTCACAAATTCAGTGCCTCTTCCTCCCCGTTCCCTCAGCCTCAGCAGCCACTGTCATCACCTGCCCTCAGCCTCCTGCAAACACATTCCTGAGCTTTCTGTCTCCAGACTTGCTTTCTTTTCCCACCAACCCTGTCATATACTGTGGACAAAGTGCTGTCTGTAAACCGCAAACCAATGTCTCCCTTTAGCTAGAGTAAGCTGTGTGTGTGTGTGTGTGTGTGTGTGTGTGTGTGTGTGTGTGTACATGTTTGCACATACATGTGGAAGTTGGAGGTTGGCGTCCAGTGTCTTCCTCAGTCACTCTCAGTCATTTTTCCTAAGACAGGGTCTCCCTTTATAGCCCTGGCTACCTGGAACTTGGTATGTAGATCTGGCCTCAAACTTACAGAGATCCACTGTCTCTGCCTCCTAAGTGCTGATATTAAAGTCATGTGCCACCTTGCCCGGCTTTTGGCCTTATTTTTTGATACAGGGTCTCCCATTGAACCTGCAGCCTGCAGATTCTGCTAGACCAGATGGCCAACAAGTCCCGAGGATCCTCCCGTCTCTGCCTCTCCAGCTCTGGAATTAAAAGCTACATGCCACATTTCCAAGCTCTTTTTTAAAATGGATGTTAGAAATTGAACTCAGGTGCTCATGCTTGCTTGGCAAGTGCTTTACCAACTGTAGTAGTCTTAAGAAAATAAAAAAATCATACTTGTAATATGGGGAGATAGAACTGATGAGAGTTGAGCATCATACTGCCCGTGTGGCACAGTGCACAGCACAGCACCCTTGTAAAGAGCTTTCAGAGATGCAACCAGTGAGATGCTTTGCATTGGTTTTATGGTCATAGAGGAGCTCTAAGTATCAGGACTTCAGAATTATTTAATGCCACTACGCATTTCAATTGCATGATAATAATTTAAGTCAATGCGAGGAATTTGTTTCTTCCTTTGAAGGATCCATGGGTCACTCCCATTTCAGAAACTTTGGCCTCAGGCAAATACGGAAGGAACTGAGGTTCTCTAACTTTCCATCTACTCTCTACCTTAATTCCTAAGCCCCTGGCTCACTTTGGCTCTGGCCAATAAGTTATGGTCAGAAACAACAGCACGTTCATTACAGAGCAGCCAGAGAACAATCCACCCCTCTATCTTTCAATGCTGGTGACTCTACAGGCCACATTTTCCAGATGTTGAGACTGCAAGCTAGGGAAGGTCTGTCCATCTGGCCTTCCACTGGCCTGTGAGAGACAGAATGTGGGTGAGCAGTGACCCTGCTTGGGTTAGGCTACCAAGATAATGAAGTTGATTTGTTATTGTAGCAGAACTTGGCCTATCCTCACCAATCCAGCTTCATGAACTGAGTCCTGTCTCCACCAAACCCTTCTCATCACATTCCAGCCTCCAAATGACTCTTAGCTCAGTGACATGAGCACACCTTTGTACACGCTGTTCCTTAATCCTACAGTGCCATTATTCTCCCTACATTTCTGCCTTCCTCCTCAACCTTAGCCACAGTAATTCATCTTTCAAAGATACGATTGCACCAGGAAGTTTTCCTCCCTTTCCTAACACTCTCTCTTTAAAATTAACATACATTAATTATACAAAATAATAGGTTTCATTATGATATTTCATACATACATACAATAATGCACTTTGATTCTATT
Source organism: Nannospalax galili (assembly GCF_000622305.1). NCBI lineage: Eukaryota > Metazoa > Chordata > Mammalia > Rodentia > Spalacidae > Nannospalax > Nannospalax galili. The sequence goes on from NW_008355037.1 coordinate 40,890, forward strand.
GATCCCCCCCATTACCTTCTCTCATCCCCTCTCTCTTACCAAATAGCTCTCTCCTACTTGTGTGGCTTTTTTAAAATATTTATTTATTTATTTTTATTTTATGTGTATGAGTGTTTTGCCTGAATGTATGTAAGTGCACCACATGTGTACAAAACCTGTGGAGGCCAGAAGAGGGCATGGGAGTCCCTGGAACTGGAGCTATAAATGGTTGTTATAAATAGAGTTATAAATGTTGTTAGCCACTATGTGGGTGCTGGAAATCGAACCCGGGTCCTCTACAAGAAAGCCAGTGCTCTTAACTGTTGAGCCCTCTCTCCAGCCCCTTTCATGTCTTTTTTTAAAAATATAGATTCAAAGCTGGTGTGGTGGCACACGCCTGTAGTCCCAGCACTTGGGAGGCAGAGGCAGGCGGATCTCTGTGGGTTCAAGGCCAGCCTGGGCTTTATACAATATTTTTAGTGTACCTGTGTTCTGACTGTGACCTATTACACAAAATCCACTGTGGAATTTTCCATTGTGGTATTATGCTATTGTTCAAAATGTTTCTGATCTGGAAACATTGCTAGTTTCATATCTGGGGATCAAGGATGCTCACCCTGTACCTTGGTGGCCTGTGAGGTGTAGTGGTTCCCCCAGCTCTGTACTGGACTGCCTTTACTCTGTGTGATGATTCTCAACTCTCAGGGCCTCAGCATTCTCTACAAAGCCTGTCATATTTCTTAACTCTAAATCTACCTCAGAGCACTTGAAACCAGGCCCTTGTTGTTGTTGTTTTTTTTTTTTACTTCATTTGTGTGTGTGTGTGTGTGTGTTCACGTGCATGTATGTGCCATGGGGCGCATGTGGAGGTCAGAAGGCAACTTGCAGGAGTTCATTCTCTCCTTCTAGCATGTGGGTTCCAGGAACGGATCTCAGATTGTCAAGTCTGGTAGCAAGCACCTTTACTCACTGAGTCACCTTACCAGCTCTGTATTTGTCTTTTTGAGTCTGATTTACTTTGCTCAACATGACAATATCAGTTTAATTCATTTTCTTGCAATAACAGCATTTCATTTTTCTTTATGACTAAATACTACTTCGTTGTGTATACATATCCCATGTTTTCTTTACTCATCTGTTGATGGACACCTAGGCAGATTCCATTTCTTGCTATTGTGAATAGTGTTACAATAAATACGCATGTCAGATATCTCTACTGTGCGCTATGACTCCTGTATAAATATATCCAGGAGTGGAATGGCTGGATTCCCATGGCTGTTCTACTTTGAACTTCCATGTTGCTTTCCATAGTGGCTGAACTAATTATCATTCCCATCAATAGTGTTTAAGGGTTCTTCCCCATGCTCATCCTCACTAGCATTTATTTGTTTTCTTGAAGATAAGCAATCTGACTGGAGTGATCTAGAATCTCAGTGTATCATGTCCATTGTCCATTGGCTTTATAGAATGGTTTTCTCACTGTGCTATAATTATCCATTTCAACATCTTATTTACCAGGCCCACCACATTGTGATAAGACCAATAACTGTCCATTCCTGCATCCTCAAGACCAGCGTGCAGAGAAGCAGTATTGGCCATCTGGCCAGGAGGCACTATCTCAGGAGGGCAGGGCACCTGAAGGAGCTGGATTCACCCCAACACCCACCAAGGACAACATCTTTCTTAGCAATGACAATGCTCAGCTGTTTGTAACTCAACACTAGGCCAGGACTGCCCAAGAGTCCTGAATCTGCCCACTGTCTCCCCAGACACTGTTTGGTCTCCACAAGAATTCAGACTCTTCGTGGAAAGGAACAACTAAGGGTCTATACTCAAAGTGTGGTTCCCAAACAAGCAACACCTACTACAATCTAGGTGCTAAGAAAAGCAGTCAGGCATGGTGGCACATGCCTTTAATCCCAGCTCTTGGGAGGCAGAGGCAGGCAGATTTCTGTGAGTTCAAGGCCAGCCTGGTCTACATAGTGAGTTCCAGGACAGCTGGGGCTACAGGGAGACCCTGTCTCAAAAAGACCAATAAAAAAAAAAAAAGAAAAGAAAAGAAAAGAAAAAAAAAAGAAACGCAGACTCTCGGGCTCTGAGACATTCTGAATCTGAATCTGAATCTGAATCTTCATTTCACCTACATTCCCAGACGGTTTAAATGCCCAAAGTGATTTGAAAAGTACTAGTCTCTTCTACCTAATCATGCCAGTAACTTCAATTTTTTTCATTTATAACATCTGGTAAGTGGTATACATCGCTAAGTCCTCAGAAAAATTGGAACATGTCCACACTAACCAATAAGGAAACTGAGGCTCAGAGTGGGTGGGTCACAGGAACATGCAGCTTTGAAGTTTCAGAGCCAGAATTTCTAGACAGTTCTAAAGGTCTCAAGAGCCCTCACTTCATAATCAAACATCTGGGCACCCTGCCATTTGCAAGCTTCTGTCAGCACTTAACCTTGGAGAGCAATCCAGGCAGCTCCAGAGATTTCCTGACCTTCACCCAACCACTGAACCATGTTTATATCTACACTCTCTCTTTCTATCCACATGATGATGTCTCTACATCATACACCACTGTCCCTGGGAGACTGCCACTTGTCCCCGGGTAAGGATTTCATTCGCTTGCTCAATCACTGTTTGATGAGTTCATGAAAACCTTTCCCCTTTAATCATCAAACAACACACATCAGTTAAACAATTGTTATTAAGGAGAGAAAAGTGAACATGCTGAGATTCCCAGAGACGTTGAAGGTCTTGCCACAGATCTCTGGGAAGACTCAGGCATCTGGGAATGGAACCCAAAGCCCCTCCTCGACTCCCAGGACAGAAACCTCCTTCCTACTCCTCAGCCTTCCTGAATTTTCTGCTTATGACCTGCATCACTAGGCAGTTTACAGAAGTATCCTCTTCAAACAGCTCCCCTACAGATACACCATTAAAGGGGACTCTATTCCACCACCAGACAGGACGAATACCACAGGAAATGGGAAAACTCGGCATACACTATGAGGCCCCGGATCCCAAGAAAGGAGCACCTATCAATCAAAAGCCTCCAAGTAAAGTAGCCCTCCAGCTAAAGTGACCCCACAGTGAAAAGAGGGCCCCCAGCAAGCTCCAAGACCAGGTAGAGGGCACCAGTCACCAACCCTAGCAAGGCACCACGGCAGCCTGGGACACTGCAGTTCCACTGGCCAAGACAACACTTCTTCCCTTTGTTGGCTTTAGAAAGATACTAAGGCATTTATTTTCTCAGCTTGTCCAGAGAAAAGCAAAATATTTGCCTGCAAAATTCAGGGAAACACAAGAGGGAAATTTCTCCTGAAAGGGAGGATAAGAAAAACCAAGAAATGAGAGCTTGGGACAGCAGACCTCTCCACTTTGCTTTAGCTTCTCTGAGCTTCTGCTGTAGTACCGGGCCGCCTGGAACACTGAGTGCTGTGTGCACTGCCAAAGCACACTGAGGGCCGTGGCACTGAGCCCCTGCTTGCCAGTCCTGGGTCTGGGCTCCAGGACCTATGTGCCAGGGTGGGGCACCTGTGAATTCATAGAAAGACACCCGAGAGGAAACACAAACTATCCTTTGCTGCTGATACAGAACACAGGGGGCGGGGCACGCACGAAGAGTGAGAAGGCTGCCGTTTGCCGTGGTGCACACCTGTACTCCCAGCACTCAGGAGGTGGAGGCAGAAGGACCAGAAGTTCAAGGCCAGCTTCAGCTACACAGATAGCTCAAGATCAGCCTGGCTTACAGGAGATCCTGCCTCAAATTTACTTTTTGACAAGGAAGAAAGCAAAGAGAAGAGGGAGGGAAGAAGGCAGGGAGGGGAGGGAAGAAGGCAGGGAGGGGAGGG
>NW_008355037.1:48339-54284 GCF_000622305.1 Nannospalax galili
TTATTTTGATATATCACAGTGAAAGATTTATCGTCCTCTTTTTTTTTTTTTTTTTTTTTTTTTTTTTAAAAAAAAAAAAAAAAAAAAAAAAAAAAAAAAAAAAAAAAAAGAACAGGGAAACTGTGTATCAAAAAAAAAAAAAAAAAAAAAAAGAATCAACATGGAAACATACCTCTGAGCTTGTTTGTGAGGGACATTTTCAGAGGAACAGAACTAAGGGAAGACCCATCCTGAACACTGGCAGCCATCCCACAGGCCTGGAATCCCAGATTTGAACAAAAAAAGAGAAAGGGAGCCGAGCACCAGGATTTGTCTCTCTCTGCTTCCTGGCTGTGGGTTCAATGCAGCCAACCACCTCAAGTCCTTGCCACGACCCTTCCCCACTATGTTCCCTCAAACTATGAGACAAAATTAACTCTTCAAGTTGCTTTTAGCGTGTGTGTTGTCACAGCAACGAGAAAAGTAACTGATACAATACTTTAGAAGTCTTTAACAGCCACTCTTTCTGGTGCTATTGTTTGTATTTGGTGGGGGTGGGGGGGTTAAAATAAAAATCAAATGAACTGAGCTTTCAAGATTAGATGACTTGCTTTCTTCCTTGTGCAGTGCAATCAGGCAATGACTAATGGATGAATGGGTAGCCATCATTTACACAGGGCCTTGATGTACAAGCAATTGGAATGAGTAGTTCAACTCAAGACAACTTACCACAATAAAGCCCAGGTGTTGCACACCTTGCTGCACATGATGAGAAAAACTGCTATACACCAACTCACAGCCCATTTTTTTCTTCTGACCTATGAACAGAACCCCAATTTTTAGCTGAACACACTGCAACCTGCTATAAAGAATATATTTCCCAGAAGCCCTTGTGCCAAATAAGACCATAAGAAAGTTTCTGTCTAGTGAAATAAAACTAGAAAGCTTTGTGTGGGACTCTCAAAGTGCTTCTGAGGCTAGCAGATGCAGTCCACTGTCTCTCTCAACTGCCTGCCTTGCCTTAGCATTCAACAATGATGTTTATGGTGGGTTAGATTATTGGGGAAATTCTTTGCTCTATCCTTCAATAGAATTAGACAAACCACCTGTATTAGCTAGTCTTCCATCACTATGACAAAACACCTGAGTTAATCAAATTAAAAGGAGGAAACATTTGCCTTAGCTGACAGTCTCAGAGGCTTTAGGTAACAGTTGCTTAGCCCTAGAGCATTTGGGCCTTAGCGGCAAGTGCACATGGAGGAAGAGACCTGTTCACCTCATGACAGCCAGGGAGCAAGATAGGAAGATGCTGGGGTCCCAATATCCCTGCAAGAATGTGACCCCAATGACCTAACTTCCTCCCGCTGGTTGCCACCACATAAAGCTTCCACCACTTCCCAGTAGCACCATTGGCTAGGGAGCAAGCCTTCAACCCCCAGGCCTTTGAGGAAACTTCCAGATGCAAGCCACAGAAACACCCTTTGTCCTTCAAACCCAGAATTTCTCTGAACCTTGACCTTAGCTGTGGCCATCTTACTTACCCAATCAATAGGGTATTACTGGACATGCATGTACTCCCCTGGATTAACTCCTTAGGATGTGATTCTGAAAATAGTCTAGGTAGCTACTGGCCCAAGGAGAATGTAGCAAAGCATGCAGCAAAACCTTCAACTGAATTCATTTGACCTGAAATGGGGTTACCCTGTGGCCTAGAGACCCAGGAGTGAGACAGTAAAGGCCCATAGTTGTCAATATCAAGTTCTAGGCTAGTTTGCCTTCTGGATTATTGCAGGAAATACTATCAAGTATGACAGCCACTGATGGCTGGCGCTCCGGCAATCTTGGAGTGTTCAGTGACCTTTCAGTTTGAAGACAAGCCCTCAAAATTACAGAGCAGAAAAATAGAAGCTCGGGTCCCTTATGACATCATGAAACTACACTGCTACCTCTAAACTGTTAAGTTTAGACTTCCTTTTAAAGACAAAGTACATCCTTGTCCATTTAACCCACTACAGTCTTATTATTACTTGGGAAATGTTATTTGTATCAACCCCTCAAAAATAATTTTTTCCCGTAAAGAGGAACTGAATACACACATAGGCAATCATTTAAATGCAAAATAGATAACTGAAAAGGAACGCCGTGCATACAGTGACCACTGAACTTGAAACTCTTTGGCATAGCCGAGGAGAGGACAGTAGCCATGGAACCTAGCCAAGGCATAAAAGCTGCCCTGGTCACAAGTGAGCCAAATGCAGTCAAGGAGCTCAGGTTAAGTGGAAGGGAGCAAAAGCATTTTAAGAGTATTTAAAGTAATCTCTTGGGGCTGGTGAAATGGCTCAGTGGTTAAAGTGCTTGCCACATACAAGTAAGGAAGGACTGGAGTTTGAATCCCCTAGAGCCACATAAATGCCTGGTAGGTGAAATGGTCCCATCTGGAATTCCAGTCCTGGAAGTCAGAGATGGGGAACTCCTAGAACAAGCTGGCTGGCAACACTAGCCATATCAGTTGCTCGGTTCTGGGGCACAGAATACAGGAACAACAGGAGAGAAAGAAGGCGACCATACCTGACCTCAGACAAGACTGAGTTTATTGAAACATCACAGAGAGGGACAGCAACCTTCCCGCATAGTAGAAGTAACTGCTGCCCTTGGGGGACTGTTGGGGCTTATATAGGACATAGCTGTGGCTGGCTGTGTGGATCGACACTCTTGAGAAGTTTATGGCTCCGCTTCCTCCTGGCTCCCATTCCTCTGGTTTATCTTAAGAGACAGAGAATTTATGCTCTCATCTTGGGACCATTTGCTTGAGGAGACAGGCTGTCTTGGGAAACAGGCTGTCTCAACAAACTGTCCTCCCAGGAGTGAGGGAAGTGTCTGATTGATAATGCTGGCTTTCGGCAACCAGAGCATTCTAGCATCAGTGAGCTCTGGGTTTGACTGAGAGCCCCTCCCTTAATGAATAATATGAAAGAGCAATGGAGGATGATTCCTAACATCAACCTTTGGCTTCCACATATACAAATACCCCAAAACATATACACCTACACACATGAAAATGGAAAAGGGGGGATCTCAGTCATCCATGATAGGACTTCATGATATGAGTATTACATACCTCACACAACTGCCACATCTCAGGATCCACATTCTCCAGGAAAAGAATATACTCAGCCCAGTTACTTATTCTAACTAGCCAGTGACTCACCTGCTTTGGAATAGGTGACCCTCTGTGGTCAAAACAGCCATAGCATAATGGGAAAGAAAAGAGGAAGGGAGAATGAACAGGAGTCACACTGAAATGCATAGGGCACTTAGCCCTAAGGAGAAGTTACATAAGACAGGGAAATTGATTGACAGATCCAGGACACCAGGAAAACTTTGTTAAGGAATGGCCTGGAAATACTTCAAGGAGGGAAAGCCTTGTTAGGATGACTCTATGTTAGGAGTGACTTGGAAGAGAGATTTTGATAGAGAGATCATGGAACTTCCAAGAGAAGCTTCCCTCTTCCCAGAATCACCTAGGAACTCCAGATAGAATCTCAACAAAGGAGGAATGAAGAATCTTCCATAGTAGAGCTCATTAGTCTAACAAGCCTGCAGTATGTGCACCTCAGTCTCCTCATCAGATTGGTAGAACATTTTTATATGCCTCCTCAACCCTAGCTGTCACCATTTCCCTCCCGTCTGCAGGTAACAGGCATGTACCAAACCTGGTTTATGTAGCGCTGGGTATGGAGCCCAGGGCCTCCTGCATGCTAAGCAAACACTCTGCTAAGTTAGCTACATCACCAGCCCGAGAGACCACTTCTTCCCCATCAGCATCCATCCACTTCCGTGCTCCTCAGACCCGCTGCCATCTACCTGTGTCGCCTCAGGGAACTACTTTATTCCCTGTTTTATTTCCTTTCACTACTATGACCAGTCTCAACAGCCTCTCATTCTTAAAAACTCTCCTGTTCTGACTTCCTGGCACCTGGTCTGTTTAGATTCTTCCACCCCTCCGTCTCAAGCAAACATTTTGAGGGGAGCACAGTGGCTGAGATAGGAGGATTGCTGTAAGTTCAAGGCCAGCCTGGGTTATAGAGGAAGACCTTGTCTCAAAAAACAACAAACAAATAAAAGGCAAACATTCTACTCTTGGTTGTCCTTTCTTCCATTGTTAAGTATTAATATTGCTCAGTGATTTCTTATTGTCTTTGGCATATTCTCCTTGGATGATCTTGTCTAATCTCTTAATTTTAAACAGAACTTTCATCCCTCCCAAGATCCAATACAGTTGCTTATAGTTCCTCAGAAGCAACTCAAGTACTTCTTACAACATATTCAGAAAACCTTCCTCATCTCCGCACCCGTTTGTCCAAGCCATAAACCCAAGAATTAATATCAAGTCCAATTCTGTCAGGAGTGTTGTGCTGTTCCTTCTTCCATCCCACTCACTGTCTCAGCCTTGTTCAAGCTCCTGTGACACCTCAGTCAGAACCTAAACCATCTCCTTCTTTGATATGGTTACATCTCTTTCCTCTAGCCTTACTCCCAGATCTATGGCTTTGGTGGATCCAAGGAAATCTTTCTCCATATTGACCTATATGATTGCATAATTTCTCACTTAAGATCCTCAGTGGTCTATGTCTCCTGAGAGTCCAAATGTAAATCCCTTAGGATGGCCTTCAAGGCTCCTCCTCCTCTTGTCCTAAGATTCAACGTGTCTCCAGCCACCTCCCATGGATACTCAAAGCCCCAGCTAGAGCACACTCCCTGCTCAGCCTTGGCTCCTGTGTCCTTCCACATACTGCCCACCTGCTTTCGTGCAGCTTTTATTCAAGTATCATTTCTCTGCCAGGCCAGGAGTCAAGACTATGTTGTTCACCAGTTGTTCTGTCCCCTTTACCAACAGAAGGATGAGAAGGGAGAGTCGACAAACAGAATGATCAAGGCCAGTCAGATCCAGCCCCAGAGCTGACAACTGACCAAGTCAGCCAAGATGACTGTGTGGTTTGGAGACTCAAAATTTGATGGGAGTCCATTCCAGTGGGAGGTTTCAAGAACAAAAAAGAAAACTGATACCCAAGATAAAGCATGGAATTCGAGTGTTTCTGTTGCTTATAATATCTTCTCAACTGCTAGTAAGGAGAAATTAAGGAGCATATTTAAAATATGTTACCATCTTTTGTGGCTACAATTCCTGCTTTTCAATGAATCTGTTTGGGTTCTGTTTTGTTTGTTTGCTGCATATGTGTGTGCACGTTTGATCTGTGTGGGTGCACTCGTATGTGGGTGCATATGTGCATGTGTATGGGAGTCAGAGGTTGATGACTCGGCCCTGAGGCAACATCTCTTGAAGAACCTGTAGCTTGCCAGCTTGCCCAAGGGATCCCCAGTTGCCACCTATCAAATGCTAGGATAGGTAGGATAGGTGGGCCACCACACCTACCAGCCTGTCTATGTGGGTTCTGAAAATCCAAAGTCCTGTACTCACATTTGCACAAAAAAATTTATCCACTGGGCCATGTCACCAGCCCATTAAAGACATCAGTTCATTTCCACTGTCTAGCAGAGTCACCATCTGACTCTCCAGATGCCCACAAATATGGCCCTTGGTGCTGTACACCGGCTACATGTCATGCTTCTACGATATAGTAATAAAAACAAAAATGGTTTCCAAACCTATCCATCAACATTGAGAAGTGGAATGATAGCAAAAGGAAAACCCCAAACATTCTCTAGTCATTACATTGTAGTAATACATTCATGGCAAGATTTAAGGCATCATAGGGTACTGTCATACACTTAAAACTTAGTCTGCACATCAAAAAAAAAAAAAAAAGATGGGGCTGGAGAGATGGCTCAGCAGTTAGAACACTGGTTGTTCTTGAAGAAGACCCAGGCTCGAATCCCAACACACACATGGCAGCTAACAACTGTCCATAACTCCAGTTCCAGGGGATCCATCAGCCTCTTCTGTC
>NW_008355037.1:54639-56735 GCF_000622305.1 Nannospalax galili
GGCATGGTGGCACATGCTTTTAATCCCAGCACTTGGGAGGTAGAGGCAGGTGAATCTCTGTGAGTCCAAGGCCAGAGTAGTTAACACAGGGAATTCCAGGCCAGCTGGGGCTACAGGGAGACCCTGTCTCAAAAAGACCCCCAAGAATATTTTTTTTTTAATTTATTATGTGTATGAGTGTTTTGCCTTCATGCATGTCAGCGAGCCACATGAGTGTAATGCCTGTGAGGCCAGAAGAGGGTATCAGATCCCCTGGAACTGGAGTTACGGACAATTCTTAGCTGACATGTGGGTGCTGAGAACCAGACCCAGGTCCTCTGAAAGAGTAGCCAGTGCTCTTAACCACTGAGCCATCTCTCCCGGCCCTCAATACATTTTTAAAATTAATTTATCCATAGTTCAGTTGTTTAGCCTTTGCTAAATTCTTCCCATTCATCACAATGAACACCTTGGACATGGGTGCTGTACTCAAAGGTAAACAGACAAAGAAGGAGGGCAGACCTTTCCTGCTTTACACACAGCTACACGAGGTCTAGGAGCAGCGTGAACTTGGAGACCACATCTGATATGCTGCTAGTTTTTTGTATATTTGTTTATTCATTCATTTGTCCTTATGTTTTAATGTGGGTGGGTGGATATGTATGGTGTGTGTGAGTGTGGGTGTGTATGTGTCACAGAGTGTGTGTAGAGGCCAGAGGACAACTTCTATAAATCAGTTCTTGTTTTTTAGAAGCAGGATCTCTCATATTCCAGGTTAGCTGGCCCAGGAGCTTCCAGGCAATTCTCCTGTCTCCACTTCCCATCTCGCAGTACGGAGTGGTGGGATTACAGATGCATGCCTCCACACCCAGGTTTGTACATGAGTTCAGAGGACCTAAACTCAGCTTATTAGGCTTACACAGCAAGTGCTTTTACCCACTGAGCCATCTCCCAGGCACTATTCATTTTTTTGAGACAGTCTCACTATGTAACCCAGGCTATCCTCCAACTCTCCATACTCTTGCCTCAGCCTCCCCAGTGCTAGGAACACAGCAATAGTTTCTAAATTGGATATCATTCTTCTGCAGTATGGTCTTGGGCAATCTTTTGCCTAATGTTTTAAAAGTTGGAAGCTCACTCTGTAAGCTCAATAAAGCATCTTACATTTCCAACAGCAGTTCTGATTATTTAAGAGAGGGTTTTATTATATTTCATTTCCACAGCTTTATGTAATCTTTTGTAGAAGCCTAAAAATAGGTAAAGAAAATGGATTGTAAACATTGGCAATTCTAATGTTTTAGATGTAAGCTGTGAAGAAGACTCCAGTAGGAAGTAGTAAAATAGATGTATTTGTGGGCAAGAGAATGCTGCCTGGAACCAGTGGGTGGTTTCATACAGTCCACCGGCTCCCATAGCCTTAAGCCTTGTGTTTAGCTTTGTTTTTGTTCTTGCCTCATTTTGGTTTGTTTGTTTTCCCGTTTGTTTTTAAAGCAAATCAGGAGGTTCAAAGGGAATATACAAAACCTGCCAATCCCTGGACAGAACACCAATGTAACACATCTTTCACCAAAAAGGAAAAAAAAATAACTTATTCTGAGCCAAACAAAAGTGATGAGGACCTGGGAATACAGATTCAGATTTCAGTGGAAATACTCACATAAACTCTTATTTTAAAAAGTCATGAATCAGGGGCTAGAGAAATGGCTCTTTTGGTTAAGAACACTCACTGTTCTTGAAAAAGTCCTGGGTTCAAATCCCAGTACCCACATGCCAGCTACCAACTGTCCATAACTCTAGTCCCAGGGGATCCAACAGCCTCTTCTGTCCTCTGCCACTGGCATTCATTGCATGACACAGATGCACTTACCTACATGTAGGCAATACACTCACGCAGATAAAATAAAAATAATAAACAAAATATTTTTTTTAAAAAGACTAAACTTACGAATCATAGGCATATAGGAAGGAGAAGAATCTCAGGATAATGGTACGGACCAGATCTTCAACAGGATTGTAGAAGAAAATTTCCCAAAATTAAAGAAAACATTCCCATACAAATACAAGAAACATATAGAACACTCAATAGCCCGGACCAGAAAAGAAACTCCCCATGGCAT
>NW_008355037.1:57153-59260 GCF_000622305.1 Nannospalax galili
ATAGACTATATGAATGGATTAAGACACAAAACCCATCTTTTTGTTGTCTGCAAGAAACTCATCTCACTTTCAAGGACAGACACTATCTCAAAGTGAAAGGATGGGGAAAAATATACCAAGTGAATGGTACTAAGAAAACAGCAGGCATTGCAATTCTAATATCTAACAAAATAGACTTCAACTAAAACTAAGCAGAAGAGATAAAGAGGGCCACTTCATTCTGATCAAATGAAAAACTGACCAAGAAGATATTACAGTCATGAAGATTCACCAAACTCTGGTGCATCCAACTTCATAAACTCAGTACTGCAGGACTTTAAGATCCAGATTAATCCAAACTCTTTAACAGTGGAGGACTTCAATACCCCATTGTCTCCATTAGATAGGTCAACAATACAGAGAATTAAAAGAGAGACATCTGAACAAAAAAATACCATACATCAAATGGGCCTCACAGACATCTACCAAACACTCCACCTAAGAACCACAGAATATACTTTCTATTCAGCACCCCATTGAACTTTCTCCAAAATCAACCATATACTGGGGCACAAAACAAACCTCAACAAATACAAAAAGATTGAAATAATTCCATGCATTCTATCAGACCACAATGCAATAAAGCTTAAAATCAACACCGGAAGAAGTCCTAGTCACCACATGAACACATGGAGATTAAAAAACACACTCCTGAATGATGAATGGGTCAAAGGAGAAATTAAGAAAGAAATAAAAATATTCCTGGAACTAAATGAAAAGGATAATAAAATACACCACCACCTCTGGGACACGTCGAAAGCTGTCCTTAGAGGAAAGTTTATAGCTCTAAGTGCCTTCACTAAAAAAATCAGAAAGAACACAAATAAATTCCTTAACACTGCAGCTCAAGACACTTGAAAAGCAACAACAAATGAAACCGAAACCCAGGAGACAAGAAGAAATAACAAAAATCAGGGCAGAAATTAATGAAATTGAAACAAAGAAAACAATACAAAGAATCAACAAATCCAAGAGCTGGCTCTTTGAAAAGATAAACAAGATTGACAGACACTTAGCCCAGTTAACCAAAAGAAAGAAAGAGCACCTCCAAATCAACATTTTCAGAGATGAAAGGGAAAACATCACAACAGACACCAAAAAGATTCAGAACATTATAAGGAAATACTTTAAAAACCTGTATGCTACTAAATTTGAAAACCTAAAAGAAGGCACGTGAACCACCAAAACTAAACTAAGAAGAGATCAACAGCTTAAACAGAACCATAACAAATAAGGACATTGAAACAGTAATACAAAATCTCCTGACTGAAAAAGCCCAGGACCAGATGGATTTATAGCAGAATTCTACCAGACAGTTAAAGAATATCTATATACGATACTACTTAATTTATTCAAAAAGATAGAAATGGAGGGAAAACTTCCAAATTCCTTCTATGAAGCCAGCATCACTCTAATGCCAAAGCCAGGTAAAGATACAACCAAAAAAGAAAACTATAGACCCATATCTTTAATGAACATAACTGCAAAAATTCTCAACAAAATACTTGCAAACTGTATACAGACACACATCAAAAAGATCATCCACCAGATCATTTACCATGATCAAGTAGGCTTTATTCCAGAGATGCAGGAATGGTTCAATATATGCAAGTCAATAAACAACATGAATCATACAAATGGATTCAAAGACAAGAACCACATGGTCATCTCAGTAAATGCAGAGGCCTTTCACAAAACTCAACATGAATTTATGTTCAAAGTTCTAAAGGGAATTGGACTTGAGGGAACATAACTCAACATAATTAAAGCCATTATATAACAAACCCACAGCCAACATCATTCTAAATGGAGAAAAACTGGAAGCATTCTGATTAAAATCAAGAACCAGACAAGGCTGTCCACTATCTCCACTCCTTTTTTACATAGTGCTGGAAACTCTTGCAAGAGCAATAAGACAAAAGAAGGAAATGAAAGGAGTAATAATTGGAAAAAAAGAGATCAAATTATCCCTTTTTGCAATGATATGTTATAGCTAAGAGATACCAAAAATTCCAACAGAAATGATTAACACTTTCAGTAAAGTGGCAGTTTACAAAATTAATCTACA
>NW_008355038.1:0-794 GCF_000622305.1 Nannospalax galili
GGAAAGAAGGAGCTCAAGAGAGGTAAGACCATAGGACAAGGGTATTATGAAGGGATAAAGGGGGGAAATGGGGGCACCTTAATTGGGGAATCTATGATAGAGGGGTTAGACAAAGCGAGATATAAATAATGCCTAGCCAGGTTTAAAAACCAGAAGGAACCATATTAGTCCAACAACCTACTGACAAATTATACATATCAGATCAAGAAATATATGTCTAGGTAAGGTTTATCTGAGGACAATTGGTCTTTGCCCAAGATTTATCTACATGGCACACAGTACTTAAAAGTGCCAGACTGGTGGAACTAACCATCTTGGATGTTTAACAGACATACTTCGAGGCCTATAATAATTTGGTCAGTGGGACATAAAGGATAGTTTTGCTCCTTGCCCTCCTAGGTTGACTAGTTCCAGAGGACTATGAGCATCTCCCAACATGTCCTGTAATTGTGGTAGGTCACCTGTCCTCTTGATCAAGGAGGTCAAGGAGACCCCACGAGATGCAGATGAACTGGTGTCCAGTCTACAAAGAGGAGGATCAACACAGAGGAATCATTTCCTCCATGCTTCCAAGCGAAGCCAGCCATGGAGAAGCAGGACCTTTGGCTTATCTTCACATAGGTGGAACTGTTAAAAGAAAGGAGCCAGGGGGTCCTCCCAATCCAATGTTACTCCTGAGAAACAGACCCTTAAACAACCTTAACAGTAGAAATAAATTGGTTTATCTGGGCCAACTGTATGGCCTTAAACACCCCAAAGGAAAGTATAACCAAAGATTAAAGGAGCCAATATAA
>NW_008355038.1:1560-3169 GCF_000622305.1 Nannospalax galili
TCCACTTTGTAGACTGGACACTGGTTCAGGTCCATCTGGTGGGGTCTCCTGTTGAACGTCTCCCAAGCCCACCAGGCTTGGAGCTTCAACAAGAAAGAAACCAAGACAAAAGTCTTGTGGTTATGCGATGAATTTATTCAAAGATATATTCTTACAGTTAGGTGAGCAATCAAGGAATGGCTTTTTGTTGTGAGGAACACGTATCTTATATAGGAATCAGATCAGGGGTAACCAAGAAATCACCACGGATATTTTACTAACAGAAAGTAACTAAGGACGCAGCACACAGCTGCATTACATCACCAACTCCAGTGCCCGAAGACAGAAATGAACCTAAGTTTCTAGAAGACCTAATTAATCATAGAGGCATTGCCTGTCGGCTCAGACTGCTGAATCAGAGAGCTCAGAAGCTCTTAAAGTGGCAATCTTCTTTTCTCCAATGCTTATTTCAAGCATGGCTCCCGACATTCAACAGCAAACCTAGAAGTTTTATGGCCACTTTTGAAGGAGCTGTGTCTTTGTTTTGGAAACTGTTATTGGGCATGTTAAAGCTGTAATGACATGCTTCTAAAAAAAATAAAAAATAATATTTAAAAAATGTAGGAAACAGCATATCTTGAAATGGAGATCTTCTTTAAAGGGTAAAAACTCATCCAATTTTATATCTTACAGGGATTATACTGAGTTCAATATTGTATAACTGTATTAATTCAACTGTGAACCTAAGAAAAATTTACAGCCACCTTTGAAAGAGATGTATCCTTGCTCTGGAATGTGTTACTGAATATGTTAAAGGTGTAATGAAATGCTTCTTCTCATCATGTGGTTATTAAATTTAAAAAAATTTAAAGCTTATTTTTTATTTCATGTGTATGAGTGTTTTGCCTGTATGTATATAAGTGCACCACATGTCTGCAGTGCCCACAGAGGCCAGTAGAGGATGTTGGATTCCCTGAAACTGGAGTAATAGATGGTCATTAGTCACCATGTGGGTGCTGGAAACCAAAATCTGAGAACCAAATGTGTGGGTGCTAAGAACCAAACCCTGGTCCTGTGGAAGAGTAAGTGCTCTTAACCACTGAACCATTTCACCAGCTGTCCTGTGATTCTTTTTAATAATATTAGTAAAAGTGTAATAACATGAACATTGTTTATTGTGACTCACAGGTTTAAAATGGATTTCATAGGGGCTGGGGAGATGGATCAGTGGGTAAGAGCACTTGCTCTGCAATCATGAGAACCTGAGTTCAAAACTCCAGCACATACCTAAAAAGCTGGGTATTACTTTATCTGCCTGTAACCACAACACTGGGGGAAGGGTAGGCAGAGACAGGCAGATTCTGAAATCTCACTGGTCAGCTAGCCTCGTTGAATGGCTAGCTTCCAGTTCAGTGAGAAATCATCTCAAGGCAATATGATGGAGAGTGATAGAGGAAGACACCCAATGGCCTGTTCTGGTCTCCACATATATATATCACATATATAACACACAAAATACATCCATGTACAAATGAATTTCATAAAAAGTCAATACAATTCTGTCACAGGACAGTTTTACATACTACTCAAACTTCACTTCAGGTAGAAGAGTTCACATGCACATAAAATT
>NW_008355038.1:4457-5627 GCF_000622305.1 Nannospalax galili
GAGATCAAGGCTAGCCTGGTCTATATAGTAAGTTTCAGGCTGGCTGGGGCTACAGGAAGGCCCTGTCTCAAAAAAATCAAAAGTATAAGTTCAATTTAAACAATGAGTTATCTTTACTTTTGCAAATCAGAACTAGATAATTAAGATAAATTTTGCTCCTGGCCTCGTGGCATTCCAGCACTCAGGAGGCAGAAGGCAGATCTGAGTTCAAGGCCAGCCTGGTCTACATAGCAAGCTCCAGTTCAGCTAAGGCTACACAGTAAGACCTTGTCTCAAAACAAAGAAACAAAAAATAACCAGTCAAACATGGTACAAACCTGTAGTCAGAAGGCTGGAGCAGGAGGATCCCTTGAGGCCAAGAGTTCAAGACCCCCTATCTCAAGAAGTTAGATTTCAGTTGGACATGGTAGAGGAGGAGGCAGAGGCAGGCAGATCTCTGTGAGTTCAAGTCCAGCCTGGTCTACACAGAGTTCCAGGCTAACTGGGGCTACTGGGAGACCTTGTCTCAAAAAAAACAAAAAACAGTTGGATTTGTAGCCTGGTATGGTACAGCACACCTTTAATCCTAGCACTCAGGAGTCAGAGCAGGTAAATCTTTGTGAGATTGAGGCCCACCTGGTCTACATAGTGAGTCCCAGGCCAGCTGTGGCTACAGGGAGACCCTGTCTCAAAAAGATCAATTTAATAAAAAGAGTTGGATTTGTTTTTACTAAACAAACCTAAGATAGTCAATGAAACAGTAATGTATGTACATGGTGAACATCCTCTTAAATATGAAAGGTCATACTTACTTTTAACTGAAGAGACCACTTCGCTCCCAGAAATTTAAGTTATGAGCATGTTTGAAATAAAGTGAGAGCCTTACCAAGTCATCAACACATGCTTCTAAGGAGCCTGTTAACATTCCCGAAAGCAATGTTTTAACTTAATATAAATAATGTACTGCCTAAAGTAAAACATCTAGTCATCCTCAGCTACATAGCAAGTTTGAGGTCAGCCTGGACTACATCAGACCCTGTCTCAAAAAACAATGCAAACAAGCTCTCTCTCTCTCTCTCTCTCTCTCTCTCTCTCTCTCTCTCTCTCTCTCTCTCCTCCCTCTCTCTCCATCCCTCTCTCCCTCCCTCCCTCTCTCTCTCCCTCCCTCCTTTCTTCCTTCCCTTCCTTCCT
>NW_008355038.1:7179-7696 GCF_000622305.1 Nannospalax galili
CGCAAGGGTTAAGAGATTGAGAGGCAAGCTGGGTATAATGGAGCACACCTTTAAATCCCAGCACTTCAGGGGCAGAGGCAGGCAGAGCTCTATGAGATCCAGGCCAGCCTGGTCTACATAGCGAGTTCCAGGTTAGCTGTGACTATAGGGAGACCCTGTCTCAAAAAAAAAATCAAAGGGGAAACAAAAATGCAGTTTTTGGGGAGAGAGGGGAGAAAAAGGATGGTGGGAAGAAGCCACTCAAGTCAGTGTTGGGGACAAGTTGCTCTAAGGATTTCACATATTTTTGCAGGACCAGATTTGAGGTCTTTAGAAAATTCTACTTTAAAAAAAGAATATTTCTAATGCCACACACACCTGACATGAATGCTAACCTTTAGAATGGTTTGGCATGTGATAGATTTAGGACTCAATCCATTGCTGGTCTAAGGTAAACATAACTTCATGGAAACATAGCTAACTATCATACCTCAAGTCATCTTTTCCCCACTGGTCAAGGGTTTTCCTGATGGCTGTT
>NW_008355039.1:0-1125 GCF_000622305.1 Nannospalax galili
CAGGGGGCAAGAGCTAGAACTCCATCTAAAACCTTAGTTACATCCTTTTCTGTTACCCTAATTTTGCCTACTCCTGAGGAGAGAAACCAGTGCAGCAGCGCAGGGGCTGGCAGCAGCTTGATGACTATTCCCCATACTGGAGGTCACTCACCCTGCCAGACATACCCAAAGGGACTCAGGAACCATTCAGGAAGGAGATCAGAGAAGACAGGAACAACACACCAAACTGAAGACTGCAAGCCAGAAGAAGAAGCACAGGAGAAAAAAAGTGGTGAGCACCCACAGAAGGATCACTGGTAAAGGGGGCCTTGGGAGACCTGCTCAGTGTGTTACAGCTCCTTGGGGCAGGAGGCTTCATGCCCCACATTGGGCATCAGTTGTGGTCATCTGCTGTGGCTGCTCTCCTATGGCTATGGCCACTCTCCTGCTCTCTTAGTTCCTCCAATCAGTCGTCCGGTCTGGACCCCAGGGCTGGTGAGGAGACTGTGTCAGCAGAGCTGCATGCAGACACAGGAGACCAGGTTCAGTGAGACAGGTCTGGTTTATTGCAGGAAGGCACAAGCTTATATAGGGGTAGTGGTCCAATCACAGCACAGCAAGTAGTTTAAACGTGAGGTATCCAAGGGTGGTGCGCAGTACAGTAAGTAGTTTAAAGTTGAGGTATCTAAGGGTGGTGATTAGGGAGTGGTGAGCTCTAGGCATCAGTCTCATGATCTGCCAATGGAGCAAAATGCCACAAGGTGTTCCTTGTGGCTCCAGTAGTCCGGCCATCGCCTCAGGCCTGCTGTATGGCTGTGAATAAGACTTTCACCCTAGGCTCAAGCCTGTCTCACACATCATCCATTTCCCTACAAATTTCATTATTTCATCTTTCTTTACTGTTGAATAGAACTCCATTTTTAAAATATACCACAGTTTTGTTAACCACTCGTTAGTTCAGGGACACTTAGGTTTCTTCCATATCTTAGCTATTGCGAAAAGAGCAGCAGCAAAAAGTATAGTAATTTTAAGGAATAATTAACTCTACCCCTGGAAAAATGTTAACCATTTTACGACTATTGTCTCTTTTTAGCCAGTAAAAACATACATCAAGGTCCAATCGTTTACCAAGTTTATATTGTATTG
>NW_008355039.1:1236-2746 GCF_000622305.1 Nannospalax galili
CGAAATAATAGGTCTAAGAAAAAATAAAGGGTTGGAATAGTAAAGTTAGTAAGATTAAAAAGGCTGGATACTTCCAAAATGAAAAGAATGATAAAAATGTTTAAGCAAGTTTATTAAAGGACCAAGTAAGTTTATAGAAGTAGAAGGTGATGGTTGTTGTTATAATAATTACTGTTACAGCCAAAGGGAAAAAAAATTCTTCAGCCTACTTCACTGACTTGTGCTACACACCTAGGCACAGTCAGGAGTTCAATGTATGAAGACAAATGTTTAAGTTACCTATAACTACTAGAAAATGTCCTTTAATGTTTCTCTATATTATACAAATGTTGCTTTTAATGTTTTCCCTTACCCATAAAAAAATTTGATTCAAGAACTAGGCTTTTGCCTCTTGGAACCAGATGGGACAGTCCAAAAGAAAAAAAGTAGTTTTGTTTGATGAGCCTGGTTTGAATCTGAAACAGATTGTTTCCTTTTTCACATACCACTGCTATTACTTACAATCCCACAGGACAAGGAATAATAGACAACACAAATGTCTCAAAGATGAAATAAAAGGAAAACGGGGGAATCACCTATACCTGGGATAACAGTAAAGAAACCTCATTTCCTATTATATAGGTTTCCACTAAATTTTTTTTACACTAAAAGATCAGGGAATTTCTCCAATGGCCAAGCACTGACAAAGATTAACTATCCCACACCCCTTGGCACAGGTGCTTTGGAGAGACCCTGAGTCAGGGTTCTGGAGTAGAACTCCAGCTCCTTTACTAACAATGGGGTGAGGGTATGCTTGTGTCTTTCCAGAAAATGAATCCTTCCCCCATGGGTGCCACTCAGATACATCAGACCACTCGATCAAACCTCCCAATACAAAGATGGCTGCGCTGACCCTGGGATAGTGGAAAAGGAGACCCTGGCAGAAGAAGAGGCAACCTCCTGTGACCTGGGGAATGATTAAGAATCTGATGAATGACACTCATGATTACGGTCGGGGCAGGGCCAAGATCTATCTAATACTGAAGTTCTCATTTGTGTTCTAACTATACTGACTGTGAATAGCATAATAAGTGAAACATGTGTCATCAATACTAATGTTAATGGTGTACCTATTATAGGATAATGATTAGTACTCGACTGTATTACACAAAGCTGTGCATGGCCACCTGGACCCATCATATGGGAAAAGGATGGACAGAGGATATACAGCCAATTGGGTGGAGGATTTTTAGGTGGGAAAAATGCTACCAACTAGAACCTAAAACCCAGCATAATTTCAGTATTTTTATAGAGGCATTGATAATGGAAGTTATAGCAGTGTAAAAAAGCAAAAGGGACCTTTTGAAGTTATTGTATTTAGATCAACCACATCTTTTCAATGAACCAGCCTGTCCATATCTAATTATTTGAATGGGAATTTGTGGGTTTGTCTTGGACAAAAGGGTTATAATAAACAGAGTTTCTATATACAAGGAGACCCTTCTATGCTAGGATTGTTAAATAAAAATCT
>NW_008355039.1:3565-6809 GCF_000622305.1 Nannospalax galili
CAGGCATTAGGGTGAGATAAGCCTAAAACTTTTAAGTCCAGGCTGCATTCTCTGCTAAAGGGAGGGACGCTAAAAACAGTAGCTCTGGTAATCCCTGTCCTGCAGAACACTGTGAGACTGGCAGGAGACAGTGACCTGGTCATAAGTGCAGGCTCCCTGTTCTATGGGAAAGCAACTTGGTCAACATCCCTTAGCTCATCTCCTTGTCCTGAACAAATAAGTCAGCTATCCTTAGCTAAGATATTAGGCCAGGTTAAGGTTTACTCCTGAGCTAAAAGCTAAAAGTTTACCATGCTTCTAAATCTATGAAACAAAACATTGTGGCCAATAAATTAACAGATGGGCACTGATAATTTTGATTAAAAGCTTAATAATCCTCCTTGCACCAACTAACACACTAAATGTCCTATTTCTTTGTACCCTAAATCTTTGTATGTGACTGCCATATCCCACATGACTGCCAGTTCCTTGGGATGTATAAAAGCCATCTGAATTTTGAAATAGTTTGTTGAAAAGACACAAGTCCTAGAGTCCAAGACTCTGTCACCAATCATGTCTCTCTGCCTCTCTGCCCTGATTCCAGTAGGTCCCCTGCTAAGCAAAGGAAACTCAAGTCTTGAGAATTGGGAAAAGTGGAGTAGCCAGCATGGATAGACAAGTATCTCTGCAATAGGATGACTC
This sequence comes from Nannospalax galili, assembly GCF_000622305.1. Lineage (NCBI taxonomy): Eukaryota > Metazoa > Chordata > Mammalia > Rodentia > Spalacidae > Nannospalax > Nannospalax galili. The sequence goes on from NW_008355039.1 coordinate 4,247, forward strand.
TTTCGAGCATATGCCAAGGAGAGGAATAATCAGTTCATATGGTAGGTTAATTTTTAGTTTTTTAAAATATTTTATCATTTTTATTTTATGTGTATGAGTGTTGGGCCTACATTTAGGTAAGTGCAACCATGTTGTGCATTGCCTGTGGAGTACAGAATAGGCCTTCGCATCCCCTGGAACTGGAGTTATTGGATGGTTGTTAGCTGCCAAGTGAGTGCTGAGATTTGAACCCAGGTCTTATGCAAGAACAGTCAGTGTTCTTAACTGCTTAACCATATCTCCAGCCCAGTATTATATTTTTAAAATTGTTTTCCACACTGCTTCCCATAGGGGTTGCATGAGTTTGTGATACCACCAGCTGTGAATGAGCATTCCTTTTTCTCCACATCTTCTTCTGTATTTGGTGTCATTTTTTCTCTTGATATTAGCCAGTCTGACAGGGTATGATGACATATTAAAGTAGTTTTCGTTTGCATTTCCCAAATACTATTCATGTTGAACACTCTTTAAGATGTTATTTAGTCATCTTTATTCCTTCTTGTGCGAAGTTTCTGTTGAGATTTCCAGCCCATATTTTAATTGTGTCACTTGCATTCTTGATTCTTTGTTTTTTGAGTTCTTTATATAATCTGGATGTTAAGCCTCTGTGAGAGGTCTCACTGGTGAAGATTTTCTCCCACTCTGTTGGTTTTCTCTACACTTCCGAGGTTATTTCTTTTGCTTTAAAGGAACTTTTCATTTGAATGAGGTCCCTGTTGGTGATTCTTGACCTAATTTCTGTACAATTGATATCTGATTTAGAAAGTCCTTTCGTACACCTATAGATTGTATGCTCTTGTCAAAGTTTTCTTCTACCAGTTTCAGAGTTTCAGGATTCACAACGATGTCTGACCCATTTGGAGTTGACTTTTTTCCAAGGTGAAAGATAAGGTTCTAGTTTCATTTTTCTACACATCCAGTTTTGCCAGTACCATTTGCTGAGGATGTTGTCTTTCCTTCAGTGAGTGTTCTTGACCCATTTTTCGAATATCAGGTGGTTGAAATTGCATGTGCTCATATTTGGATCTTCAATTTTGGTCCATTGACCTATGGGTCTATTTTTGTGCCAGTACTATGTTGTTTTTATGACTAGAGCTCTGTAATACAGATTCAAAGTCTGGTATAGTATATCCCCCCAGCATTGCTCTTAGTGCTCAGTGTTTCTTTGATGTTTTTTCTAGCTCTGTGAAGATTGTAATGGGGATTTTGATTGGCATTGCATTGAATGTATAAATGGCTTTTGGTAAGATGGTCACTTTCACAATATTGATTTTTCCAGTCCTTGAGCAGGGGAGGTCCTTCCATTCTGGTGTCTTTCCAAGTCACTTTCTTTAAAGACTTAAAAATTTCATTGTAGAGATCTTGAACATATTTGGTAAGGTTTATTCTGAGATTTTTTTTTTTGAGATTTTTGTGAATGGGAGGGTTTTGATATACTCTTTCTCCAATTGATATTGGTGTATATAGAAAATTAATTTTATAACCTGCCACTTAATCGAAAGTGTTAATCATTTCTAAGAGTCTTTTTTTGGAATTTATGGCATATTTTAGGTATAATATCATATCATCTGCAAAAAGGAATAATTTGACTTATTCTTTTCCTATCAGTACTCCTTTAAATTCCTTCTTTTCTAACTTCTCTAGCAAGAGTTTCAAGAGCCATATTAAAAAGGAGTGGAGATAGTGGACATCCTTGTCTCTTTCCTTATTTTAGTGGAAATGCTTCCAGTTTTTTTTTTTTCCCTTTTAGAATGATGTTGGCTGTGGGTTTGTTGTATACAGCTTTATTTATTTTGAGGTATGTTTCCTCCAGTCCAATTCCCTCTAGGACTTTGAAAATAAATTCATCTCGAATCATGTCAAAGTCCAAACACCTTTTCTGCATCTATGGAGATGACAATGTGTTTTTTGTCTTTTAGTCCATTTATATGACTTATGACATTTGTTGACCTGTGACTATTGAACCATCCCTGCATCTCTGGAATAAAGCAAAATTGAGCATGTCTAACTATGTTTGTAATGTTTGTCTGTATGCAATTTCTAAGTAGTTTGTTGAGAATTTACATCTATGTTCATCAAGGATATGGGTCTATAGTTTTCTTTTTTGGTTGCATTTTTGTCTGATTTTGGTATTAGAGTGATGTTTGCTTCATAGAAGTAATTTTCGAATTTTCCCGTTGTTTCTAAGTTTCTAAATAATTTAAGTAGTATTAGTTGTAGATCTTCTTTAAATGTTTGATAGAATTTTTCTGTGAATCTCTCTGGGTCTAGGCTATATTTATTTGGGTGGTTTTGTATTACTGTTTCAATGTCCTCCAGTATTATGGGTCTGTTTATGTTGTATGGTATTGCTTAATTCATATGCCTCTCTGATTATACTTTATTCGGTTGACCTGTCTAACAGAAGCATTAGGGTACTGAAGTCCCCTACTAGCAGTGAGTTGGGGTTATTTGGTGTCTCTTAGTCTTGTAGTAATGTTTTGATGATGTTGGGTGCACCAGAGTTTGGTGCATATATGTTCAT
>NW_008355039.1:8684-11231 GCF_000622305.1 Nannospalax galili
GACTTCATTGGTTTTCTTCCACAGTTAGAGAGAATCTTACTTCAGTGGCTCACCTAGTAGAATGCCCACACTCACCTTTGGCTCTTTAAACATCAGGTTACCTACCAGGTCATTTGCACGTGACTTCTTAGTGAAGCCTTCCTTAGCATCAGATGAAAGTTCAATTACAGTCTTACTTCCACTGTTTGTGACTCTTCACTTCAACTTTTCAAAATGAGGACTGTTAATGCTCTGGATCCTCGGTAAACGCAGAGGGGATAAGAAATAAAAGAGGACAGTTGGTGAGCTCTGGGGCCTTCCTGCTTCCTACATGTGTTCTGTCCACATAATAGATGTATAGGATTTATTATGTATGATGGACCTAGCATGTTGAATCACTCAGAGAAGACATCACAAAGAACTATGCCTTGACTTTGGATAAGTTTGTCACATATAAAGAGTGTGTTGGTGTGGGCAAATTCCAGAAAGTTTTTTGGGGGACTTGCAAATCCTGTATCTTTTCAATAAAATGAATATATTGAATGTATAAATCAAAGTCACCATGGTGAGTTCATATAAAATGTCAAAAAACTTTAGAAGTCTAATAATTATAATAACATTTCTCTTGTTTTCACATAATTTTAGAATGTCTCGAGACAATGATTTCAACCCGAGTGCACTCTCTCTGTTAATCATCATTGAACTCACTGCGTTCATCTTTTGCAGATCCAATCAGAGCTTCCTGTACAGTATAATTGCATTGTAAATAAGACTATCCTGTCCCCATATCACCTGATTTTATAAATGTGAATGCTTATATTTAGCTGATGTATTTACACTGTTGGCATCAGTGTAGCATGACACCACCAAAACCAGGAGAGCCTCCTAAACTCCTGCTCTATGAGGCATCCATATGGGCTTCTGGGGTCCCTGATCGTTTCATAGGCAGTGGGTCTGCTCACATTTCAGTCTTACCATCGGCAATATACAGGCTAGACACCAGGTATATTATTGCTGTCAGAAACATTCTTACCTTTCCTCAAGTGTTTCAGCCTCAAAGATGATCCTTCTCTGACAGTCTCACCAGCTGTTTACACCCCAAAGTCCTGGACCTGCATACTTCCTCTCTCTGTCATGGAGTAAAGTGTTCCTTAATCACTAATGAAGAAGCTTGCTGAGCTCAGCAGAAAATTGAGTGGCAAATGATCTTTTAGAGCCTTTGAATTGGATGGTTCTTTTGGTAAAATGAAGCAAAGACCTTTGTATTAGTTTTGTATTTCTTCTATAACAGTTGGATATAAACTCTCTGGTTTGGACTTAAGGAATTCCTCACTTTATAATTCTGGAGTCCAGAAGTCCAGCACAGGTCTCCATGGACCTGAAGTCTTGATGTTGGCAGCCTACATTGCCTTTTGGAGGATCTAGAAGAAAACATTTTTCTGTTTTTTCCAGCTCCTAGGCATCTTCTTTGTTTTCTGTTTGGAGATAATTTTTCTCCATTTTTCCTTTTAGGTAGAATTTATTTATTGGTATATATTCATTATAGATAATATTGGGTTTCATAAAAACAATAAAAATATCCATTTTGACAATATTCTCCTACCTTGTCCTCTCATCTCTCTGCCTTCCTCATTTGCCCTTTGACTAATCTCCTTTATTTCACTGGTTTCATTTCTACTTTTGGACCCCCAACACATATACACATGCAGTTTTCTGTATCCATAAAGGTCTAGGACTCATGAATTTGGGAAAAGCATCTACTTGTCTCTCAAAACAACATATCTGATCTATGCCTCTTTGAAGGTTATGTCTTCCTCTGAAGTTTCCCCATGTTCTTTCCAAATTTGGATACTGAGAAACCTACTTTTACTTAATGGTACATATGATTCTCTTATCTGTAGACTCCACCGCCCTTTATCAATGTATACATTTTTTGAATTTTTGTGTGTTTCATACTATTTCATATGTTAAGGCCTATCAAGTCAAGTTTGTTTCCCCAGATGATCTTTAGTTTGAGTTCATCAACTGGAGCTTGGTCAGCCCGTCTAACATCACCCAGCAGCGATCAGTTGTCAACAGTTCCTCAATTAAGATTGGGGCCTCCTGCCTGTTTACTCATTTCTGTGCTAGGTTCTTGTCTGGTTAGCATCGGTTCTTGTACTTGTCATCACCACCGCTGTAGGTTTGTATGAGCAAGTTCCCAGAAGCCTGGAAAACACTGTTTCCTTGTTGGCATCCACCACCCCTGGCTCTTACAATTTTTCTCCCCCCTGTAATGGTCTCTTGGCCCTGAGTGGGTCAGGTTTAATATAGGAGTCCTCTCCAGGGACACACACACTTATAATAATGTGTGTATCTAATATCAGAGTACCAATTTTTATAGTCAGCTCAGTTCAACACCTCATTTTAAAGAAAATTAAAATATTCATACATAAAATTCATAAGGAAATAATAAACTTAAAAAAACATTGTTTAGACAAGAGTATCTAACAGACACTCAGAATTTTCTGAGTGTTTAAAAAAATGTGCATTTTCCTCAAGGCCTAGCAGAACATTTTGCTGAAAAAA
>NW_008355040.1:0-6248 GCF_000622305.1 Nannospalax galili
GGCAGGCTTCTAACTGTATTCTTTGTCCACCTGCCTTAGGGCCATAATGTACATCCTGGGATTGGGGATTCCAGATAATTTTTATCAGAAATTAGTCCTGGTAAGACTCTACCAGCTGATGCACTTTGTGAATCTCGACATGTTTTCCTCATACCTGATCATCTATGTACAGGAGCTCCTGCATAAAATGGATGAACAGAAGTCCAAAAACACAAAAGCCAAGGATGAGGAGGCCTGCAGTAGGTGTCTGTTGAGGTGGGAAGGAGGTTCAGTGCGTTCTGCCAGGGAAGTGCCAGAAGCAGGCCTTTGGCCTGCAACCAGGTTTAGGATTTAGTCAGGTAGGATGTACACACACAAACTGGTTATTTTCTGGAAGGAATTGGGATTGTGTGCCTTTTGGAAGTCTAAGACAAAGATACATATCTTCAGGAAGCGCATTGCATCCCAAATCTTCCCCGCTTTCATTTCAAAATTGCCTGCATTCACCACGCATCTCTTTCTGTGCTTAGATCTGGGACCTTCCTGGACAACAGTTCCTGAGCTACCTGATTAGTTTGTACCAGGGATGCCTCAGACTCTGGATCCCAGACCAACTTCTGAAACTCTGCTTCAGCTGCAGCTGGAACCACAAGAGGATTCTGTGGTCCCGTGTCCCAGATCAGCTTCTACAGCAGTGCCTCAGAGGGGGATGGCACCCTAAGTGGAGGCTGTACTGGATCCCAGACCAGATTCTACATCAGAGACTCAGGGGAAGCTGAATGCCATAGATAGGGCTATGCTTCATGACATCATGGAATCCAGTATGTCAGTAGCTGAGCCAACACACCTTCTGACTGATGTATCTGAGGAGGATCTTCCCGTAGCAGCTGATACAGAGTCACCTCCATATGTGGCTGCACTTGCTCCATCTTACAGCCAGGTAATTATACTTGCTGTTGTCAAATTAGAAGAACCAGACCATGTTTCTTCTCTGCCTGAGGTTGACATACTGTCTGAAAGTTTTAGAGGCACCCACTGCACTCCAAAACCCTAACCCTAAAACTAGCCCTCACCCTAACCGTAAACCAAGACCTAACCATAGACCTAGCATTATCCCTAAACCTAACCTGAGCTGTAGATAGAACCCTAAACTAACCCTAAATCTAGCCCTAACCCTGAACCATAATCCTAACCCTAACCCTAAACCCAGCCTATATCCTAGTGCTACCAATAGCCCTAAACCCAGCCCTCACACTAACCATAATCTTAAACCTATAACAAGGCCTTGCCCTAATCCTAAACCTAAACTTAGTGCTATTCCTAGCCCTCGATCTAGCCATAACCATAACAACTGCCCTAGCCCTACCTAGCTCCAAACTAGTCCTAACCCTATAACATATTTTAATTCTGTCACTCACTTTAACCCTAACTCTACACCTAAACTTAACCCTAGACCTAGTCCTAGACCTATCTGTAATCCTAATCCCAACCCTAGCCCTAACACTAATACCATACCTACACCTAATCCTATCCTTAAACACAGCCATAGACCTTGACTTAACCCTTGATCTAGCCCTAACTGTAGCAATAAATCTAGCCCAACCCTAGCACTAAACCTGTACCTGTCCTAGCACTAACCCAAGCTGTAAACCTGGCCTTTACCCTACCCCTAACCTGAATCTTAGAAATAACCCTAGCCCTAGCCATAACCCTTGCCATAATCCTTGCTCTACCCCTAGCCATAAGGAATCCTTGTCCTTAGCCCTGTGCTTTGCACTAGCCCTATCTGCAACTTTCTTTTATTTTTTTTTTGGTACCTTAACCCTAATCCTAACCTGAATCTTAGAAATAACCCTAGCCCTAGCCATAACCCTTGCCATAATCCTTGCTCTACCCCTAGCCATAAGGAATCCTTGTCCTTAGCCCTGTGCTTTGCACTAGCCCTATCTGCAACTTTCTTTTATTTTTTTTTTGGTTGCATGAAAATATTTATTATAATCTAATATTTTGGGTAAAGTGAAAAATAAGGAAGGCTCACTTCTGTTTTAACATCTTATTTGTTCAGATCCTACTGATTTTAAAGTATATATTTATAGGCTGGAGAGATGGCTCAGCAGTTAAGAACACTGACTGTTCATGCAGAAAACCCGGGTTAGAATCCCAGCACTCACATGGCAGCTAACAACTGTCTGTAACTCAAGTTCCAGAGCATCCAATAGTCTCTTCTGTTCTTCATGGACATTGCAAAACAAGGGTTCACTTTCCCAAGGGTGGAGGGTGGCTGAGAAATCAGACTTGGAGTCCAACAGAAATGTTTCTGTATGATATTTTGCCTGTTGTTTACACTAAGCACAGGATAGCCTATCTGGCTAGTCCAGGTATCCATCACTTCTTTCACTGGTAGATTGCTTGCCTCTTCCAGCAAGTCCCAAAAGTCTGAAGATTTTGCATTCATTTTTTTAAATCTTTTTGAGACAGGGTCTCCCTGTAGCACTAGCTGTCCTGGAACTCACTATGTAGACCAAGCTGGCCTTGAACTCACAGAGATCCGCCTGCCTCTGCCTTCCAAGTGCATTCTTGAAATGAAAACTTTTCAAGAAAACCTTGCAACCTTTTTGGAATTTCTCTGATGTTATCCAGTCTTCAAGCATTCTCAGAATAGAGGCTCCCTTGCTGAATGATATTCTATTGAATACGGCAGTTAATTTCAGCAGGAGTTCACACAGAAACAACCACTGGTTGAAGACATTAAACAGTCATCTTCTTTCACAGGTAACACAAACTCAAGTAACACCTGCTCAAGCATTTGCCAGCCTTTTTCTGCATGATATACTCCCAAGAACTCAAAAAAAGAAGCAAATCCTCCATTTAGCCATAAGTCATCTCACCAGTCCATGGTCACAATGTTGCCAAACCACTGGTGCACAAGTTCATGGGCAATCACACTGGCCATCATCTGTTGGTTGGATGAAGCTGATTGGCTCATGTCATAAAGCAGGTTTGTTTCTCAGTAAGTGATGAGTCCCAATTTCTCCATGGCACAGGAGCCAAAATCCAGAGTAGCGATTTTATCTAGTTTAGGAAGAGAATATTCCATAGAAAAGTATTCTTCAAAATAATCAAACACAGTTTTAGTTATGTTTGCAGCATATTCTGCTGTCTGTTTTTGAGCTGGCTGGACATAAATAGTGAGTAGTATGCCACTCTGTGACATTTTCTGTATGGCGGTAAATGGATGTACAACAAAGCATACCAGGTAAGTGCTCATAGGGACAGACTTCATAAAAAAGATTCATTTCCATTTATCACTTGTAGGAGGAATTGCAGCCTGAACAACCTGTGCATGCGTGCTGCATGTGCTGCAAACGTGACAAAAACATCCAGCTGAGTCTAACCTGTATTCTGCCAAAGGACATGGAGATGGCTGACACAGATGGCTTAATGGAGAGGGCCAATAAGGATCAGACACAATCCGAGAAAGCCTACTGGGGCCAATGGGATATCGGGAGGGGGTATATAAGGGAGCTCCATATCTGCAATAAATGAGCCTGCAGCTGCTCACACTGCCTGTTTTTCACCTGACTCCTGATGTCTGTGTTGTGACTCCGTGCCGAATCTACCCCCACCCGAAGGGCCCCAGGATACCCACAACATCTGGCACCCAACGTGGTTTCCCCATGCTAGCGTGGGCATTGACCTTCCTTGGGTTCTGGCCATTGTTGTGGTAGCCGCTTTCCTCTTCTGGACCGTGTTCTTTGCACTTTTCTGCTGGCATGCACCACTCCAAAGATCAGCCTTCATTTCGCTTTCTCCACCCGAGACCACCTCGGCACCTCTCCCCCACTTTCTTCGATGTTGTAAGATGCTCCCTGCGTGAGATTTCAGTAAATCGGCCCCTACGTGTTACATGTGCCTTTTATTCTCCTGTGGGTGAGTGTGAGAACCCCCTCCTTCCCTTTTCCCTTGTCCTGTCTGTTGATTAGGGAGGTAAACATTTTGCTTTGGGTTCGCCTGGCACCTCCACATAAAGGCTGACCTCCTAGGAGGAGGAACCCAGGAGTCTGAGTCTGACACATTCTCTTTGTTTGTCTTAGAATTAACATGGGTAATCTGGCCCCCAGCTGTAGGGAACCCAAATCAGGGCATGAATATCCCTCCTTATCATCCGAGGTCTTAAAGTTAAAACCAATCACCTAGGTCCTTTCTGGAATGAGGCTACCACCCTCTCACCATGGGAAACCCCGGAGCACATGTGGGACCCTGACCTCTGGATACCTGTTCTTTTCCTTGCTAGGAAGCGCGAGGTCTCCTTAAGTGTTGTCCCACCTGCCTCATTTGTCCCCATTCTCCTGGCCATCATAGCTAGTCTAATTCCTTTGGTCCTATTCATCCTTGTCAAGTGTCACTTTCAGCATGCCCGACAGCAAAAATGCATCAACAGAGCCACACTCCAGGTCCTCTTGGCACTTCAAAACACAGGCCACAATCCTCCCCGTGAGGTCCTACAGGCCTGGCTTACAGGGAAATATGTGAGGCCTCTGTATAATTGCCTTCCCCAATCACCCTGGTGGGCTCATACCCAGGGAGGCCACCCTTTGAGGGCTGGTAGTCAATGACGGGTAAGAACTTGTATGACAAGTCAACCTAAGACAGGCACGGTCCATAATGCTGGGGCCCCCTGAGGTGGGGTCAGCAACACCAAGACTAAGAATCTTGGCTCCCACTAGAGCTTCACAAAAAGAAAAGGGTGGATATGTAGGAGGAAGTGCAGCCTAAACAACCAGTGCATGTGCACTGCAAACGCACCAAAAACATCTGGTTGAGTCAAACCTGTATTCTGCCAAAGGGCATAGAGACAGCTGACGCAAGATAGCTCGATGGAGAGAGCCAATGAGGATCAGACACGATTCGAGAAAGCCTACTGGGGCCAATGGGACACCAGGAGGGGGGATATAAGGGAACCCCACGTCTGCAATAAATGAGTCTGCAGCTGCTCACATTGCCTGCTTCTCACCTGACTCCTGGTACTGTGTCGTGACTCCGTGCTGACTCTACCCCTGCCCAGAGGGCCCCAGGACACCTGCAACAGTCAATCACTGGCTCTTGTTTCTCTACTGGCATATTTAAAAGTGCTTGGTATTCTGTGAGATGAATGATGGACATATTGTAAGTTGCCTTTTTGTTTGGTTCATCATAGCAAGGGAAGGATGACCTGGCATCAGTCAGCTCATAGTCTGTGGCTGCTGTACTCGGTTCCAGGGGAATTATAGTCTGCCATGGCAGGGAGGAATGGTGGATAGAGGTGGCTGGACCAGGAGCAGCAGTAGCTAAGCTCTCACATCATCATGCAAGAACAGGAAGAAACCTCAATTTCTTTAGTGTTAGCCCTAAACCTATTCTTAACCCTGTTGCAAATCATATCCCTAAACCTAGGCCTAACTTTCACTGTAACCCAGGCCTTATCTCTATCCCTATCCCTAGACTTAGCCAAAGCCCTAACCATAACAATAGTTCTCAACCTATCCTCTACAACCCTAGACTAGCCCTAAACCTAGCCCTAGTCCCAGTGCTAGCTCTGGCCTTAAACACAGTCCTCACCCTAACCTTAAGCCTAGCCTTAAAACAAACCATAAATATATCTAAACCTAACAAGGTTACTAAACCTTTACATTGGTAAAGCCCTAACCCTAATCCGAGCCCTAACCATAGTCTTAAAACTAGTCATAGACCCAGCCCTAATCCTAGTCCTAGGCCTAGACCTAGTCCTAGCCCTATCCTTACCCATATCACTAGCCCTTGCCCTAAACCTAGCCCCAACTCTAGCCCAAATCCTTGACCTCGTTGTTACCTTTTCCCTAATTCTAGCATAACATTAACTCTAAACCTAGTCCTAGCCCTAATCCTACCCTTTCCTTACTCCTAACCCCAGACCTAAACCTAGCCCTAACTATAGCCCTATTCCAAGACCTTGGCCTACCCATATCCCAGAACTAACTAGCCCTAACTCTAATCAAGCCCTAACCCTAGCCATAGTTCTAACCCTGAGCTTAAAATTAACCCAAGCCATAGCCTATCCTTATCACTGAATCTAGGCCAGATATCTCTATCCCTAGACTTAGCTGTAGCCCAAACACTAGTGATAGCCCCAGGTCTGATCTTACATGTAGCCCTAGCCCTAGACATAACCCTAGCCCTAACTATAATCCTAATCTTAAACCTAAACCTACCACTATCCTTAGACCTGCCCTAGCACTAAGCCTTGAGCTAAA
>NW_008355040.1:7021-7900 GCF_000622305.1 Nannospalax galili
CATTGATTGACCCCTAGCCCAAGCATTAGCACTAGCCATAGAACTACCACTAGCCATAGCTCTAGGTATAACTTAAATTACCCTAGCCTGAGTGTTAGCACTACCTATAGAACTATGAATAACCATAACCATAGCCCAAACTCTAGCCTTAGTTCTAACTCTAAACCTAGCTATAATCCTAAACCTAACACTACCCTAGCCCATAACCATAACTGTTATGAACCTAGCCCTAACCCTAGCCCTAAGCCTCAATATATCCCTAATAGTAGCAGCCTTAACCCTCCCCTAAACCTAAAACTAACCCTAGCTATGGTCCTAGTCCTAAACTTATCCATAACACCTAGCGCTAAACATGACACTAACCCTAACCCTAATCCTAACCATAATCCTAACCCTATACCTATACATAACCCTATATGTAGCCATAGGTCTAGATCTAGACCTCAATTTAACCATAAACCTGGACCTAAACCTATCCCTATAAGTATCCCTAAAACTAGCCCAATCCTAGGCTAACCCTATTCATAACCCTAAACCTAGCACTAACCATATTCCTAACTCTTGTCCTAACTGCATCTATAACCCTAGGCCTAACCCTAGCCCTAGACCTACACCAAGTCCCAGACCTAGCCCTGACCTTGACCCTAATCTTGACCCTAACTTTAACTATAAGCCTAGTCATAACCAAAGCCCTATTCAAAGTCCTAGCTACAGGCCTAGACCTAGCCCTAATGCTAGTCTTAACCCTAACCCAAACATAAAACCAAATCCTAAACCTAATCCTAGCCCTGTGACAAGGAGAGCCAATCAGCCGAAAGGGGAGGGATTGCTCTGTCCTCAGTGAAGCAGAGATCCTAGAGAGTCCCTGTTGAGAAGCCA
>NW_008355041.1:0-1193 GCF_000622305.1 Nannospalax galili
TGCATAAGAAAGCAGACTGAGCAGGGGCCAGAGGAGCAAGCCAGTAAGCAGTATTCTTCATGGCCTGTGCTCCAGCTCCTGCTTCCAGGTTCCTGCCCTGAGTTCCTACCTTGGGCTCCCTGATGAACTGCGACCTGGGAGATGTAAGGTGAATAAACCCTTTCCTCCCCAAGTTAGTATTGGTCAGAGTATTTTGTCACACTTCAGAGTATTTTATTACAGTAATGGAGAGACAAACTAAAACAGTATCTAACTTTCCTCATGTTGAATTACAGAGAGCTGTAACTTTACACAAAACACCACATGGAGAAAATTTATTTGCCAAAGCGCTCAAATCCCTTCTTAGGTTATTTGAAGAAACAACTGGAATGGTGATGGCACTTAAATGTAAAAAGTTTGTCATCTGTCCTTTGAACACAGTGCAGAGTAAAATGGAGACAATCATTTAAATGCTCCGAACTAAAGACCAGGTGCACTCCTCATTTAATGTTTTATCTCTTTTTTCTAAATTCTTTTCAGATAACAAAGAATATACTGCATACTCTTATTTTAATAAGTTAAGGGAGAATGCCCTCCTTGTTGCCCAGCAGTTTGTGACCTTTGAGGACAGGTGCACATCTAGTTCCAGCATCTTTTCCAAGTCCAACACCAACTGTTGAACACATGCTGGCCCTTTAAAAATGTCTCCAACTATGCAATTACACTGAACCAGATTTAAGAACAAATGTTACTTTTGGTCCAAAGAAATCTAAATGGGCATGGATCCAAATGTAACTTTTGACTTAAAGAGATCTCAAAACTATTAAGATCAATATGAAACAGTGAAAGCCTTACTTCAATCATGTACCTTTTAGCATTCCTGAAAATCAACTCAACAATTGTTTTTTTAAATAAGAAATGTGTTAAAAGTTCCAATTTTCCCTATTACTATGTTAAAAAAAAACACAAACAACAAACAAGCTTAAAGTCATGAATGTCTGCAACTCTGCAGTTGGAAAATAGGGTGGAGGAGGAAAGAATGGGGTTGGTTACTCAGAAGCCTGTAAGATGGTACCCAGTTTTTTTTGTGCTTGTCTGTGAGGTGTACATAAAATTGAATTTCTCCCCAAATTTGGAAAGATAGTTCACCATATAATTATCTCAGCAGGCCATCCAGAGGTAGTTACTAAAAAGGGATGAGGAAGAAGAAGAAA
>NW_008355041.1:1385-1482 GCF_000622305.1 Nannospalax galili
CGAGAGAAAGAGAAAAAAATAAATGAAAAACAAAAATGGTTTCAAGAAAACCTTTTCTTTCTGAACTCGATAACAGCATTTCCTACTATATTAGAAT
>NW_008355042.1:0-373 GCF_000622305.1 Nannospalax galili
CCTAACCCTAACCTAACCCTAACCCTAACCCTACCCCTAACCCTAACCCTATCCTCTAACCCTAACCCTAAACCTAACCCCAACCCTAACCCTAACCCCAACCCTAACCCGAAACCGAACCCGAACCCTCCTACCCTAACCCTAACCTAACCCTAACCCTAACCCTAACCCTAACCACAACCCCTAACCCCAACCCCAACCCTATCCCTAACCCTATCTCTAACCCATAACCCTAACCCCTAACCCGACCCTGACCCTGACCCTGACCCCGACCCCGACCCCTACCCCGACCCCAAACCTAACCCTAAACCTAACCCTAACCCCTAATCCGACCCTGACCCTGACCCTTACCTCATCCCCGACCCCGAACCCG
>NW_008355043.1:0-214 GCF_000622305.1 Nannospalax galili
CTCTATATACATGACTATCACTGATCACAGTCGCCCACCTTCTGAGCTCCTAGGAATCTGAGCATGATTACAAACTCGTCAGATAGACAGCCTTCCTCTCCCACTAGAGGCTCCATACTTTGCCATCCCTGTTACTGTCCACTGTGCTGTCAGCACCCTCATGAATTCCCCCCTGTCTGCCCTTCTGGTAAATCTAGTCAGCCAGAGGTCCCTG
>NW_008355044.1:0-633 GCF_000622305.1 Nannospalax galili
AACAGAAAATAATAAAATATTTTTTAAATTATCCTATATTAATGGTCCCTAGTGAAAGACATTTAGATGAGTTTCAAATTTAACCAAGGAAGTGAAAGACTTGTATAATGAAAGTTTGAAGACACTAAGAATAGAAACTGACAAAAATACTAAAAGGTGGAAAGACCTATCATGCTCATGGATTGGTAGAATTAATATTGTGAAAATGTCCATCCTACCAAAAACAATATATAGATGTAATGCAATCTCTATCAAAATTCCAAGCCAATTCTTCACAGAAATTGAAAAACACAATCTTAAACTTCATATTGAAGCCCACACACTCATGCATGTGTGCGTCACACACACACACACACACACACACACACACATCCAAAACAAGAACAAAACTGAAAACAGATAGCCAAACAATACTGAACATTAAAAAAAACTGCTGGAGGTATCACCATTCTAAATTTCAAGTTCACTGCAGGGCTGTATTAATAAAACAGTTCAGTATTGTCATAAAAACAGAAACAGTAATCAGTGGATTCGAATTGAGGCCCCATGTGTGAATCCACACACCTACAAGCCTTCTGATTTTTGATAAGGTGGCAAATAATACACATTTGAGAAAAGCCAGCATCTTCAACC
>NW_008355045.1:0-16997 GCF_000622305.1 Nannospalax galili
AACTGGAGTTACAGATGGTTGTTAGCAACCATGTGGTTGTGGAGAACTGTAACCAGGTCCTTGGCAAGAGAAGCCAGTGCTCTTAACTGCTGACTCATCTCTCCAGGCCCAACGAACTCTTTTCACCAAATAAAATCAAATTGTACTTAAATTGCATATAGGAAATAAAATATATAATCAAAGTCCAAGCCTCTACTTCATGAAGGTAGGCACTTGGGGTTCTCAGAGTCAGGTACAGTAGTCAGGCATTCCAGTTAAAGGTTTTCCCTCGGGATGTGAGTTGGCCTTTGGCTTGTGACTTGCCTGCAATTGTCATTTTGGAGACAAGGAAGAAGTGGCGAGAAATCTTGGTGAATGCATCTCAGACTTGTAATAGTGTATATTTCTGCACACATCCAAATGTCTGTGGCACTATCATTTAAGACAATCTTTTAAGTCAATCATAGTATTGTACTGATATAAAAAGCAATAAAGTATATACCCTTTCCTGTATGACGCTTCCTTCTCAATAAATGTGAAAATATCATTTTTATTTTGATCACTCTGAGTTACCACATGATTCAGCCAAACCACTCCATATTCTATTACAGAGATATCTGCTCATCTTTGCTCATTGCTGCTCTATTCACAATAGTCAGGAACTAGAAGCAACCTAGGTATCAATCAAATGATAAATGAGTAATGAAAAGAGGTTCATTTACACCATGGAATATTATTCAAGTATTAAGCAAGTTGAAATTATGAATTTCACAGGTAAATGGATAGAACTGGAAACAATCATCTTGAGTCAGGTAATCCAGACCCAGAAAAATGAACATTTTATTTTCTCACTCATAATTTGATGCTAGCTTTAATGTTTAGATAGGTGTGTTTCAACTGGAAAATCCATAGAGGTCAGGAAACTACTCAGGGTCCATGAGAGGAGGCTTCTTGGATGGGGACAGAGAATACAGTTTTATAAATGGGGAAAGGGGAGCAATAGAATATGAAGAGTTAAACAGGGTGGGGAATGGTAGGGCAGGGTAGAAAGGGGATTAAGGGGGAAATAACTAACAGTAATGGCCTTTTGAAAAAGTCAAATGGAAATTTATCACTATAGAAGCTTCTTAAAGTATTTACATATGCAATATAAAAATAATTTAAATGGCGTCACCCCATAAGAGGGGCCAGTTCCCCACAGACACCATAGGTTAACAAATAAAAATCCCAATACTAGGAATGGGCTTTCTTTTTGGGGTGATCTCATAGACCCTCATACACTACTGGCTATTGCTATTGCTCTTGGTTACTCGTAAGAGCTTAATGGTAAGACCTTATTGCTGAAGATACTATGTATGTTGTATTAGTCACTTTTCTCTTGCTGTGATAGAAATACTGATCAAAGCAATTTATAGAAGGAAGAGTTTGTTTGAGCTTACGGTTCCTGAGGAATTACCATCCATCATGGCAGGGAGGCATGGTGGCTGGAGGTGGCTGAAGCAGGAACAGTAGAAGTGAAGCCCTCACATCATCATGCAGGCACAGGAATCGAGAGACTGACTGGAGATTTGGCCAGGGTTAAGAACTCTGTAAGCCTACCCCCAGTGACATGCCTCCTCCAGGATGGCCACACCTTCTGAAAACTCCCAAAATAGCGCCATCTTCCGTGGACAAAATATCCAAACACTTGGAGCCTATGGGGGACATTTTCATTCAAACAATCACATATGTGTAGGATTTTCTTAAAAAAATTTTAAAGCCATAATTCTTTTTCAATGAAGTCTTAAAATGAATTTAAAAAGAAAAAGGGGTAAAAGCATTACTGCTCTAGTTTAGCAGGTGAAAGGGTCAGACTATTTTTCTATCACTTCTCCACAATCTGTGTGCGTCTCAGCGGTCTACCCTCAAAATCATAAAGCTCCTTGTGACACAATTTTATTTACCCTATTTTCTATAATATAGCCACAACTATTCATGGTGCTCTTCTCCATTATTTTCAGTTTAAGCTCATGTATCATTATATTTCTCCATAGTGCCATCAAAATGTTAAAAGATAACTTCAAAATGTTCTTTGTCATTTCATAATGCACCACTGTGACGTCACAATGCTTCAGATTGCCAACATTATTACCCCATGTGCCTATATATTGCTCCATAGGGCCATCAAAATGTTGCAATATGAATTCACAGTGTTCCTTTGTGACATAACAATGATCCAATGTGCTAACACTATGGTCCCAAATCTGCCATCACAATGTTACAGTATGACTTCACAATCTTTCATTGTTACATTACAATGCTCCCTGGTGCCATCACCGTGTTACAATATGACTGCAAAATGTACCAGTGTGCAATTACAATGCTCTCATGTGACATCACAATGCTTTAATCTGCCAACACCTTAGGTCCATGTGCTAGCATATTGCTCCAATATGCCAACAATGTTACATTATGACTTCTGAATGTTCACTTGTGACATCATAATACTTGAATATGACATCACAATGCTCCAATATGCCAACACTCTCAACCCACGTGCCATTATATTGCCCAAATTTGGCATCACAATCTTATAATATAACTTCACAATGTTACATTTTGACATCACCATGCTCCAATATTTCAAAACTATTGTCCCATGTGTTATTATATTGCTCCACTGTGGCATCAATATATTAAAATACGACTTCACAATGTTCCATTGTGCCAATACAGTGCTCCAATGTGACACACTATCTCCTCATGTGCCATTATATTGCTCCAGTGTGCCATCACAATGTAACAATATGACTTCAAAATGTGACATCACAACACTGTTGAGCCATGTGCCAATCTATTGCCCCAATGAACCTTCACACTGTTAAAATATAACTTCACAAGGCCCCATTTTGAAGTCACTATGCTCCAATGTGACGTCACAATGCTCCAATGTGCCAACACTATCACCACATGTGCCATTATATTGCTCCAACGCGCCATCACAAGGTAACAATATGACTTCACAATTTGAAATCACAATACTGCAATGTGCGAACACTATTTCCCCATGTGCCATTCTATTGGTCCAATGCGCCATCGCAGTGTTACAATATGATTTCAAAATGCTCCATTGTGACATCACAGTGTTCCACGGTGTCATCACAATGCTCCAATGTTCCAACACTATTGCTCCATGTGTTATTATATTGCTCTATAGTGCCATCAAAATTTTATAAGATGACTTCACAATGATTCTTTGTCATTTCACAATGCACCATTGTGACGTCACAGCACTCCAGTATGCCAATACTATTGTCCCATGTGTTTATTCATTGCTCCATAGTGCCATCAAAATGTTACAATATGAATTCACTGTGTTCCTTTGTGACATCACAATGCTCCAATGTAACATTAACACCCCATATGCCATTGTATTGTTTCAATGTGCCATCACAATGCTAACCTATTTCTTCAAAGGGTTCCTTTGTGACATCATAATACTACAATGAGCCCATACTATCGCCCCATGAGCCATTATATTGTTCCATCAAAATGCTACAATATAACTTTTCAATGCTCTGTTATAACATCACAATGGTCCAATGTGCTGACACTATCATCTCAAATGTGCCATCATAATGTTACAATTCAACTTCATAGTGTTTCATTGTTACATCACAGTGCTCCATGGTGCCATCACCATGTTACAATATGACTGCAAATTGTACCAATGTGCAATTACAAGCTCAAATATGACATTACAATGCTTTAATCTCCTAACAAAATAGGTCCATGTGATAGTATATTGCTCCAATATGCCACCACAATGTTCCATTGTGACCTCACAATTAACCAGTGTGACATCACAATGCTCCAATATTCCCAAATGATCGCCCTACATGTGATAGTATATTGCTCCAATATGCCACCACAATGTTCCATTGTGACCTCACAATTAACCAGTGTGACATCACAATGCTCCAATGTGCTAACATTATCTTCCCAAGTAACATTATCTTGCTCCAATATGTCATCACAATGTTACAATATGCCTTCACAATGTTCCCTTGTCACATCACAATCCTCAAATGTGACATCACAATGCTCCATGGTGCCATCACAATGTTACAATATGACTTCACATTGCTCCATTTTGACTTCACAATGCTCCAATGTGAAATCACAGTACCTAAGTATTCCAACACTATCACTTCATGTGCCATCACAATGCTCTATGGTACCATCACAATGTTACAATATGACTTCACAGTGTTTCATTGTGACATCACAGTTATCCAACATGACAACACAATTCTCCAATGAGACACCACAATGCTCAAATTTGCCAAGAAAATGTTACTATATTAATTCACAATGTTCCATTGTGACATCACAATGCTCACTGTGCCATCACTATGCAAATTTGTGTCTTTACAATGATCCATTTTGTCGTCATTATGCTCAATATGGAAACATGGTGCTCAATGTCCCATCACAGTCCCCCAATGTGACCTCACAATGATACAATATGACTTCATAATGTTCCATTGTGACCTCACAATTAACCAGTGTGACATCACAATGCAAATTTGTGTCTTTACAATGATCCATTTTGACGTCATTATGCTCAATATGGAAACATAGTGCTCAATGTCACATCACAGTCCCCCAATGTGACCTCACAATGATACAATATGACTTCATAATGTTCCATTGTGACCTCACAATTAACCAGTGTGACATCACAATGCAAATTTGTGTCTTTACAATGATCCATTTTGACGTCATTATGCTCAATATGGAAACATAGTGCTCAATGTCACATCACAGTCCCCCAATGTGACCTCACAATGATACAATATGACTTCATAATGTTCCATTGTGACCTCACAATTAACCAGTGTGACATCACAATGCTCCAATATGCCAACAATGTTACAATAAGACTTCTGAATGTTCCCTTGTGACATCTCAATGCTCGGATTTGACATGACACGGCTCCAATATGACAACACTATGGCCCCAGCTGCTATTATATTGCCCGAATTTGGTATCACAATGTTGCAATATATCTTCACAATGTTACATTTTGACACCACAATGCTCCATTTTGCCATCACCATGTTGCATTTGATTTCACAATGTTCGATTGTGTCATCACAATGCTTCCGGGTGTCATCACAGTGCTCCACTGTGAAATCACAATGCTCCAATATGCCATTACATTGCTCCAAATTCTCAACAAGGGCCTGGGGTGACATTATATTGCTTCAATATGTCATGACAGTGTTATAATTTGACTTCGCAATGCTCCAATGTGACATCACAATGCTCCAATGTGCCAACACTATCCCCCCTTGGCCATTACATTGCTTCAATGTGCCATCACAGTGTTACAATATGACATCAGAGTATTCTATTGTGACTTCGGAATGCTCCAATTTGACATCAGAATGCTGCAGATATTACTCCATAATCTGAGATCACAATACTGCAATTTGCCAACACTATTGCCCCATGTGCCATGCTATTGCTCCAATGTGACATCACAGTGTTACAATATGAGTTCACAATGCTCGAATGTGCCATCATGATATTCCATTGTGAAATCAGAATTCTCCAATGTGCCAACACTATTGGCCCATATGCCAATATATTGCTCGAATGTGATATCACAGTGCTCCAATGTAACATCACAAAATTCCAATTTGCCATTCAGAGTGTTACAATATGACTTCACAATGTTCAATTTTGACTTCACAATGCTTTAATATGATATCACAGTGCTCCAATATGCCAACATTATCTCCCCAAAAACCATTATTGCTCTAATATGTGATCAGAATGTTACAATATACCTTCACAATGTACCTTGTCACATCAAAATCCTCAAATATGACATCACAATGCTCCATGGAGCCATCAAAATGTTACAATATGACTTCACAGTGTTCCATTCTGATTTCACAATGCTCCAATGTGACAATAAATGCTTCAATGTGCCAACACTACCTCTCCATGTGAAATCAAAATGCTCTATGGTACCATCACAATGTTACAATATGACTTCAAAATGATCCATTGTGAATGCTCCAATGTGAAATCACAATGCTCCAATGTACCAACATTAACCCCCCTTGTGCCATTATATGGCTGAAATATGCCATCACATTTTAATAATATATCTTCTCAAGGTTCGCTTGTGCCAGCACAATGCACCTATATGTCATCACAATGCTCATTGTGCCAACATGATGCACAGTTGTGTCAGTAGCATGATACATTGTGTCATCATCATGCTCAATATGCAAACGCAGTACTCAATATCCCCTCACAATCAGCAAATTTGACCACACAATTCTCCATGGTACCATCACAGTATTTCAATATGACCTCATAATGTACCATTGTGACATTACATTGCTTCAATGTGCAAACACTCTCTCCCCATGTGCCATTGTATTGCTCCAATGTGCCATTACAATGGAACAACATGACTTCACAATGGGACATCACAATACTGCAATGTGCCAACACTACTTCCCATGTGACATTCTATTGCTCCAATGCACCAAAACACTGTTACAATATGACTTCAAAATGCTGCATTGTGACGTCACAGTGCTCCAATGTAACACTATCGCCCCATGTGCCATTGTATTGTTTCAATGTACCATCACAATGCTAACCTACGACTTCTCAGTGTTCTTTCTGACATCACAATACTCCAATGAGCCAATACAATCGCCCACTGTGCCAATATATTGCTCCAACATGCCATCAAAATGCTACAATATAACTTCTCAATGTTCCGTTATAACATCACAATGCTCCAATGTGCTAAAACTACGGTCCCAAATGTGCCATCACAATGTTACAATATAACTTTACAATGATTCATTGTTACATCACAATGCTCCATGATGCCATCACCGTGTTACAATTTGACTGCAAAATGTACCAATATGCAATTACAATGCTTGAATGTGACTTCACAATGCTTTAATCAGCCAACACCTTAGATCCATGTGCTAGTATATTGCTCCAGTATGCCAACAATGTTACAATAGGACTTCTGAATATTCCCTTGTGACATTTCAATGCTTGAATGTGACATCACAATTCTCCAACATGTCAACACTATCACCCCCATGTACCATTTTATTGCCCCAATTTGGCATCACAATGTTACAACATAACTTCACAGTGTTACATTTTGACATCACAGTAATCCATTGTGCCATCACAATGTTACATTATGATTTCACAATGTTGGATTGTGTCATCACAATTCTCCACAATGTTACATTAGGATTTCAAAATGATCGATTGTGCCATCACAATGCTCCTGGTTTTCATCAGAATCCTCCACTGTGAAATCACAATGCTCCAATGTGCCATTACAATGCTCCAATGTTCCAGAAAAATATTACAATATGACTTCCCAATGCTCCATTGAGCCATCACAATTTTTCATTATGAGTTCACAATGTTCGATTGTTTCATCACAATGCTCCATAATGTTACATTATAATTACTCAGTGTTTGATTTTGTCATCACAATGCTCCAAGGTGTCATCACAATGCTCCAAGGTGTCATCACAATGCTCCAAGGTGTCATCACAATGCTCCAAGGTGTCATCACAATGCTCCAATGTGTCAACACTATTGACCCATGTGCCATTATGTTGCTTCAATGTCCCATCACAATGTTACAATATGACTTCACAATGCTCCATTGTGCCA
Organism: Nannospalax galili; assembly: GCF_000622305.1. Taxonomy (NCBI): domain Eukaryota; kingdom Metazoa; phylum Chordata; class Mammalia; order Rodentia; family Spalacidae; genus Nannospalax; species Nannospalax galili. The sequence goes on from NW_008355045.1 coordinate 7,705, forward strand.
TCACAATTTTATAATATGACTTCCCAATGCTCCATTGAGCCATCACAATTTTTCATTATGAGTTCACAATGTTCGATTGTTTCATCACAATGCTCCACAATGTTACATTATAATTTCTCAGTGTTTGATTTTGTCATCACAATGCTCCAAGGTGTCATCACAATGCTCCAATGTGCCATCACAATGCTCCAAAGTTCCAACACTAACGCCACGTGTGACATTATATTGCTCCAATGTGTCATGACAATGTTACAATTTGACTGATCAATATTCCAATGTGACATCAGAATGATCCTGTGTGAAATCACAATGCCACAATATGACTTCACAATAATCCATTGTGATGTAACAACGCTTGAATGATATCACAATGCCCCAGTGTGCCAACACTATCGCCCCATGTGCCAATATATTGCTCCAATGTGCCATCACATTGTTCCATTGTGACATCACTATTATCCAGTGTGACATCACAATGCTCCAATGTGACATGACAATGCCCCAATGTGACAACACAATATTCCAATTTGCCATTCAGAGTTTTACAATATGACTTCACAATGTTCAGTGTTGACTTCACAATGGTTTAATACCACTTCACAATCCTCCAATGTGCCAACACTATCTCCCCAAGTACCATTATACTGCTCCAATATGTCATCACAAAGTTACAATATACCATCACGATGTTCACTTGTCACATCACAATCCTCAAATGTGACATCCCAATGCTCCGTGGTGCCATCACAATGTTACAATATGACTTCACAATGTTCCATTGTGACTTCACAGTCCTCAAATGTGACATCGCAATGATTCAATTTGCCAACACTATCGCTTCATGTGCCATCACAATGCTCTATGGTGCCATCACAATGTTACAATAAGACTTCACAATGTTCCATTGTGATATCACAGTGATCCAGTGTGACATCACAATGCTCAAAGGTGACATCACAGTCCTCCTATGTGCCATGAAATGTTCCAATATGACTTTGCAATGTTCCAATGTGATTTCACTATGATTCAATGTGACATCATAGTTATCCAATGTGCCAACCCTATCTCCCCAAGTGCCATTATATTGCTGCAATGTATGATCACAATGTGACAATATGACTTCTCAATGTTCCATTGGGAAATCACAATGCTCTAGTTTGAAATCACAATGATCATATGTTACAAATACATTGCCATATGAGTGATTGTGTTGCTCCAATGTGCCATCACGAGGTTACAATATGACTTCACAATATTCCATTCTGATATCACAATGCTCCATTGTGCCATCACAATGTTACATTTGATTTCACAATGTTCAATTTTGTCATCTCAATGGTCCAGGGTGTCATCACAATGCTCCACTGTGAAATCACAATGCTCCAATGTGCCATTACATTGCTACAAAGTCTCAAAACTAAGGCCATGTGTGACATTATATTGCTCCAATATGTCATGACATTGTTTCAATTTGACTTCGCAATGCTCCATTGTGGCATCACAATGCCACAATGTTACATCACAATGCTCCAATGTGCCAACACTATCGCCCAAGGTACAAATGTGCCAACACTTTAGCCCCATGTACTATTATTTTGCTCCAATGTTCCATCAAAATGTTAAAATATGACTTCACAATGTTCCACTGTTACATCACAGTGCTTCTTGGTGTCATCACTATGTTACAATATGATTCACAATCTTCCAATGTGAAATTACAGTGATCCATTATGTCATCACAATGCTCCAATGTGCCAACACTGTCGTCTCATGTCCCATTACAATGCTCCAATGTCCCATCACAATCTTAAAATATGACTTCTCAATGTTCCCTTGTGACATCACTATACTCCATTGTGACGTTACCATTCTCCAATGTTCAGCACTATCGCCCCACATGCATTATATTGCCAAACTTTGTCATCACAATGTTGCAATATGACACCACAATGCTTTAATGTGTCAACACCATAGGTCCACGTACAAGTATATTACTCCAATATATCAACAATTATACAATATGACTTCTGAATGTTCTCTGTAATATCACAATGCTCGAATGTGACATCAAAATGCTCCAATATGCCAACACCATGGGCCAAGGTGCCATTATATTGCCCCAATTTGGCATCACAATGTTGCAGTATAAATTCACAATGTTACATTTTGACATCACACTGCTCCATTGTGCCATCACAATGTTACATTTGATTTCACAATGTTCATATGTGTCATCACAATGCTCCACAAGGTTATATTTTGATGCTCCACTGTGAAATCACAATGCTCCAATGTGCCATTAAAATGCTCCAAAGTCTCAACACTAAGGACACCTATGACATTATATTGCTCCAATATGTCATGACAATGTTACAGTTTGACTTCGCAATGCTCCAATGTGACATCACAATGCTCCAGTCTGACATCACAATGCTCAAATGTGCCAGCACTATCGCCCCATGTGCCATCATATTGCTTCAATGTCCCATCACAATGTTACAATATGAATGCCCAGTATTGCATTGTGACCTCTGAATGCTCCAATTTGACATCAGAATGCTGAAGTGTGCCATCACAATGTTACAGTATGACTTCACGATAATCCATTGTGATGTAACAATGCCTGAATATGACATCAGAATGCACAAATGTGCCAACACTATTGCCCCATGTGCCAATATATTGCTCCAATGTGCCATCACAATATGCCATTGTGACATCCCAATTATCGACTGTGACATCACAGTGCTCCAAAGTGATATCACAGTGCTCTAATGTGCCAACATTATCTCCCCAAGTACCATTATATTGTTGCAATATGTCATAAGAATGTTACACTATGCCTTCACAATGTTCCCTTGTCACAACACAATCCTCAAATGTGACATCACAATGCTCCATTGGGCCATCACAGTGTTACAATATGACTTCACAGTGTTCCATTGTGACTTCACAATGCTCCAATGTGACATCAAAATGCTTCAATGTGCCAACACTACCGCTCCTTGTGAAATCAAAATACTCTATGGTGCCATCACAATGTTACAATATGACTTCACAACGATCCATGTGACATCACAATGCTCCAATGTGCCAACAATGTTACAACATGACTTCTCAATGTTCCATTCGGACATAAAAATGCTCGATTCTTACATCACAATGTCCCAATGCCAACACTATTGACACATGTGCCATTACTCTGATCCAATGTGCCAACAATGTTACAACATGACTTCTAAATGTTCCATTGTGACATCACAGTGATCCAATATGACAACACAATTCTCCAATGTGATACCACAATGAGCCAATTTGCCAACACAATGTTACAATATGAATTCACGGTGTGCCATTGTGACATTACAATGCTCATTGTGCCATCACTATGCATATTTGTGTCATTACAATAATTTATTGTGTCGTCATTATGCTCAATATGGAAACATGGTGCTTAATGTCCCCTCACAGTCCCCCAATGTGACCTCACAATGATCCATGGTGCCATCACAATGGTACAATATGACTTCACAATATTCCATTTTGAAATCACAATGCTCCAATGTGACATCACAATGCTCCTATGTGCCAACACTATAGCCCCATGTGCCATTATTTTGCTCCAATGTTCCATCAAAATGTTACAATATGACTTCACAATGTCCAATTGTGACATCACAATGCTCCAATATGACACCACAATGCCCCAATGTGCCAACACTGTCATGTCATGTCACATTATATAGCTCTAATATCCCATCACAATGTTCCAATATAACTTCTCAATGTTCCCTTGTGACATCACAGTGCACCAATGTCCAGCACTTAAAATATGACTTCTCAATGTTCCATTTTGACATCCCAATACTCCATTGTGACATCACAATGCTCCAATGTCCAGCACTATCACAACACGTGCATTATATTGCTAGACTTTGTCATCACAATGTTGCAATATGACATCACAATGCTTTAATCTGCCAACACCATAGGTCCATGTGCTAGTATATTGCTCCAATATTCCTACAATGTTACAATATGGCTTCTAAATATTTCTTCTGACATAACAATGCTTGAATATGACATAACAATGCTCTAGTATGCAAACACTATGTCCCCACATGCCATAATATTGCCCCAAGTCGCATCACAATGTTGCAATATAACTTCACAGTGCTACATTTTGACATAACAATGCTCCATTGTGCCATCACAATGTTACGTTTGATTTCACAATGTTCGATTGTGTCATCGCAATGCTCCAGGGTGTCATCACAGTGCTCCACTGTGAAATAACAAAGCTCCAATGTGCCATTACAATGCTCCAAAGTCTCAACACTAAGGTCCAGTGTCACATTGTTTTGCTCCAATATGTCATGACAATGTTACAATTTGACATTGCAATACTCCAATGTGACATCACAAGGCTCCAATGTGCCAACACTATTGCCCCATGTCCCAATATATTGCTCCAATGTACCATCACAATATCCAGTTGTGACATCACAATTATCCACTGTGAACTGTGAATGCTCCAATGTGACAACACAATATTCCAATTTGCCATTCAGAGTGTTACAATATGACTTCACAATGTACAATTTTGACTTCACAATGTTTTAATATAACATCACAATGCTCTGATGTGCCAAAACTATCTGCCAAAGTACCATTATATTGCTCAAATATGTCATCACAGTGTTACAATATGCCCTCACAATATTCCCTTGTCACATCACAATCCTCAAACGTAACATCACAATGCTCCATGGTGCCATCACACTGATACACTACGACTTTGCAATGCTCCATTTTGAAGTCACATTACTCCAATGTGCTAACACTATCACCTCAGGTGCCATTATATTGTTCCATGTGACATCACAATATTACAGTATGACTTCACAATGCTCCAATGTGACCTGACAATGGGCCAGAATGGCAGCACTGTTGCCCCATGTTTAATCCCAATGCTCTATGGTGCCATCAAAATGTTAAACTATGACTTTACAGTGTTCCATTATAATATCACAGTGCTCCAATATGAGATATCAATTCTCCAAAGTGCCAAAACTATTTCCCAGTGAACCCTTATATTGCTCGAATATGCCATTACAATGTCACAGTAGGAATTCTAATGTTCCAATGTGACATCACAGGGCCCCAATGTAACAATAATATCACCTCATGCACCTTTATATTGCCCCAATGTTCCGTGTTGATGTTACACTATGACTTCACAATCTTCCATTGTGACATCACAATGCTCCAAGGTGACTTTACAATGTTCCACTGTGACATCACAATGGTACAATATTCCAACACTATTGCCCCATGTGTTCTTATATTGCTACATTGTGCCATCAAAATGTTAAAATACGACTTCACAATGTTCCATTGTGACAATACAATGCTCCAATGTGCCCAACTATCTCCCAATGTGCCAGTATATTGTTCCAATATGCCATCGCAATGTAACAATATGACTTCCAAATGTGACAACCCCAACACTTTTTCCCCATGTGCCATTCTATTGTGCCAAAGAGCAATCACACTGTTAATAACATAACTTCACAATGCCCCATTGTGATGTCACTATGCTCCAATGTGAAGTCACAATTCTCCAATGTGCCAACAGCATCGCCCCATGTGCCATCATATTGACCCAACGTGCCATCACAAGACAACCATATGATTTCAAAATGTCACATCACGATACTGCAATGTGAGAACACTATTTCCCCATTTGACATTCTATTCCTCAAATACGCCTTTGCACTGTGACAATAGTGAAGTCACAATGATCCAATGTAAAGTCACAATGATCCAATGTGACATCACAATGCTACAATGTGAAAACACTCTCAATATATGTTCCACTGTATGGCTCTATATGCCATCAAAATGTTTCAATATGTATTGATAATGTTCCATTGTGACATCACAATGTTCCATTGTGCCTTCAACATCCTCCAATGTGATATAAAAATGTTCCAAAACACCAAGACTATCTCCGCATGTGCCATTATATTCCTCCAATGTGACATGTTGCCCCAAGTGTTATTATATTGCTTCACAGTGCCATCAAAATGTTACAATATGACTTTTTAATGTTCCTTTGTCTTTTCACAATGTTCCATTGTGACATCACAGTGCTCCAGTATGCCAATACCTTTTCCCCATGTGCCTATATATTACTACATAGTGCCTTCAAAATGTTACAATACGAATTCACATTGTTCCTTTCTGACATCACAATGTTCTAATGTAACACTATCGCCCCATGTGCCATTGTATTGTTTCCATGTGCCATCACAATGCTAACCTATGACTTCTCAGTGTTCCTTTTTGACATCACGATACTCCAATGAGCCAATACAATCACCCCCTGTACGAATATCTTGCTCCAATATGCCATCCAAATGATACAATATGACTTCTCAATGTTCTGTTATAACATCTCAATGCTCCAATGTGCTAACACTACGGTCCCAAGTGTGCCATCACAATGTTACAATATGATTTCACAATAATTCATTATTACTTCACAATGCTCCATGGTGCCATCACCGTGTTACAATATGATTGCAAAATGTACCAATATACAAATACAATGCTGTAATGTGACATCACAATGGTTTAATCTGCCAACACCATAGGTCCATATGCTAGTATATTGCTCCAAAATGCCAACGATGTTACAATATGATTTCTGAATATTCCCTTGTGACATTGCAATGCTCAAATGTGACATCACAGTGCTCCAATATGCCAACATTATTGCCCAATGTACCATTATATTGCCCCAATTTGGCATCAAAATGTTAAAATATAACTTCACAATGTTACACTTTGACATCACAATGCTTCATGGTGCCATCACAATGTTACAATATGACTTCTGAATATGCCCTTGTGACATCGCAATGCTCCAATATGCCAACATTATTGCCCAACGTACCATTATATTGCCCCAATTTGGCATCAAAATGTTAAAATATAACTTCACAATGTTACACTTTGACATCACAATGCTCCATGGTGCCATCACAATGTTACAATATGACTTCTGAATATGCCCTTGTGACATCGCAATGCTCCAATGTGCCAACATTATTGCCCAACGTACCATTATATTGCCCCAATTTGGCATCACAATGTTACAATATGACTTCACAATGTTACACTTTGACATCACAATGCTTCATGGTGCCATCACAATGTTACAATATGACTTCTCAATATTCCATTGTGACTTCTGAATTCTCCAATTTGACATCAGAAAGCTCCAGTGTGTCATCAAATTGTCACATATGACTTCACAATAATCCATTCTGATGTAACAAGTCTTGACTATGACACGACAATGCTCCAATGGGCAAACACTTTCACCACATGTGCTCCAATGTGCTTTCACAATGTTCCAATGTGACATCACAATTATCCACTGTGACATCACAGTGCTCCAATGTGACCTCACATTGCTCCAATATGCCATCACAATCTTCCATTGTGACATCACAATTATCCAATGTGACATCCCAATGTTCCATTGTGACATGACAATACTTCAATCTGAAATCACAGTGCTCCAATGTGCCAACTCTAACCCAACATGTGCCATTATATTGCTCAAATGTGCCATCACCATTTTATAAAATGACTTCTCAACGATCCATTGTGCCATCACAACACAACTCTATGCCATCACAATGCTCATTTTGCCAGCATGATGAGTATTTGTGTCATTACTGTGATCCATTGAGTCGTCGTGATGTTCAATATGCAAACAAGATACTCAATGTCCCCTCACAATCCGCACATTTGACCACACAATTCTCCATACTACCATCACAATGTTACAATATGAATTCACAATAAACCAATCTGGTGTAACAATGCCTGAGTATGACATCAGAATGCTCCAATGTGCCAACACTATCGCCCCATGTCCCTATATATTGCTCCAATGTACCATCACAATATTCCACTGTGACATCACAATTATCCACTGTGACATCACAACGCTCCAATGTGACATCACAATATTCCAATTTGCCAGAGTGTTACAATATGACTTCACAATGTACAATTTTGAATTCACAATGCTTTAATATGACATCACAATCCTCCGATGTGACAACTCTATCTGACGAAGTACCATTGTATTGCTCCAATATGTCATCACAATGTTACAATATGCCCTCATAATGTTCCCTTGTCACATCACAATCCTCATATGTGACATCACAATGCTCCATGGGGCCATCACAATGGTATAATATGACTTCACAATGCTCCAATGTGACATCAAAATGCTTCAATGTGCCAATATTATTGCTCCATGTGAAATCAAAATGCTTTATGGTGCCATCACAAGATTACAATATGACTTCACAATGAGCCATTGTTACACCACAATGCTCCAATGTGAAATCTCAATGCTCCAATGTGCCAACCTTATCCCCACTTGTGCCATTATATGGCTCAAATGTGCCATACCATTTTAATAATATGTTTTCTCTAGGTTCCCTGTGCAATTACAAAGCAACTATATGCCATCACAATGCTCATTGTGCCAACATGATGCGCAATTGTGTCATTAGCGTGATCCATTGTGTCGTCATCATGCTCAATATGCAAACACGGTACTCAATGTCCCCTCACAATCAGCAAATTTGACCAAACAGTTCTCCATAGATTGTTACATCACAATGCTCCTTGGTGTCAGCACTATGTTACAATATGACTTCACAATCTTCCAATGTGACATTACAATGCTACAATATGACATCACAAAGTTCCATTGAGACACCACAATGCTCCAATGTGCCAATAACATCGCCCCATGGACCTTATATTTCTCCAAAGTCCCATCACAGTATTACAATATGAATTCAAATTGTTCCATTGTTACAAAAAATCCTCCAGTGTGACATCACATGGCTCCAATGTGCCAACACCATCGCCCCTTGTGACATTATATTCGTCCAATATGACATGACAATGTTTGAATATGACTTCAAAATGTTCCATAGTGATATCAGAATGCTCTGTGGTAACATCACAATATTAAAATATGACTTCACAGTGTTCCATTGTGACATCACAATGCTCCAATGTGAAATCACAGTGTACCAATGTGCCAACAGTAACCCCACATGTGCCATTATATTGCTTAAATGTGTATCACAGCTTTATAATATGACTTCTCAGTGTTCCATTGTGCCATCACAACTCATCTTTATGCCATCACAACGCTCATTGTGCCAACATGATGCGAAATTGTGTCA
>NW_008355046.1:0-695 GCF_000622305.1 Nannospalax galili
TACTGGACTGGAGAGATGGCTCAGCAGTTAAGAGCACTGATTGCTCTTGCAAGGGACCTGGATTTGAATCCCAGGACCCATACAGTGGCTAACAACTGTTCATAACTCCAGTTTCAGGGGATGTGACATCTTCTTCTGACCTCCACAGGCTTTGCACAACACGGGTGCACTCGTGTATGCAAACAATACACTCATACACATAAAATAAAAATAATAAGTACAATTTTAAAAAATATTTTTAAAAGATTATGAGTACTGAGGCTCTTAGGTAAGTTGTTCTGTCTCTCTGGGTGTCTGATTTCCTCATCAGAAAAAGGATTTTTTTAAAAAAATGGAACCTGGGCTGGAGATATGGCACAGTGGTTAAGAGCACTGGCTACTCTAGCAGAGGACTTGGGTTTGATTCCTAGCACCCACATGGTAGCTAACAACCGTCTGTAACTCCAGTTCTGGGAGATCCAACACCCTCTTCTGACCTCTCAAGCATTTCATGACATGGGTGCATCTACCTACATGCAGGCATAACACTCATATGCATAAAATAAAAATATAAATAAATAATATTTTAAAATGAAACTTATTTGGAGATGAGGTTGGTACAGAGTTAAAACATTTAAATCTGACTCAATAAATATAGACATATAGCCACATATTCACTGATCCATGCACCTGTTTATTCTGTGGTTATTTCTTGT
>NW_008355047.1:0-415 GCF_000622305.1 Nannospalax galili
AGAGACTCCCAGACAGTAACCCAGCATAGAACTAGGAAAATGAACAGTAGAGCCCAATCTTAACTAAAGGAATATTGATAACTGATTGCTGCCAGATGAGGAACAGCTGATGTTCCTAAAACAAGGATCTCTAGATAGGCTGACTAGATTCAGCAGATGGACAAGCACCGGAGAATGGCTGGGGGTGTTGACAACACAGAGGTCATTAACAGGGATGACAGAGTATATGGGATCCAGTATGTGGGAGGGGGCAGGCTATGGGAGGGTTCCATTTGGGAAGTGGGTATATAGATGAATAAGATTGTGTGGGACGTTCTGTATGATATAGATACAGAAAAATCAAGAAATTTTTAAAAAGACATAATTGAGGAGGAAGCATAAAAATCCACTTCATGTTAAATAGTAGTGGTGATAA
>NW_008355048.1:0-251 GCF_000622305.1 Nannospalax galili
CTGCCTAGCCAATTCCTACCTCCTATTGTTATCACACCATCCTCTGAAGAGATTATCCAAATTGCCAATAGGGAATCAGGACACAGACTGCTCAGGCTTCTTCCATGCTGAACAGGGACACAGGGTGAGGCAATTGGAGTACCACTTCAATGGGTCTGTCTAAAAGACTCCCAAATTGCATAACTCTTATCTTTAAAGGGAAAAGAAAGTCTTTGAATCGTGAATAGGAGATGTGAAGTAAAGGCAAGAGT
>NW_008355049.1:0-202 GCF_000622305.1 Nannospalax galili
TCCTGGGCCTAACCAATCCCCCTCCGTCCAGCGAGCCACACCAGGAAGCGCTGGATTGGACTTGTGTGCCTCCTCTGATACAATATTGAGCCCTGAGGATGGAACACAGGTTGTGGCCACCGGCGTATTTGGCCTCCCTCCTCCTCAAATGTTTTCCTCATTATAGGATGGGCCTCCTCTATAATTCAGGGCCTCACCATTT
>NW_008355050.1:0-229 GCF_000622305.1 Nannospalax galili
AATATCTATTATTACTTTATAATATCCCTTGGGAATAGCTACGGGAGATGGCAGGGCAGGTTGCAACGCTCCCATGGGAACCATAGTTTCATTAATTTCTCTAAGATCTTGTAAAAGCCTCCATTTTCCAGACCTTTTATTAATTACAAAGATGGGTGTATTCCAGGGTGAGGTGGACGGTTCAATGTGTCCAGCGGCCAGCTGTTCCTGCACTAACTGCAAGGCCGCA
>NW_008355051.1:0-405 GCF_000622305.1 Nannospalax galili
AATTTGCACAATATTTCTCAGTATTTTCAATAATCACAGTGAAAGGAAACAAAAAGTTCAATGATTAAACTTTTCTTAATATAGCAACATCTCTATTGTTTTCTTTATAGCCTTGAAGTTTCTGTTTTACCATAGACATGAAATACAGTCTGTCCCCATTTTCCCTTTAATTCTTTAATTTTAATATTTACAGATTGGCGTGTTTATTTGAGAAAATTATTTTTCTCATGGGAACGGGAATAACCAGCTCTTTTTATTTATTCTCTAACCAATTTTCCAATTTATCTTTCTCCTCTCCCTTTTGCTAATTCTTCCTGAACGGTTTGTATTCTTTGAGTTATATGATTGTTTTCCTCATTTCAATATCCTTTATTATTTTGATGCCATTTATCTTTAAGGGCTTTT
>NW_008355052.1:0-828 GCF_000622305.1 Nannospalax galili
ATTAAAGGTTCGGTGAACAATGAAAGGTTCAGAGAATTCCTTTAAGTTGACACTAGGTAGAAAGATTCCTCTGTCTGGTGTAACAGGAGTGGCGATTGCTACGTGAGCGCTGTCATCTTGAGATGGCAAGGTTGTGGAAGACAGGAAGCAGGTAAAAGACCAGGTTACAGTCGTCTGGCGAGTTTTGTTCCAATAGAGAAGTTGCAATTTCATTCGGATTTTCTGTCTGAGGGCGGAGCAACATGGGATGACATGGGGGGAGTCCCATCCTAATGTCAAAGGAGCCAATCAGGAATCCAAATAGGTGATTCAGTGTTCTGTGAAAAAATACAAGCATGTCCTCTTCCCGATGTCAATAAAGCATCATAGCTATTCCTTGTGCATAGGAAGGAGAAAAATCTACACATGCTTTTAAGAAATCCGTAAGAGTTACCTGTCTTCTCAGAGGTCTGAGTAATGCCTTACAAGCTCTGTTACTATTTTCAAAGGCCAGTTGTTTAATAGTTAATCCTGCAGCCTCTTCTTGGGGAATCATCTTAGTTACTGCATCAGTCAACCAAGCTACAAAAGTCTCTTAAGGTTCCTCCCCTCCTTGTTTCACATTTTTATACACATTGGCAAAGAGCCAGGAGAAGGAAAGTGCTTCCAAGCTTCAATAGCCAGTGAGAATATCAGCAATAATGCTTTTTTGGGAATCTTTATTTGTCCTTTACCGTTTATCCATTTTCCTACTCCTATCATCATAGGCATGTCTATTTCTACAGCCTCATCCTTAATTTTACTGTATCCTAATTCCTTTTTGATCTGTTCTTCTTATTCTACTTTCCA
>NW_008355053.1:0-343 GCF_000622305.1 Nannospalax galili
GCTCCAAGGCCTGAAAACCACATCAATGATCAGCACATCAAATGACATTGGCGCAATAGTGGCACTTTTATCTTGGGGATAATCAACAGCTACCTAATTGGACATAAAGCTCACTCAGTGAGAGGAAATTCATGTCTGGTATTGCAAACCTAGCCAAATACACATAGCTATAGAGGTCACAGATCTTAGAGAAAACCCAAGGCTCTCATATCCCTAGACAACTGCAATTTCTTACTATGTTCAAAATATGGCTCCTTAAATTTAGAGACAAGTATCCCAGTCACCACCCATGAAAGTAGCTTCTTTTTCAACAGACAGAGATTATTACAGAGTTACACCACTG
>NW_008355054.1:0-336 GCF_000622305.1 Nannospalax galili
GCTGGGGTGTGGCTCAGGGTAGAGCACCTGCCTAGAATCCCCCAGTGAGAGGCTAGGGGTGTTAGTGGTAGAGCCCCTGCCTGCCCATGTAAGGCTCTGGGTACCATCCCCAGTACAAAACAACAACAACAATAACAACAACAAAACAATCAAACAAGCCAACCCCCCCCCCAAATCTATATATGTGGGGTGTGTGTGTGTGTGTGTTTGTATGAATTTTTTCCTTTGGTTTATTTATTATTTTTAACTATTTATTTAATAACCACATACTTAGAAGAAGCATTTCATTACAACAGCATTGACATATTCAATAACAATTTTCTGACCTGATGTATC
>NW_008355054.1:994-1996 GCF_000622305.1 Nannospalax galili
AATTAACATGAAGTAAGTTTTTATGCTTCCTCATCAAATACAAGTCATTTTTTATTTGTTGATTTTTTTGTTTGTATATCATATAGAACATCCCAAACAATCTTATTCATCTATATACCCACTTCCCAGATGGCACCCTCCCATAGCCTCCCACCCCCCCCGCCAGCACTGGAGCCCATATACTCTGTCATCCCTGTTACTGTCCACAGTGTTGTCGGCACCCTGAGCCATTCCTCAGTGCTTGTCCATCTGCTGAATGTAGTCAGCCTATCTGCAGACCCTTGTTTTAGGAAGATGAGCTATTACTCATCTAGTAGCAATCAGTTGTCAATATTCCTTTAGATAAGATTGGGATCTGCTGTTCATTTTCCCAGGTTTATGCTAGCTTACTGTCTGGGAGTCTTTTGGGCCACCCTGGCCAATAATTCAAAGGAAGGTATCTCCTGTCTGGCATTGTTTCTTGTTATGTAGCTTTTAGCTATACACACGGACTCTCAAAGAATTATATTGATCCCTTTAATCTTTGGTTATACTTTCCTTTTGAGTGAGCCCAACTAAACCAATTTAGTTTTACTCTTAAGGCCATTTGAGGATTGGGTCCTCAGGGGTCACATGGACTTGGGAGGAGCCCCTGGCTCCTTTATTTACCAGTTCCATCTATGTGAAGATAAGTCAAAGGTCCTACTCGACTGTGGCTGGCTTCACTTGGAAGCATGACGGAAATGTTTCCTCTGTGTTGACTGGACACTGGTTCAAGCCCATTTGGTAGACTCTCCTTGGCCTCCTTGATCAAGAGGACAGGTGACCCACCACCATTATAGGACATTTTGTGAGATGCTCATAGTCCCCTAGAGCTTATTCGACCTATGAGAGCAAGGAGCAAAGAGTGTCGTTTATGTCACTCTGAGCAAATTATAATAGGCCTCAAAGTATGTCTGTTAAACATCCAAGAAGGTTAGTTCCACCAGTCTGGTACTTTTAATTACTGTGTGGCATGAAGAT
>NW_008355054.1:2829-3304 GCF_000622305.1 Nannospalax galili
GTGTCTCTACAATAGTATGAGTTCTTTGGGTATATGCCAAGGACTGGTATAACTGGGTCAAATGGTAGGTTCACTTCTCCACATTGCTTTCCATAGGGGTTTCACAAGTTTGCAGTCCCACCAGCAGTGGATGAGCTTTCCACTTTCTCCACAAATGGTACATTTGGTACCATTTGTTTTCTTGATCTTAGCCAGTCTGACTGGGGTAAGATGCTATCTTAAAGTGGTTTTAATTTGGATTTCCCTAATTACTAATGATGTTGAACACATTTTAAGATGCTTCTTAGCCAATTTATTTCTTCTTTTGAGAATTATTTGTTCATTTCGTTAGACCGTCTTTCAATTGGTTACTTCTTGATTCTTTGTTTTTTGAGTTATATATTCTGGATGTTAAACCTCTGTTGGATGTGTTGCTGGTGAAGACTTTCTTCCATTCTGTGGGTTTTCTGTTTGCTTCCTTGGTTGTCTCCTTTGA
>NW_008355055.1:0-472 GCF_000622305.1 Nannospalax galili
TGCCCCAAGTTTTAATTGGGTGGTTTATTATTATGAACTTTTTAGTTGTTTTTTTATTCTAGATATTAACACTATGTCAGAAGTTTAGCTCATAAAGTTTCTTCCCATTCAATAGGTTGCCTCTTCATTCAAATAATTATTTAGTCTTCTGTATAGGAGCTTTTTAGTTCCATGAGATCCTATTCGTCGATTGCTGAACTTAATGCCTGCACTGTCTTTTTCAGAAATTCTGTTCCTGTGACTTTAAGTTCCACTGCATTCACAACACTCCCCTCTATCAGTTTCAGTGTATCAGGTCTTGTGAGGAAGTCCTTGATCTACTTGGAATTGAATCTTGATCATGGTGGCATATAGATATCTAATTTTATTCTCCTATATATTGCTATCCAGTTTGACCAGCACCATATACTGTAAATGCTGCCTTTTGTTCAAGGTGTGTTTGGAGCCCCTTAGTAAAAAATCAAGTAACTGT
>NW_008355056.1:0-774 GCF_000622305.1 Nannospalax galili
ATGACCATTATGTCATCACAATTCTCCAATGTGCCTACACTGTCATCTCACCTCCCACTATATTGCTCCAATGTCCCATCACAATCTTAAAATATGACTTCTCAGTGGTCCATTGTGACATCTCAATACTCCATTGTGACATCACAATGCTCCAATGTCCAGCACTATCACAACAAATGCATTATATTGCTAGACTTTGTCATCACAATGCTGCAATATGACATCACAATGCTTTAATCTGCCAACACCATAGGTCCATGTGCTAGTATATTGCTCCAATATTCCTACAATGTTACAATATGACTTCTAAATATTGCTTGCAACATCACCGTCCTCGAATGTGACATCATAATGCTCAAATATGCAAACATTATGTCCCCACGTGCCATAATATTGCCCCAATTTGGCAACACAATGTTACAATATTACTTTACAATGTTACATCTTGACACCAAAATGCTCCATTGTGCCATCACAATGTTACATTTGATATCATAATGTTTGATTGTGTCATCACAATGGTCCAAGGTATCATCACAATGCTCCACTGTGAATGCACCAATATGCCACTGCAATGCTCCAAAGTCTCATCATAAGGCCAGTTTTGACATTATATTGCTCCAATATGTCATGACAATGCTACAATTTGACATCGCAATGCTCCAATGTGACATCACAAGGCAAAGTGTGACATCTCAATGCTCCAATGTGCCAACACTATCACCCCATGTGACATTACATTGCTTCAATGTGTCATCACAATATTACAATATG
>NW_008355057.1:0-951 GCF_000622305.1 Nannospalax galili
GTTCCTTTACATTAACCTGGTTCCTGCACTTACAGCTGGACATATACTCACGTACAAGGATTTGGTGCTAGAATGAACATGTGTCAAAGAACATAAGTCTATTTTTTTCTGACTCTGTGTTACTTTACTAGTATAACAGTTTCTAGCTCCATACATTGCCTGTAAATTTCATGATTTAGTCTTTCTTTACTGCTGAGTAGAACTCAGTTGTGTAAATGTATCACATTTTCATTATCTACTCCTCCGTTAAGGGACACTTAGGTTGCTTCCATTTCTTAGCTATTGTGAAAGGAGCAGTAAGAAACATGGATATACAAGTATCTTTGCCATAGGATGAGTTCTTTTGGTATATGCCAAGAAGTGGTATAACTGGGTCAAATTGTAGGCTCATTTTTAGTTTTTTGAGAGTTCTCCACACTGCTTTCCATAGGGGTTTCACGAGGTTGCAATCCCACCAGCAGTGGAGGAGTGTTGCACTTTCCTCACATCTTCTCTAGCATTTGGTATCATTTATTCTCTTGATCTTAGCCAGTCTGTCCTGGGTAAGATGAAATCTTAAAGTGCTTTTAATTTGCATTTTCCTAATTCCTAACGATATTGAACACCTTTTAAGAGGTTTCTTAGCCATTTTATTTCTTTGAGAACTCTCTGTTCAGATCCTTAGCCCTTCTTTTACATTGCTCACTTGCTTTCTTAGTTTTTTATATATTCTGTATGTTAACCCTCCATTACATATGTTGCTGGTGGAGATTTTCTCCCACGCTGTAGTATTTCTCTTCCCTTCATTCTTTTTTTCTTTTGCTGTACAGAAACTTTTTAGTTTAATGAGGTCTCACTTGTTGATTCTTGACCTGCATTACTGAACAATTGATGTCTGATTTAGAAAATCCTTTCCTACACCTATATCTTGTAGGTTTTTGCCAATGTTTTCTTCTAACAGTTTCAGAGTTT
>NW_008355057.1:2537-3398 GCF_000622305.1 Nannospalax galili
TTTAGTAGGAAGGTTTTGCATTACTGTTTCAATTTCCTTAATATGTTATGGGTCTGTTTATGCTGTTAATCTCTTCTTGGCTTAGCTTTGGTGAGTCCCATGATTTTAGATATACACCATTTCTTTTAGATTTTCAAAAGTAATGGGATATAGGTATTTAAAGTATTCCCTTATAAGGTTCTAGATCTTTTTGCCGCTGGTTATGATGTTTCCCCTTTCATCTCTGATTTTGTTGATTTCGAGTTTCTCTTTCTTTCTTTTAGTTAACTGGGTTAAGGGTCTATCTTGTTTATCTTTTCAAAGAACCAGCTCTTGGATTCATTGATTCATTGTATTGTTTTTGTTTCTATTTCATTAATTTCCACTCTGATTTTTGTTATTTGTTATCCTCTGATGGATTTTTGTGCCATTTGTCCTTCCCTTTCCAGAGCATTGAATTGCAATGTTAAGTCATTTATTTGTGTTTGTTCTGTTCTTTTAATGTAGGCACTTAGAGCTATCAACTTCCCTCTTAGAACTTCTTTTATTGTGTCGAAGTTTTGTTGTGTTTTATTGTCTTTTTCATTTAGTTCCAGGAATACTTTTATTTCTTTATTAATTTCTACTTTGACTCATTCATCATTCCTGAGTGTATTGTTTAATCTCCATGAGTACTTGTAGTTAGTAGGGCTTCTTCTGGTATTCATTTTAAGGTTTTTTTTTTTTGGTCTTTTTTTTGAGACAGGGTCATGCTGTGGTCTGACAGAATGCATGGGATTATTTCAGTTTTTTGTACTTGCTGAGACTTGTTTTGGGTCCCAGTATGTGGTGGATTTTGAAGAAAGTTCCATGGAGCACTGAATAGAAAGTATATTCTTTGGT
>NW_008355058.1:0-1407 GCF_000622305.1 Nannospalax galili
CATGTTTCTGCCATCTTTGTCAACAAGGAAATAGCGGGGCTGGAGAGATTGTTCCAGGTCAAGAGCACTGGGTGCTGTGACAGAGGACCTGGGTTTGAATCCCAGCACCAACATGATGCTAACAACCATCTGTAACTCCAGTTCTAGGGGATTCAGTATCCTCTTCTGACCTCCACAGATATCACACAACATGGGTGTTCTTACATGCAGCCAGGCAATATCCTCATATACATAAAAAAAAAAAACCCAAAGTCGCTGTATTTGTGTGGGATCATGTGTCTGTTTTGTGTCAGTACTATGCAATTTTTATTGCTATGGCTCTAGGAAAACTTGGAATCGGGTGTGGTGGTAACTGCTACCATATTGTTTTGTTTAGGTTTGCTTTGGCTCTCCTTGGTCTTTCGAACTTTTACATAAATCTTAATATTGCTTTTTCTATATCTTTGAAGAATGTCTCTGGAATTTTCATTGGTATTATAATGAAGCTATAGATTGCTCTTTGTTGGATGGCTGTCATCACAAGATTAATTCTTCCAATCCTTGATCATGGAAAGTCTTTTCATCTTCTGTGTCTTCCTCATTTTCTTCATTGTCTTTACGTATTTATTTAATTGTATCGTATTCTGTTTTATATGAATATGAGTGCTTTGTCTACATGAATGTGAGTGCACCTGCTGTGTGCAGACAGTGGAGTCCGGAAGAGGGCATCAGATCCCCCAGATGTAGATTTTCCACTGGTTCTTACCTGCTATGTGGGTGCTTAGATCAGGCCTGGGTCCTCTGCAGAATACAAGTGCTCTTACGAGCTATGCCATCTCTCCAGCCCCCTCCTGTGTCTTAATACTTTCAGTTTAGTATTCTTTAATTTCCTTGACTAGGTTTATTCCTATGTATTTTATATTGTGTGCCCATTGTGAATGGGATTACAACCTTGTGTACGTTTTTTTCTGCATGCTTAACATGGGTGTTTAGAAATGCTGATTTCTAAACTTAAATACTGATTTAAATACTCCTATATTTGTTGAAAGTTGTTTTGTGTCTCGACTTCTGGGGAGAAACGGGCATGGGAAATTCACCTGTCATAGGAGGTGTAGAAGGGAACCTTGAGGCTGGAGGGAAAAATGTCCTCTCAGAGGAGTGGGGTGTCCTAGAACCCTGGGACTGTCATGCATGGGACACTCAGCACCCAAAGAAGCTGTGGGCCTCAGAGGCAGGGTGGGAAAATTAACCAGGGATTTAAACATTTTTTTGTGATTATTCTTCAAGAAGAAAACTACCTCTGAATATTCTTTTGTAGACATTTGGAAGCATTTTTTAGCAACTGTGCAGTTTTTACATAAAGCTTAGATCAATGCACTGGGACTATTTCTAATTTTTTTAGCTAATTTTATAGTTGACAAAATGTAG
>NW_008355058.1:1925-3725 GCF_000622305.1 Nannospalax galili
TATTTTTGCAGTTTGGAAGAAATGCATTATAGAGTAAGATTGCATCAGAAAGCATCTTTTAAATAATTTTTATCACCTTCATCAGAAAAATGTCTGTAATGCTCTTTGGTCTCCTTGGCTCAAGAAAAGCACTGTCTTAATGGACACGTGTTCAAACTGTTATTTTTATTTCAGGCTGTGTTGACATTCAGTGATGTTATTGTGGCCTTCTCAGGAGGAGGGGCAATGCCCAGACCCTGCTCAGAGGGCTCTGTACATAAGACCTGATGGTGTGGGATTACCTCAGTCGGATGTGTGTGATGAGAATACATTTCTTATCAGTGAGTATTCCTTATTCATGATCAGTGTTCCTTAGTGAACTCTGCATGTGTGTCAGCTTTGTGTGAATGAGTGTTCATCTCATAGTAAAATGAAAATCTCCCAGGAGAAAAGAACACTTTCACATTGTTCTTTTGGGAGTTGTTATGCCTCTTCTATTTTTGTTTCCTGATAAAGTCAGAAACTGAGTAGCATGTAATATTGTCACTGCAAGCATAAAGTTCCATTTCTACCTGTCAATTTTGGCTGAGCTATAATTAGAAATAGAACTAAAGTTATACAGATAAATAATGCTCCTTACATATTATCAAGGTTCTGAAGAATATTAAGATTGGGAAATCATATGTAGCCTGCTCTATTATGTTTTCTCGTTGTCTGTTGAGCACAACACTTTAAAACATACCCAGGTGTGTTCTTTTAAGAGGCAGGTAGTACACAAAATCAGTCATGGTCATCTACCTGGAGCCAAACAACCCAGGAATGTTAAGAGAGGAGGACTGTAACAAATATCCCAGGTAGGGTGAAGTAATGCGTCATCCCCAGGTGAGTGGCTCTAGTAAAAGTAGAACTTTGTTGTGAAAATTCTTCTGCCACATTCTGTTTCTCTAGCAATAATTTTGAGACTTCCACTGAGTATAATCTCAGGGTATATCCTGTTGTAGATGTTAGAGTACTTTTGTTACTGCTCTTCATCTCTATACAAATTAATGCTAACAGAGAAATACAGTTTTATTTGACTTTGCGTGTATGTCTTTACGCCCTTCATTTTTTCAGAATTTTGTAGAGTTTGGTGGTTCCTTCTGATCCTATGTCATTTCAGAATTCATTTCTCCCGTTCTGGGAAAAATTCCAGGAAAAATTTTTTTTTTTAGCCGGGATCTCCTCGTAACCCCAGCTGCCCTGGAACTTAGTAGGTAGACCAGGCTGACCTAGATGTCACAGAGAGAGATCTGCCTCTGCCTGTCAAGTGCACCCCACTTCTCACCCAAGAGGATTTATGGTAAGAATACCTTAGATAGCAGAAGGGATCAGCCATTGGCCTCAGGGCTACAAGCTAAGGAAGGGCTCAGGCCTCACATCTTCCTGTAGAATTGCCTCAGAGCTGCACTGCTTATGCAAGGCAGAGCCCCACCTCTTGTCTCCTGTAGGGCAGTGCCTGGAGCCTAGCAGGGAGGCCTCTGGACCACTAGGCTTGACACTGTGCGTCACTGGCCACCCCTCCAGGCCCATCTTTGGGCTGGATTTCCTCAGTTCTGCCTCCCCTGAGCCAGGGGTCACATAAGTATTGAGCAGCAGGTAGGCCCATTTTTCTCCTCATTTCTGTGTGTGGGAGTTCATGGCATATTATCCTTCCTCGATGCTGGTGCTTAATGCTGAATCCAACAATCCTCCTGACCTATACTCATTATAAACACTATGCACCCAACACAGAGTTTATTCCTACTTTGAATCCCGTGAAAAGAAAACAGAAAACTCCAAAGT
>NW_008355058.1:3763-5671 GCF_000622305.1 Nannospalax galili
GGTCAGAAGGCCAGAGTGCTCTTTGGAGCACCCATCAAGTGATTCTAATGGACTTTGATTTGAAAATTTAAAAATATACCATTTTGGCTTCTATCCACTCCTGTGCCAATCAAATTGATTGAAAGTGAATCCTGAGTTCAAAGTTCTCAAGTGTAGCTAGATGGCTTGGAAGATCTGGAGTCATTGTGGGGTGTAATCTGGACTATGTGGGGCATGACAAGGGTATTGGTGATGGTTGGGTTTGGAGGCAGGGGCCTTAAGAGTGGTGTGAGTCCTAGGTCTCTGGTCGATGGCTTTCCTTTGCCATCAGAGTTGTTTGTGTTGGAACCCTGGGCTTCAGGGTGCATGCTCTCTGTCCTCTGCTATCAGAAGTATTGATGCTTGAATCTGGGGACTTGGGGTACATGCTCTTTGTCCTGCGCTACACTCCTGTACCATTTTTTTCTTTCTGTCTGGTGTGCTCCTCTTTGTCCCTTGTTTCTAGCTTTCTGAACAATTTAAGCAGTTCTGATTGTATTTTGTTTTTGAAGGCCTGATAAAACTTTGCTGTTGATCCATCCCTTCCTGAACGTTTTTTAGTGAGGAGGCTCTGTTTTAATGTTTCAATGTCCTTTTTTGTTATGGGTTTACTTAAAATGGTATATCTTTGGTGGCTTGTTTCACCCTGGAAAGTCTTCCATTTCTAATTTTTTTTCTAATTTAAGATGCTGTAGGATTTTTAATGTAATCGGTTATAATGATCTGGATTACTTTGCTTTCCATTGTAATATTTCCTTTTTCATCTCTGATTTTGTTGATTTGGGTTTATCCTTTTTTTCTCTCTTGGTTGGGTTGCTAAGGGTCTATATTGTTTATCCCTTTGTAAGTCAAATTCACTGCTGGGATGTCAGGAGCTTTACTAGACTGGGGCAGCTATCCTTGATTTAGGAATTAAAGAAAGAAGACTGAAGAAAGAAGACTGCCACTTTAAGAGCTTCCCTGCTCTTTGCTTCTGCGGTTTGAGTTGGCAGGCTATGCTTCCCTGATTAATTGGCTATCCTGGAAACATAACTAAAGAGTTCTGTTATAGTTTGTGGGCACCGGAGTCTCTCAGCACTGATAGCTTGATTTCTATATAGAAATTATGAATTCTAGTAGTTGCTAAGGGTAATCATGAGCAGTACAGATTATACCTTAGATACTGTAAATATTATGTAGCTGAATCTTAGATACTGTAACTTCATGTGAGTTTCAGCCGGTGAGGTAATGTAGTAACGTACTGCGTCCTTGGTTATTACCTGGTTACTTTCTGTTAGTGGTTTATCCTTAGTGATTCCTTGGTTACTTCTTGGTTACTCCTGATCTGATTCCTATATAAACTGTTTGATTCACAATAAACATGCACTGGCATCTAAACCTCTGCACCTCCGGTGTCTTAATTTATATCTGTTGGGGTCCCCAAGCCCACCAGGCTTGAACTGTGGTCACTGTACTGTGACTCTGGGAGCTGCACAAAATGGAGAGAGCGGCCTCAAGGCTTTCCCAGCTTTTATACCTTTAGTCCCTCCCCCTCAAGCAGCTAAGGTCAACCAATTGGCTGGAAGAGGTAATGGGCTTGACTCCTTTGCAGCATATGAGAAGGAGGCGGGACCATGGCTTGTCATCACAGGGTCAGAGGAACATGCGGGTCACACCCTTCAAATAACCAGCTCCTCATCATTTAATTCTTTTTATTATTGTCTTTGTTTTTATGTAATACTCATTAAAGGAAAAACCACCAAGAATTTATTACAATCCTAGAGATAAATGTAGTCAACTCAGTGGCACACATTTGTAAATGAGCCACTTAGATTTAAAATCACAGATCGACTCCCACATAGTCATATTAGTTGATTTCAGGTCCCCACTATAACCAATAAACAGGTCATC
>NW_008355058.1:6934-13894 GCF_000622305.1 Nannospalax galili
GTTTGTATTAAGATATTGTCATTCATTTGAATTGAGTTTTGCACAGGGTTTGAGATTTTATTCTAAGTTCATTCTTCTGCATGTGGGTATTCTGTTTTGATAGTGTTGTTTATTGAAGAGGATGCCTTTATTTTCAGTGCATGTTTGTGACCCCCTGGTGAAAGTCTTCAGTTTCTCTGCATAATTCCAATACTGATCGTGAAGTGATTGTGAATTGGCTATGTTAATAAATTACTTGGGAAGCTTGTTCTCAGTGTATGAAGGGTTTTTTAATTTTAATTTTTTTTTATGTCATAGACTTGTTTGTGTATGGTATATGGGTTGGCTTGCCTATGTGTGGATGTGTGAAGAGGAGAGTTTAATTTCAGATGTTTTCCCATTGTGCCATACCTTGTTTTTTCAGACATGCCTCTGCGATTCTAGCTCTCTCTTGCTAAATTGGATTGACAGTGGGCTCTAGGGCTTTATTTGCATGTAAGTAGACAAGTACAGAATGGCCACATATCTTACTAGTGAAACACGTAGTTCACATATTTCATGTATCAGCTTTTTGGGGCATTCCATATCTCTATCAAAGTTTATTTAGAAAAACCACAGAAGCACCAGTATAGGGGATACCAGTGGCTGCATTGATCATTAGCCTAAGAGTGACCAATTTCTAATATTTCACTAAGTGGGCTTGGTACTAAATGACTCCTAATGACATATTTAAATACCTCCGAAATTGCTGCATTTCTTAACCCTCATGTGACAACTTCTTTTAGTAGAAGGCAGTTAACACAGAGACCCAAAATGACTCAATTTGCAGAGAAGTTGTCACACTAAATGGGACATAAGTATCACACTCCACCACAAGACTCAAAACACAGTTGAAAAACAAATGTCCTCCATAGTCGAGTATTTGAACACTGTCTTCAATTAGTGCTGCTACTTTGGGAGACTTAGGACTTTCTGCCATAGTGGAGGAAGTGTGTCACTTGTTGGGTTTAGTTTTCATACCCTTGCCCCTCTTCACGTTTACTCATTCTGCTTCGTCTTTGCCAGTGAAGAAGTGAGCTCTCAGCTTTCACATGCTGCCATGCCCACCACTTGCCGCATACTTCCCTGCCTTTAAGAACACTTACCTCTTTGGAATTGTAAGACCAAATAAACTGTTCTTTCTATAAGCTACCTCTGTCATGATTTTTTATTCACAGCAACAGAAAAATAACCAATACAGAAGTTGGTGGTAGAAGAGGAGCTTTGCTATGGAGAAACCAACCATGCTCTGTAAGAGCAGCCAGTGCTCTGAACTGCTGAGCCATCTCTCTAGCCTCTTAATGGTGACTGGCTTTGTTGGAATGAAGGATACACGACTGAGGGATTTTGGGGTATTTCCTTCACAGCTTTGGAGTGCTGCTTAGGCCAGGCAATATGTATGAGCATGGGAGACACTACAAGAAGTCCCTTAATGGCAGAGATGCCATGACTGGCCATGGGATGAAGCTGTGAGTGTGGAGACCTCTAGATGTTGGTGATGCCAGAGGTGTCAGACCTTTGTAAGGGAGATCCACATAGAGGGAGTGGAACAAGCCCAAAAGACACATTTATGTTGCAGGGATAAATAAGTCTCAGTGCCTTGGAACTATATTTCTAGACATGGGACATGGAGTGACATTTACTGTTTACCCAGCTCCATATATATATATATATATTTTGGTATTTCAGTGTTCCCATATCTTACAGGAGCTCACTCACGATTAATTGTATCTCAGAAGACACAATTCACACTGTGCAGTTTTGAGACCTTAAAATCTATTGGAACTTAAAGTTGGACTAAATACATTTTACATTATGAGATGCCATAAACCTATGGGCTCTACAGAGTGGAATGTGGTGGTTTGAAAGAGAATTGCCTCCAAATATTTGGATACCATGTATTCTGTTAGTAATCCTTTTAAATTTGGGGACGTTTAGGTTGTATGGCCTTGCTGGAGGAAATGTATCATTGGGACTGGACTTTGGAAGTTTGTAGCCTTGTCCCATTACAAGTTAATTCCCTGTCCTTCTTGTGTGCCCTTGAAAATGTGAGCTATCACCTTTCAACCCCCACTCCCCTGACTTCCTGCCTTGATGAACACTTTTTCCTCTAGAACTTCTTACTCTTATAAGTTCCCTGGATCATGGTGTTTTATTCACAGCAATAGAAAAGTAAGTAATACAGAGGCTTTAAGTATTGCTACATTTGTGTGAAAAATTCCAATTTTGTATAAGGTTAGTAACAAGTTGTTGCTGTATGTCTCTGGATTCATAGGGATAGAGAGTTCCTCTGCTGAAATTGTAAGACAGGTTGCATACATCTTATTCAATTTGTAATAGATAACATGTTTGTTTCTCTCCTTTGTACTCTGAGAAATTTATAAGTCAATATACCTCTGTGTGCATGATCTTCGAATGATTTTTCAGTAAATGATGTGCTGACTTTGTAAAGACTCATATTACCAAAGCTCATTCCTCCTCCATGCGTATTCCTGATACCAGGGATCTTCCTTTGAAACCTGTGCTCAGAGCCTTTTAAAGAAACACGTTATTGGGGCTGGAGAAATGGCTCAGCCATTAAGAGCATTGGCTGGCTGTTCTTGTAGGGGAGTCTGGTTCAAATCCCAGCCACCCACATAGCAGCTAACAACCGTCTACAACTCTAGGCTAACAACCTAGGTAAAGTTGTAGGTAAAGTTCCAGGGGATCTCATGTCCTCCTTTGATCTTCCCAGGCACTGCATTACACAGGTGCACTTACATACATGCAGGCATACATTTATATACAGAAAATAAAAAATTATAAAAAACAATGAAATCACATCTTTTTTTCTGTTTATAAGGTGTGCACTGTTATTAAACTGGTTTCAAGTCAGTGTACAGGCAAGCCCTGGCTGCTTCACTCCTCAACCCACTCCCAGAGAGACCAAATGCCTTCATATATATTTAACTGTGAAAACAAGGAGAGGGGGGCCAACATGACTGACCGTTGAAAAATGAACACAAAAATAAAAAAGTATTAAGGCAGAGTATTTAATTAAAAAATCCAGTGCATAATTTACACAAAAACGATGCTGTCACCTCCATTGCATGAACTCAGGTGTGGACAGTGTCATCCTTTGGGGAGTCGGGGCAGCCTTTGGGGCAGCGAGGGACTTCCTGTAATCAGGGATACTTAGAATGACTATTTTAAAAAATGTACTATCAAAGTTCTAGCGACATTGTAGGACTTGGGGATCCCTGCTCCAATCCTGCTGTAACCTTCACAATTTCAGTCAAAAGTGCCAAAACAAGCAAACAAAATCCCAAAACTTTTAAAAATTGAAAACAAAGCCATGCCAAAGTGGTCTCCATTTTTTGTTTGTTTTGTTTTGTTTTTGTACACAAGTTAGGTTTGTCAAGAAAGGGTGTAACAGCTCCCTCTGTTAAGTAACAGCCTAGAAGCATTTGTGATGTATGATGGAGGGGCCATACTCTTCTGTTGCACTCCTTGCTGATCCACATCGCCTGGAAGGTGGAGCGAGGCCAGGGTGGAGCTATGGAACCACACGGAGTACTTTGACTCAAGGGGAACAGTGATGTTGCTGGGAGGAGAGCAGTGATCTCCTGCATCTCTCTGGGATGCTAGGGTGCATGGTGGTGCACCAGGCAACACTGTGCTAGATAAAGGTCCTTGCGAATATCGACATCACACTTCATCACGGAATCGAAGTTTCATGGATCCTGCAGAATTCTATGCCAGGAAGGAAAGAGGGAAGAGAGGGGAGAGAATAGCCCTCATAGAAGGATTTAGAGTGGTTGACCCTCATGCTGGAGTACACCACAATGCCAGTGGTACCTCCAGAGGTGTACAGGGACAGCACAGCCTGGTATTGAAGGTCTGGAATATAATCTGGGTCAGCCTTTCTCAGTTGGCCTTGGGTGCGACGGACCAGCCCAGACCGGGGCAGTTCAGTCCGATGGGAACAGGGTCGTCAAGAGGGTGGACAAGGAGTCGGCTAGTGACAAACAGACGCAAAGGAGCTTGATGAAAGTCTGAGTGTAATTTTTGCAGTTGCAAGGTTTGAGATATATGCAGTAAAGATTACAAAAACCGCAGAACAGTCATGCTAAGATTTACAGTTCCAGAGATGAAAGTAAAACATATTTCCCTATCTTATCAACCTGACACTAGACAGTAAATTCCTGCTTTACTGTGGTTTTTTACTGCCAGCCTTTCTCACACAGTTAAGATTCTGCTCGGCTTTGTAGTTCCAAATCAGGATGACCTTGACTCATTAAGCACTTTCAACACCAGCTGTGCCTGATTGTTACTTTTTTAGTATTTGATAATATTCCTTGCTTATTTGTAGTGGGCCATAGGGCTTCTATTTTTTAACTCCATAGGTCCCAAGAAGGGCCATCCCATGTTAGGGACCTATGAAACCATACTTTTACCCTACCAATTTTCAAATACAGTCTATATTTGTCCTTTAATGCTCTCTTATTGATTCTTTGTCAAAAGACACCAAGGTGGTGTTGATCTTACCAA
This sequence comes from Nannospalax galili, assembly GCF_000622305.1. Lineage (NCBI taxonomy): Eukaryota > Metazoa > Chordata > Mammalia > Rodentia > Spalacidae > Nannospalax > Nannospalax galili. Next base: position 11,483 of record NW_008355058.1, read on the forward strand.
TTTATCCATGAATTGTAATGAATAACAAGAAACCCTTCTTCTATCTATATTTATCCATCTATGTTTTTCTTCTAGAAATCCATTATTCCCTGAACTTTCCAGCATTAATTCTATTTAACTACTTCTCACTATGTCTAAAATATCTTTCATTAAAATATCTTTCATTAATAGTGGTGCATCTGAACTAGGATGATTAAAGGATTTCAATAAAAGCAGTGATAGCGGTGCCAAGGACACCAGGTGCTTTCTGGGGCCCCAGAAAGCCCAAGATACAGTGACAGTTAGAAAATTAATAGCAAGTAAGAGCGTGCCAAGTACACTGCATGTTTTTTAGCACAACCAATTCCAAGAGGCAACCTTCCTTGAAGTTCCAGCCTCAACCCACGGAGGATCTCACGTGGGCTTCATTGCAGCCTCAACCCACGGAGGATCTCACGCGGGCTTCATTGGAGATGACGTAACAGAACACCCCTATGCTTTTCCATGAGCTGTCCCCAGTGCCCCTGCTTGGAATTCGATGCCATCCACCTTCACAGTCTCTTAAAGAGGGTGATCGGCTGCTTGGTGACCTCGTCCTGGACCTTCCTGCCTCTCCAGCTTCGCGCCCATGTTTTTCTGGAACATGGTGCTCCTCTCTCGTTAAATATCTCACTTCCTGTTTGTCTCCTTAGTCTCACTCGCATGACAGACACGCTCTAGTATATTTGTTCTTCAATGTGTCCTTCCCAACAAAGCTCTGTGTGTATTCCCATCATGTCCCTTTTCTTGTGTGCTTGGTTTGTTTGTTGAAGATAAGGTCTCGGGCCAATCTGGAACTCATTGTCTAGTCCAGGCTGGCTTCAAACCTGAGTAGTTCTATCTCAGCCTTGGGGGTGCTGGTATTGTAGGTGTGAGCCACCAAGCCTGGTTTCCATGCTCCCTTTTTTTTTTTTTTTTTTTTTTTTTTTTTTTTTTTTTTTTTTTTTTAAAAAAGAGACAGAGTCTCCCTGTAGCCCTAGCTATCCTGGAACTCACTATGTAGACCAGGCTGGCCTTGAACTCACAAAGATCCGCCTACCTCTGCCTCCTGAGTGCTGGGATTAAAGGTGTGCGCCACCACACCCAGCTACCCTTTTTTTTAAAATTATTAATTTATTTCTATTTTATGTGTATGAGTGTATTGCCTGCATGTATGCACGTACACCCAAGTTGTGCAGTGCCGGCAGAGGACAAAAGAAGGCAGCAGATCCCATTGAACTGGAGTTACAGACAGTTGTTAGCCACCATGTGGGTGCAGGGATTCGAACCTGGTTGTTCTGCAAGCAGCCGGTGCTCTAATTGCTGAGCCATCTCTCTCCCCAGCCCCTTTTTCCCATGGTTGAGCTTGAGTACTTGGTTATTGGCAACTCTATGAGTTACTGAAGAATAGAACGTTATGTATTATACTGAAGTCAAGGACCCAGCACAACCATCGTCTAGAGTACTGTTGGCAAATAAATGAAATTCTGCTTATTTTTGTTAAAGTATTATAGAGAGCCAGTCAGATGACTTGGAAGTAAAGGCACTTGATTCCCAAGATGCATGTATTCAAAGGAGAGAACCAACTTAGGAAACTAACTTACACACACACACTGGCATACACACTGCATACACACGAAGTAAATGCATAAACTAATAAAGATAATGTCATTCAAAAATTAAAGTATTAGAATCCATCTATAGCTTCATGGGGTGGGTAGAATAACTTGATTGGCAGAATGTTTTTTTTTTTAATCTTTATCTGCCCAATACAATGTAAAATAGGTATTTTGTGGGAATCCCAGTGATCCTTCATCACCGTGAACGCACAGCACCATGTCACTACTGGCGAAGTTCTCATTTGCTGCTATGAGTAATGCACAGTGAACATACATTGTTACAGAGATTGCTGTCCATTGAGGACGTGACTGTGGCGTTCACCCAGGAGGAGTGGCGGCACCTGGACCCCACCCAGAGATGCCTGTACCAGGACGTGATGCAGGAGATCTACAGCCACCTCATGTCAGTGGGTGAGCGCAGCTGACCCTCCAACACACGATGGGCCTTGTTGAGATTAGCTTCTGCTTGCAGAATATAATGGGTATCAGAAGTGTGTGTGTGTGTGTGTGTGTGTGTGTGTACATTGCTGTTTGTGTTCCTTTGTCATCTGATGCTCATGTAATTGCAGGTTTTCCCCCCTTTTGTTTGTCTATGCATCCCTATTCTTTGGCCTTCATTTTGGCACCTTGAGACTAGGAACGTGTTTGCCCCTTGGGTCCTACCCTCGTGCAAGCATTGCCTCCAATGCTCACCATCCTCAGCTAGGTCCTTTCATCTGGATTGTGGTGGTTCCTGTGTAATTGTTCCTTCATTAGGTACCCCTAACTCCAGGATTACAAGTGGAGTTACGCTAGC
>NW_008355059.1:0-340 GCF_000622305.1 Nannospalax galili
ATTGTTGCTTGTTATGTAGCCTTTAGCTATGCATATGGACTCTTAAGAAAAATATACTGGCCCCTTTGATCTTTGGTTATACTTTCCTTTTGGGTGTTTAAGGCCATAGAGTTGGCCCAGATAAACCAATTTATTTTTACTCTTAAGGTCATTTGAGGATCTGTTCCTCAGGGGTCACATGGGCTTGGGAGGAGCCCCTGGCTCCTTTCTTTTACCAGTTCCGCCTATGTGAAGATAAGTCAAAGGTCCTACTTGACCATGGCTGGCTTCACTTGAAAGCTTGGAGGAGATGATTCCTCTGTGTTGACCCTCTTCTTTGTAGACTAGACACTGGTTCAAG
>NW_008355060.1:0-1137 GCF_000622305.1 Nannospalax galili
CAGCGAAGCTTCCTCTCCTAACATTTTCTGCATCTCAGAGCTCACAGAACAAGCATACCTCCAAGTGGAAAGACTGGCATCTGCAAAGGGGCATTCTCTGGAGCCGTGAAACCTTTAAAGCATTGTTTTCCCTCAAGCACATAAAGGGGCAGACTGTTTACCCACTGAAAATAAAAGTCCACAAAAGTACATTACAAACAAGGGGAAAAACCCAAAATTACAGACTCTGGCTATTTGGGGTTTAAGAAGATATGCAAATGACCAATAAGCCCTGAAAAGATATTCACCATCAGTAGCCATCAGGGAAAGGCAAAGCAAAGCCAGAGGAGATGCTACACGCTATCTATCGGTACAATTACAAAAACAAAAACCATGCATGGGTTTGGATTTACGGCAGGCCCATCACGCTGGGCCTCTCATAGTGTCATATGCTGGAGCAACCTGTGACTCCGAACCATCGCCTGGTGTCTGTGCCTGTAGGCTGCTGGCACTGAAGTCAAACAACAACAAAAAACAAAAACAAAAACAAAAAACAAAATCAGTTGAAGTGAGCCAAGGATGTGGAGAATCTGGAACGTTCTTCCACAGAGTGAGCGTGGTATGTGGTGCAGTTTGCTCTCCACGCTGAGGGCTGCAGAAATAGTAAAAAATAGATTTGCCAAAGGACCCAACACCCAATAATTCCTCTTCTGGGAAATGCACAAGATACTTGAAAACGTATTCATGCAAAAGTTTGTGCACAACTGTCCATAATAGCAAAAGAGCTTAATGAGACTCATGACCTAAGACACTGCAGCATGGAGGAGCTTTGAAGCTGGTTAAAAGGTAGACTGAACCAACCGGTCACTGGACGGTAGATGAAATGTGTTGTGTCCATGGAGTGGAATGTTATTCAGCTATCAGAATAAATGATAAATGCTAAAATCTCCATGAAGTTAAAAACTTTTTCTAAATGAATGAAGCCAGACACAAGACACCACACGTACTGTGATTTCATTTAAATGAAATTTCTAGACTAGGGAAATTTATAGAAACTAAAAATGATTCTCCGTTTTTTTATGACATGGTCTTCCTGTAGCTACAGTTGGCCTGGAACTTACTATGTAGACCAAGCTGGCCTCCATCTCACAGAGATCC
>NW_008355061.1:0-257 GCF_000622305.1 Nannospalax galili
TACAGGATGAGGAAATTTACAAGATTGAGGCAGAAAAACATGTTTTTCACAGTCATTGGGCTACTCTTAAAAGGAAGTCAGAGGCTGAAGCTGTAAACAGCTTGCTTCACAGACAATACTTACTATATCTGGGTAGCTGGCCCACAGCTCCCTACAGCCTCTGACGTGCAGATGGTCGTGTCACCTGCTGCCTCTGACCTGCAGAAGGTCATGTCACCTGCCACCTCTGACGTGCAGATGGTCGTGTCACCTGCCCC
>NW_008355062.1:0-221 GCF_000622305.1 Nannospalax galili
AGGTGAGGTGGAGGTGGAGGTGAAGGTGAGGTGGAGGTGGAGGTGGAGGAGGAGGTGGAGGTGAGGTGAAGGTGGAGATGGAGGTGGAGGTGGAGGTGGAGGTGGAGGTGAGGTGGAGGTGGAGGTGGAGGTGAGGTGGAGGTGGAGGTGGAGTGAAGGTGGAGGTGGAAGTGGAGGTGGAGGTGAGGTGGAGGTGGAGGTGGAGGTGAGGTGGAGGTGGA
>NW_008355063.1:0-449 GCF_000622305.1 Nannospalax galili
ACTGGCTAGGATCAAGAGAGCAAATGATACCAAATGCTGGCGAGAATGTGGGCAAAGGAAAAATGAGGAAGAACCCAGTAGAGGGATGTTTTTGGAAGCCCTTGTCAAGAAATTCCAATGGACTCTCATATGAACATTTGAAAATTGCCCTGTTCTGACTTTTTTCTAGTTCCCTGTCTAGAACTTGTGATGCTAATTACTCTTGCCTTTACTTCTCCTTCACATCTCCTATTCACAAGTCAAACACTTTCTTTTCCCCCTAGAGGTAAGAGTCATGCAATTTAGGAGACTTTTAGATAGACCCACAAAAGGGGTACTCCAATTGCCTCACTCTGCATCCCTGTTCAGCATGAAAGAAGCCAGAGTGGTCGGCCTCCCAAATCCCTATCTGCAAGTTAGTTAACCTCTTTAGAGGATGGTGTGATAAGAATAGGAGGTAGGAATTGCCT
>NW_008355064.1:0-847 GCF_000622305.1 Nannospalax galili
ATTACAAATCGTTACCGGATTATTCCTAGCAATACACTACACATCCGACACTCTTACAGCCTTTTCATCAGTAACCCATATCTGTCAAGACGTTAACTACGGCTGAATAATCTGATATCTACACGCCAACGGCGCATCCATATTCTTTATCTGCCTATTCCTACACGTAGGATGAGGTATCTACTATGGATCTTACCACTTCAAAGAAACATGAAACATTGGTATCATCTTATTATTTACAGTAATAGCAACCGCATTTATAGGATATGTTCTCCCATGAGGACAAATATCATTTTGAGGAGCTACGGTCATTACAAATCTATTATCAGCTATCCCATATATAGGAACAACCTTAGTCGAATGAATTTGAGGAGGGTTCTCAGTAGACAAAGCCACACTCACCCGATTTTTCGCCTTCCATTTCATCCTACCATTCATCATCACAGCCCTAGTAATAGTTCACCTTTTATTCCTTCATGAAACAGGATCAAATAACCCATCAGGCCTAGACTCCAATGCCGATAAAATCCCATTTCACCCATATTTCACAATCAAAGACATCCTAGGAGCTATAATATTAACGATTATTCTTACATCCCTAGTTCTATTTTTCCCAGACCTATTAGGAGACCCAGACAACTACACCCCTGCAAACCCCCTAAATACACCTCCCCACATCAAACCAGAATGGTATTTCCTATTCGCCTACGCTATCCTACGCTCCATCCCAAACAAATTAGGAGGAGTACTAGCCCTAATCCTATCAATCCTAATCCTAGCTATTATACCCATACTCCACACATCAGCCCAATGAAGCCTAACCTTCCGACCAATCAGCCAACTACTA
>NW_008355065.1:0-435 GCF_000622305.1 Nannospalax galili
TCTGAAACTTGACATGAATTATTTAAATATCCAATTTTTATCTTTTCTTTAGTTCTCCAGCCTTCTCTCATGAAGAACCAGATGACATGTGGTAGTCACGTTATCTGTCCAGCTTACATAAAACATAAAGTCATGTAATATATATTATTTTGTTTTTTTTTAATCATAATTGTTAATAAAAAAAACTTTGTGTAATCTACTGTGGTTTTTATTGCATTTATTTTTTTGTCTTTTTGTCTTTTTGGAACTTGCTATGTAGAACAGGCTGGCCTTGAACTCACAGAGATCCATCTGTTCTCAAGTGCTGGAATTAAATGTTCGTGCCACCATGCCTAGTTCTTTTATTTATTTATTTTTTACTTTTATATTTTAAAATTTTATGTGTATGAGTGTTTTGCCTGTATGTATATAAGTGCACAACATGCATGCAATACC
>NW_008355066.1:0-1190 GCF_000622305.1 Nannospalax galili
GCCAAGAGTAAGAGGAGTTTCAGGATAGATCCTGTCTCAAAACAACAACAACAAAAAAAAGTGATGTGTGTGTATCTGTGTGTTTGAGCATGTCTGTGTGTATTTGTGTGTATGTCTGTGTGTGTGTTTGTGCGTATGTCTGTGTCTGTTCGTGCGTATGTCTCTGTTTGTGCCTATGTCTGTGTGTGTGTGTTTGTGTGTGTGTGTGTGTGTGTGTGTGTGTTTGTGTGTATGTCTGTGTGTGTCTGTTTGGATGTCTGTGTGTGTGTTTGTGCATATGTCTGTGTGTGTGTTTGTATGTATGTGTGTGAGTGTGTGTGTATTTGTGTGTATGTCTCTATGTGTGTCTGTGTGTGTCTGTGTGTGTCTGTGTGTGTGTACGTGCTTTCAACTGCGGACTTCTGCTGCAGAGGTCTGCTGAACTCCTCATTCCCCAGTCCTGAATTGGCCACATTCCCCTCTCCTCATTCACAATTCTGCCTCCACACAGGTTCACATTCAGAATGCCACTCTTGCTGGGGGCGTGGCTGTGGGCACGTGTGCAGACACGAAAATCCCCCCATACCTGTCTATGGCCATTGGAAGCATCGCAGGGATTGTCTCTGTGCTTGGATACAAGTTCCTGACTGTAAGTAAGATAAATGTATTGAGTCAAACCGTAAGTCCGCATAGCTCTCTTTTTACACCCCAGCAACAGAAAACGATATGATGCTTCCTTCCTTAAGCACCTGTCACTGGTGCTTCACCTTCCCAGAAGCAGCACTTACACTGCAGTCACACAGGGGCTCTGTTCTTTCCCAACTTCGTGTGGCAGGAAGGAATCTGCTATCAGCTGTTAGTCATTTAACATGAATTCAGTGTTAAATGCTGAGTGTTACCTCTTTAGAGGAGTTCCACTGAAGATTGTTATTACTGCTGTTCACTTGTTTTGTGTACTTCAGAACTAGTGTTCATTTAAGGCATTTACAATGTCATTAGAAGGAGATAGTGTGAAGTCACTCCCCCTGGAACCCAGTCACTAAAGACTGTTTTGTCACCATGTATTCAAAGTGTCTGATACAAGTGCATTTCGAGTTCAAAGGAGAACTAAGCATTAGATAAACCTTCATTTTCAACATGGAGAAGGAGATGGGGTGATACAGGCCAGAGGATACAAAGTAGCTGATAGCGGATGCACAATCTTGTCTAAT
>NW_008355067.1:0-464 GCF_000622305.1 Nannospalax galili
GCAGTGGTCAGAAAAGGGTTTCAGATCCCCTGGAATTAGAATTACAGGTGGATGGGAGAACAGTTGTATCCTCTCAATTAGTGCAACCATTTCCTACTTGCTGTACACACTGTTCCTATTTGGTAGAATACATAGGTTTGGACAGTTCCAGTGATGAAATTTATCTCTCAGATAAACTTTCTCCTGGACTTAATGCCTGATCATATCTTGTAGCTTGTTGCTATGCTACCTGAGGCCAAGTTGACTTTCAGGAATAAGTTCGTTATAAAACCCATGAGAACATAATACCTGGGACTATTAACATGCATTCTTGAGAATTTCTTAAGAGTAACTACTTGATTAGAAGCTTTTCACTACAGCTTTAACATATTCAGTAACACACTCCACAGCAGGAGTACATCTCTTTCACAAGCGGGTGCAAGTATCTAGGTTCACATTTGAATTAATATAGTTATATATTATTG
>NW_008355068.1:0-254 GCF_000622305.1 Nannospalax galili
AATGGAAAACAGAGTATCAAGACTGGAATATAAAGTGGACAAACTAGACCAATCAAACAAAGATTATGAAAAATTTAAGAAAACACAACAATGGAATATGCAGGAATTGTGTGTTACCATAAATATACCAAATGTACGAATGATAGGCATACAAGAAGGAGAAGAATCGCAATATAATGGCATGGATCAGACCTTCAACAGATTCATGGAAGAAAATTTCCGAAAATTAAAGAAAGACATGCCCATACAAATAC
>NW_008355069.1:0-410 GCF_000622305.1 Nannospalax galili
AGAGATAATGCAGGACATGGAACTCAAAAGAACAATTATAAACAGGATAAAGAATTTAAGAACACACAAAAAAAGAAATCAAAGAACTGAAGGAAAATAGGGATAAACTTCTGAATGAATTCAGAAAAGAGTTAGAAATATTGAAGAATATTCAGGCTGAAATGAAGAAGAAAGTGAAACACTCAGTAAGCCAATTAGAAAAGACAGAAGCAAACCTCATCAATAGGATGAATGAAATGGAAAACAGAATATCAAGACTGGAAGATAAAGTGGGCAAACTAGGCCACTCAAGCAAAGATTATGAAAAATTTAAGAAATCACAAGAATGGAATATGCAGTAATTGTTAGGGTATCAAGAGTGGAAGATAAAGTGAACGAACTAGACCACTCAAGAAAAGATTATGAAAAAT
>NW_008355070.1:0-218 GCF_000622305.1 Nannospalax galili
AACCTCAACCAGAACCCTAACCCTAACCCTAAACCTAAACCTAACCCTAACACAACCCTAACCTCTAACCCTAACCCTAACCCTGTCCCTACCCTTAACCCTTAAACCTAACCTTAGCCCTAGGCATAGCCATAACACTAGCCTAGCCATATCACTAAACCTAATTTTCAGCATAACCCTAACCCCTAACCTTAACCCTAACACTAACCTCTAACCTT
>NW_008355071.1:0-1286 GCF_000622305.1 Nannospalax galili
AAATATAAGGCCTGCCCCCTCCTGCATTAAACGAGCATGCAGCAACTTGCCTAGTGTTTGCTTCTACCTGACTCCCGGGGTCTGTGTGTCGTGACTCCGTGCCTCTTGCCCCCCCTAATCGGCAGGGGACCTGATCCAGGTCAGGGTCTTCACAGCTGGCCTGAGGAGAACCCGCAACACCATGGAACTTAGTCGACCTTCGAGGGCCAGGGGCAAAAACTGTCCTTTAAATCTCTCTGACCACATTAGTATAGGCTTCAAACTATGGCTGTTAAACATTCAATAAGGTTAGTTCCACCAGTCTGGTACTTTTAATTGTCATGTGTTAGGTAGATAAGGATTGGGTAAAAAAAACAAATATTCTCAGATAAACCTTGACTATATATATATATGTATGTGTATATATATATGGTTCCTTACTAGTTGACTATGACCATAGAAATGTTAAGATTATGTGTATATTAGTTTTGTCTCATCCTTTATATATCATGTCAAACTTACACATAACTTCACTTGCTTAGGCTTTTTCATTTTTCTACTTGGGAAAGTATCTCCATTCCCATATCCTTTAAACATCTTTTACATTCTCATTTTCTTTTTCTTTTTTTAAAAAATAATTATGAGATGTAATAGCATTAACAAATAAATTTTCCATCTGTTTTGGGACTTGTTTTCCTGGAGATGCTAATCAATGCTTATTCCCTTTTAAGGTTCTAGTGTCAAGCCAATGTTTGATTAAAGTTTTACTGGGGAACCAATGAATTTATTGAGCTTTATCCAGCATGGGTCATGCCTACTCTTTCTAGCTTTTCCCAGCTTGTATAGTTTAGCCCTCTCCAAATTCAGGAAGCCACGTGTGATTACAGCCAAATTACATAGGGTTGGCTGGGAAGAGTGGCTGGATAATCCTGTGAAGGTCCAATGACCCTGCTTGGCCTTCATTTAATGAATGAGCACAACCGTCAACAAGACTAATTGTGATGTTTAGCGATCAGGTTCAGCTGAAGTCGTGATGATGGTAGTTATTTCATGCAGAACAGACTACTGTATAGATAGCATCACCTTATTAAAAGGACCTGGAATCTAAAAGGATTTGGTGCTAGGATCCACATGTGAGGGAGAACATGTCATATGTTTTTCTAAGTCTGTGTTACTTTACTTCGTATAACAGCTTCTAGATCCATCCATTTACCTGCAAATGTCATTATTTCATCTTTCTTCACTGCTGAATAAAACTCCATTGTGTAAATATACCACATTTTTGTTAACCACTCATCAGTTACGGG
>NW_008355071.1:2585-3261 GCF_000622305.1 Nannospalax galili
CTAGAGTGATGCTGGCTTCATAGAAGGAATTTGGGAGTTCTCCCTCTGTTTCTATCATTTTGAATAATTTAAGTAGTATTGGCTGGAGATCTTCTTTTAATGTCTGGTATAATTCTGCTGTAAATCCATCTGGGTCTGGGCTTTTTTGTAGTTGGGAAGCTTTGTATTACTGTTTCAATTTCTTATATGTTATGGGTCTGTTTAAACTATTGATCTCTGCTTGGTTTAACTTTGGTGGCTCCCAAGATTTTAAATATCCATCCGTTTCTTTTAGATTTTCTAAAAGGTCTTTAAAATATTCCCTTATAACAGTCTGGATCTTTTGGGTGTCTGTCTGTTTCCCCTTTCATCTCTGCTTTTGATTTGGATTTGCTCTTTCTTTCTTTTGGTTAACTGGGCTAAAGGTCTGTCTATCTTCTTTATCTTTTCAAAGAACCAGCTATTGGATTCATTGATTTTTTTGTATTGTTTTCTTTGTTTCAATTTCATTAATTTCTGATGATTTATGGGTTTGGGGTTGTTTTTTTCTTGCCTTTCCAGAGTCTTGAATTGTACTGTTAAGTCATTTAAATGTGCTCTTCTTATTTTTTTAATGTAGGCACTAAGAGCTATAAACTTCCCTCTTAGGACCGCCTTTAAAGTGTCCCAGATGTTTTGTTGTTTTGTATTCTCATTT
>NW_008355071.1:4860-5343 GCF_000622305.1 Nannospalax galili
AGAAGGTGCCCTGCATAGGTTATAGTCAGTCTCTCAGTCTCTCTCGCTCTCTTTCTCTCTCTCTGTTTTTCAGGTATTAAAAATAAGGCCTGGCACACTATTATTGATGCCAAGTGCCAACTAAAGCCAATAAATTAAAGATACCAAAAGATAACAAAGTCATTATTAACCATGGTGCCTCTGGAAGTAGGCTAGAAAGTGAGACAGAGGCCTTAATTCTATATTCCATGCTCCCAGGCTGCTTTTATCAAAGAGACATGCTGACTGGTCATTTAAAAGTTAGTTCACATGTCCTCTTCAGAGCATGACCCACTGTCTTGCTGAGACTGTCTAAGTCATCTTCACAGATTGCTCTATCATTGGTTGATCCTGCTGGATTGGCGTCCCTCTGATGACAGGTGCAACTCAGTCACTGGCACAGCCTGTGTGCCAGTGAAATTTATTTATTCATTAGTCTACTGCACTAGGAGATTTCAAGGTCAA
>NW_008355072.1:0-292 GCF_000622305.1 Nannospalax galili
CACATAGGGTTGCTGGAAGTCTGTGGTTCCGCAGCTGTCCCCGGCCTTTCCGTGGCTAGGGCTGCTGATGTCATTGTGGTGCCTGATGGCTTGAAGGTGGGCTTAGGAGAATCAGGTGGGGAAGGTTGGGGCCTCAGACGAGGGGTATTTAACACCGGGTTAGGTCCTACCGGTGACCTAACCACTGCCTCAACCTGGAGTTAGATCTGAAACAGGACCCCCCTCCATGGCATCTGGTAGGGCATCAGGCTCCATGTCAGCCCATCTATCCACATTTTATCATTTTTTCCCT
>NW_008355073.1:0-547 GCF_000622305.1 Nannospalax galili
GAAACCAGGATGCCAGGCCCTGGGGTGAGGTGAGCCTAAAACTTATAGGTCTAGGCTGCATTCTCTGCTAAGAGGGAGGGGCACTGAAAACAGTGGATCTGATAATCCATGCCTTGCAGAACACTGTTGGGCTGGCAGGAGGAAGCAGCCTGGTCATAAAAGTGCAGACTCCCTGCTCTGTGGGAAAGCGTCTTGGTCAACAACCCTTAGCTCATCTCCTTGTCCTAAACAAATAACTGAGTTATTCCTGGCTAAGAGATTAAGCCAAGGTAAAGGTTTACTCCTGAACTAAAAGCTAAAAGTTCACCATGCTTTTAACTCTAAGAAACCATCATGGCCAATAAATTACTGGATGGGCGTTGATAACCTTGAGAAAAGCTTAAGAATCCTTCTGGTGCCAACTACTAGACTAAATGTCCTGTTTCTTTGTACCCTAAATCTTTGTATGTGACTGCCATTTCCCATGTGACTGCTAGTTCCTTGGGATGTATAAAAACCAGAGTTTGACTCTGTCGCCTATCAGACCCTCTGCCCCGAAGCCAGCAGG
>NW_008355074.1:0-439 GCF_000622305.1 Nannospalax galili
ATTTAAACCACTTTAAGATTTCATCTTCTCCCAATCAGACTGGCTAAGATCAAAAGGAAAATGATACCAAATGTTGGAGAGGATGTGGGGAAATGGGAATGCTCATCCACTGCTGGTGGGTTTGCAAACTTGTTTAACCCCTATGGAAAGCACTATGGAGAACTCTTAATAAACTACACATGTACCTACCATTTGACCCAGTTATAACACTCCTTGGCATGTAGACAAAGAACTCATCTTATTGCAGAGACACTTGTACATACATGTTTGTTGCTGCTTTTTTTCACAATAGCTAATTGATGAAAGAAACCTAAGTGTCCCTCAGCTGACAAGTGGATAATGAAAATATGGTTCATTTATGAAATGGAATATTACTCAAGCAATAAAGAAAATGAAATAATGAAATTTGCAGGTAAATGGATGGAACTAGAAACTGTTA
>NW_008355075.1:0-356 GCF_000622305.1 Nannospalax galili
ACTCGACTGAAGGTATCGCCTGTCTGGCTTTGCTGTTTGTTGAGTAACTTTCAGTTATATATATGTATGCTCTTATGATATTATGTTGACTCCTTTAATCTTTGGTTATACTTCCCTTTTGGGTGTTTAAGGACATACAATTGGACCAGATAAACTGATTCATTTTTACTCTTGAGGTCGTTAGAGGATCTGTTCCTCAGGGGTCCCATGGGTTTGGGAGGAGCCCCTGGTTCCTTTCTTTTACCAGTTCCATCTTTCTTTTACCATCTTTCTTTTACCAGTTCCATCTTACCAGTTCCTTACCTTTGTCCTAGTTCCTGCAGTTATGTCTGTTTGCATACATATTTATCAGAGTC
>NW_008355076.1:0-285 GCF_000622305.1 Nannospalax galili
CGGACAGCCTGGCATAATTCTTTAAGTTCTGCTGCTGGGAGCGGGTACCAGACTAGTGAGTGTTGCCTTGTTATTTGTAAGTTAACAGGAAAAGCCTCTACTGGTGGGATTTGGGGGTCCTGAGGCCATTGAGGCTGGCAACTTCCACTATTTCTAAGATTACACAGTTCCTCTGTGGCTGTAAGGCGTGGCTGGAATGGCACCACAGGTGGTGGCGGAGCCACAAGGTGTGGTAGTAGCTGAGGTGAAGGGGGAGGGGAATTTATCTGAGGATCTTTGGGAGCT
>NW_008355077.1:0-8224 GCF_000622305.1 Nannospalax galili
GAAAGGCCTATCCAATGAAAATTTTAAAATACTAAAGAAGGAAATTGAAGATGACACCAGAAGATGGAGAGACCTCCCATGAACATGGATTGGTAGGATTAATATTGCGAAAATACCTAAACTACAAAAACAATCTACAAATTCAATGCAATCCCCAGCAGAATTTCAATGCAGTTCTTCACAGAAATTGAAAAAAATAATCGTAAAATTCCTATGAACCTCAGAGAGACAAAACAACCCTGATCAATAAAAACAATGCTGGAGGTATCACCATAGCTGACTTTAAGTTATACTACAGAGCCACAACAGTAAGAGCAAATACCTTGAGATTTCATTTCATATCAATCAGAATGACTAAAATTAGGGAGACAAAAGACAAGTGCTGGAGAGGATGTGAGGAACAGAGAATTCTTCCCGCTGTTTTAAGGCGTGCAGATTGATGTAGCCACTATGAAAATCAGAATGGCAGTTCCTCAGAAAACCAAAAACAGCTCTACCATCTATACCGCTTGTGGGCATATATCCCAAGCACTTTTTTTCCTGCTACAGAGATATTTGCTCAGTCATGTTCATAGCTTCTCTATTCACAGTGGCTAGAACTTCAAAACAGCCTATATGTCCATTAACTGATGAATGGATTGTGAAAGTTTAGTACCTTTATACAATGGAAACTTATTAAGCTGTAAGGAAGAGAAAGAAATTATTAAAATTTCAGGAAAATAGATTATACTGAGTGAGATAATCCAGACCCAGAAAGATAAACATTGCATATTCTCACTCAGATGTGGATCATAGTGCTGAATCTTTAGATTAGTGTGCTTAATTTGGAGTACTTGTAGAATCCTGGAAACTAGAAAGGGGCCATTGGTGGGGAGGAGGAAAGGAAGATCTTCAGGGAGAGGTGAGAGTAGGACACAGATGGTATGAAGGGGGAAAAAAGAATAATGGAGAGGAGGGTTAAGGGAGGAGGGGGACGTGAGGGTAAGACAGAGGAGAGGTTGGGACAGGGGTAACACTAAGAATATTTGAAAAAGTTATATGGAAAAAAGAAAAAAATCATATGGAAATCTACTATTTTATAAGTTTTATGTATAAATTATACATGTTCATAAGTTATATAATCATATAAAATTATATATTCATATAAAAGAGTTTAATTAGAGCTACCTTACTCCAAGGGATTATACTCATCACAGAAGCCATAGGTTGCCAAATAAAAAGCCCAGTGCCAGGTGTAGGATAACTCCCCTTGAGTTGTTGGTCAGAGGTGTCCCAGATATCCCTCAATGATACAGGCCATTACCATTTCTCATGGTTGTCCACCAGAACTTGATGGTAAGATCCTATTGCTGAAGACATCATACACATTGGCCATTGGACATGGAGAAATCAAGTTTGTATTGACAGGAAGTGTCCTTCCTGCTGCTAGCTTTCATAGTACTAGAAGGTGCTATGCAGACTGCTGGGGAGAAATGTCATCAAGAGTCTTAGCAACCTGTGACTCCTGTGAGCTACAATAATGACCAGCATGGCAAGATATACCCAACAGTGTAATAGTGGCACAAATGTTATAGATGTAACCAGTAGCCTTCTGATTATATTTAAGCCCACTTCATAGGCGGAAACACATGATTAGTATGTAAATCTGGCCAAGAACCCGTGGTTGGAGAGCTCACAGGCCTCAGGAATGAACCTGAACCTACTACTATTATTCTGTCAAATGGACATATCAAACTGCCCTCTAAATCTGTATTTCTTTTCCTAAAGATTAATGCAGCTTCATAAAAGAAGTTCATAAGAGAAGTTTCTTTGTGCTATAGATGGTGGTTAACCCAGAAACTCACAACTGGTCAAAGTGTAGAGAGTGTCTCTGCAGTACTCAGCCACAAATTGGACATCTATATCACAACCTCTCCTATGCCCCCATAATTTTTCTTTCCTATCTTGCCTCACTGCCATTTTTAAAGCCTTTAGGCATATCAGCTGCCTTTTAAATTTTTTATTTATTATTTTTATCTTATGTGTATAACTCTGTTGCCTGCATGGATGTAAGTGCACCCATGTTTCGCAATGCCTGTGGAGGTCAGAAGATGGCATTGGATTCCCCTGGATGGTTGTTAGCTGCCATGTGGGAATACAACCTGGGTCCTCTGCAAGAGCAGTCAGAGCTCTTATGCTCTGAGCCATCTCTCCAGTCCCCATATCACCTGTTTAGCCACCTGTTTAAGTGATTTACAGACTCAGTTGGATTAACTCTTACTGGAAGGGACAATAGCATGTAACATTTGGGGCAGTTTACGATGTGATGTCTCCACCCAGAATCCCCTAATGGGCCTCAACAAAACTCTGCAATCTCTGCCTTTTCATATGGTATTTTAAATCTTAAGGAGGGGCAATTG
Source organism: Nannospalax galili (assembly GCF_000622305.1). Classification (NCBI taxonomy): domain Eukaryota; kingdom Metazoa; phylum Chordata; class Mammalia; order Rodentia; family Spalacidae; genus Nannospalax; species Nannospalax galili. The sequence continues at coordinate 2,400 of NW_008355077.1, forward strand.
TGGTTTCCCTTTCTTAAAATTGGCATGTTATCAAGGGAATGGGAGGTGGGGTCCAAAGCTGATTATAAAAGAGGGGTCCAACGTCAATGGCCTTCAAGCCTACTAGCTGCCTAACACTTCCAATAGAAGCTGTGGGCATAATTGTGCTACTTTGGGGAGCAGTGCTGGGGCTAAAATGAAATGGCCTTTCTTACCTGCTTGAAAGTGCCTTTTCTTCCTTTGAGCTTGTCTGGGGTACTCTAAATTCTTAAGTGTTTCTGCAGCCTTCATGGAGGAATTTTGGCTTGTATATTATCATTAAGTCGTTGTCTCTAGTAGGAAATGACATCTGGGACTTCCTACTCCTACAAGTCACATTCTTGTGATGGCTTTTTATGACAACAATAGAAAATTAATATGAATGTCATGGGTCTACATTAAGCAAAATCCACACTATAAGGAACTAGAGAAGTGCCAACCTAATAATGAATAGTGTCCTCTGGAGGCGGGAGCCTTGCTTGCCTTTCTTCACTGTGGCCAAAGAAGTCAGCCGATTAGTAAAGCCCACTGAGTGCCTCTCCTGCAGAAGTGTCTACTAGGGTCACAGCCCATGAATTCAGCAACAGCAAGATTGTTGGAGAGGCAAAATATTTCTGCTGTTATAACTCCTGGCCTGTTTGTGACTCTTAAGAGATAATTAGGAATATGATACTGAAGGCTGTTTCATCTTATAGAGGCATAGTCTATTAAATAGAATGGAAAAGAGAGATGTAGAAGGAAGAGAAAGAGCATCATACATGGACCACAGCATCACATTTCACAAAATTACATTTCCTTCACTCATCCATTCAAGACAAGTATCTTTTAAAAAGTTACTTTGTATCTTTTAAAAAATTTATTATTTAAGTGTTTTACCTGCATGTATGTAAGTGCACCTGTGTCATATGGTACTTGCAGAGACCAGAAGAGGATATCAGACCCCCTGGAATGGAGCTGGGTTTAAGGATGGTTGTTAGCTATCATGTGGGTACTGGGAACTGAACTCAGGTCCTCTGGAAGAGCAGCCATTGCTCTTAACTGCTGAGCCATCTCACCAGTCACACAGATATCTTTTGGGAGGGTACAGGGCAGGGAATAGCTACAAAATCCAGGCTGACCTGGAACTTGTGACCTTCCAGTTTCAGTGCTGGGATTATAGTTTGTACTACCATACCTGACTCTTAGATGATCTTGAACCTAAAGTTTTCTGCTTCTGAACTAAAGAGATTTCTGGAAATCCTAACTTAGTTTCCTGGCACCAATGACAATGTCTAAACCAGGTCAACTCAAAAGACCATCTGCTTTCCTTGGCCTCTGGTAATCTCTGCCTGCTGTTTCCTCTAGACCACCTATTTTATGTTCCACATATGCAAGATCATGTGGTACCTGGCTTATTTTACTTAATGTAATCATCTCCAGTCCCATCATGTCTCAAGCCCTTCATGAAGTCATGTGCTTCCAACTGGGGAAAGCCTTTGCCTCTCATGGTATCTGTTTGAAATTTGCTCTTATGTGCATGCATAAATTAAGTTACAAAGTCTTCCACAATGAAGAGACATAATTATGACTGGCACCTGAACTTCAATTTGATTCAGTTGAACACAATATTATGTTTTAAATATAAAATTTTGCATGGTGATTATTATTTGATTGGGAAATCAATGTAAGAAGTTTAGAGAGCTCAGAGCATCACGACTATGAAAGATAAAACAAACTTTTATTATATTATAAATACAAGTTGAGAGTAAAAGAGCCATTGCCAGAGACTGAGGGGAAGGGGTAGCCAGAGGTCAATGAAATGTGGTGCTAATGTTAGGTAGACAAAGGTTCTGGTAATCCATGGCACAACAGGGTGGGTGTAACTGACAATAACGCACTATGTTTCAAACTAGTTAGGAGAGAAAAATTTGGATGTACTTATCATAAAACACAGTAAACACCTAAGGTGGTGAATATGTAAGTTATACTTTGATCATACACAATTGATTTATATATAACATAATTTATACATAACAAACTCCATAAATAGGTGCAGATATTGCAAGTCATTAAATGTGTGCTTACATTGTACATTATGGAGATAAAATTGAGAAAAAAGCTTTTAGCTTTCTTTAAGCCAAACTTATCAAACTAGTCTAAGTACTTTGTACTTGTTAATATTTACTTTGTTATAGAAAAACATGTAATAGAGGTAGCAGTTGGAGGAGAAACATTTTCTTCAAAGGCTAGACATTTAAAATACTAGAATTTTAGCTTCTATATTTTCTGAGCATTTTAAAGATATCAATTTTATTTAAATACTTATTCATTTTATAAGCCAATCAGAATGATCTCTTTATTGTGGAAGACTTTATAACTTAATTTATGCATGCACTGGACATAAGGACACATTTCAAACAGACTCCATGAGAAGCAAAGGCTTTCCCCAGTTGAAAACACATGGCTTCATAGAGTGCTTGAAACTCTCACTTCCCCTCCTCAGCCATGGTCAAAATCAGTATAGAAACAGGATGACACATGGAGCTGGATCCTAAAAGTCATTCTCCTTGTGACCCAACATATCCTTTGATGGAGTTGAGTTCACAGACAGAAAAAGAATGGTCTGATTGTCTTCTCAATGGGTACAGATGGAACTCTGCTGCCCAATAGATGGAAATTCAAGGGAGCAGATCTGAAAGACTTGGCCTGCAGCCGAGGTGTGTCATGTTTAGGACCCAAGCAGAACCAGAACCGGAACTGGTCAAGACTAACAAACACACACACACACACACAGAGTCAGGACAAAGGAGAAACTGGAGTCAGTGAGGAGAAAGCACCAATACTGTCTTCTACCTACCCTGGGGATCAAGCTAATAGCTTGCACGATTGATTCTAAATGTTCTCACTACAAAGAAGCAATCAATTTGAGGTGATGGATTTGCTAATTACTTTGATTTGATTATTATCTAATCAACACGTGTGTGGAAACAGCACACCGTGCCCCTAATACACACAACTGTTATGTGTCAATTTAAAAAAGGAAGAATGTCTTTCCTCGTTGTGTTCAGTGGGTGCAAGCACAGTCATGAGCAAAGGGAAATTTATGATTCTCTTGAGTAGTAGGATTTCCAAATCTGTCAAGTCAGTTTGAAAAGGAAAAAACAAAATATAACTTACCTACAAATGCAAAGTAAGGACATAAGCAGACATCAGGGATTTACGGAGTTTGTAATAAGGGCTGCAGAATAGGCAGGCTAATCCTCCTGTTTCTTTTGAAATACCTGTGTTGTGTCTGATAGTTTATACAAGGTAGTGTTCTTTTATTTTATGAACTTTAGTGTTCTTTTGTTATTAAAATATGTATTTTATTTTTATAGATAGTTATAATTGGGGCTGGGAAGATGGCTCAGTGGTTAAGAGCACTGGCTGCTCTTGCAGAGGACCCAAGTTCTATTCCCAGCACTCAGTGGGGGCTAACAACGATCCGTAATTCCAGTTCCAGAGGATTCAGCACTCTCTTCTGACCTCTAAAGGCATTGCACAACACAGGTGTACTTACACGCATGCAGGCAAAACACTCATAACACATAAAATAATAATAAATAAAACATTAAAAATATCTATAATAAAGACTCATTTTATTTAGATAATTACAATGACTTACAGAAGGTAGTTTTACACAAGTCATATGGACTGTCTTTGGAAGGTGGTGGAACAGGACTGAGCACTGTGTCCACAGCTGTGCATGCGCCTGCTAGTGCATCTGACCGAAGTCAGAAAAGAAAGAACTCCACAGTCACTTGTAGCTACAAAGTGGTGTGGAAACCAGCTTGATCCTCAGACATCTGTGGCTGATGTAGACACAAAGCTGGGGCATCCTTGAGTACCCTCTCTTCCAGGCATCCTGTACTTATCACCGCACAGACCCTCAGGCAGTAAGCTTTCAGTAGCAGCTCCATGAGATTACTCTCCTGAACAAAAATCGGCTTCCAAGTTTTGTATTTAACCATAGCACGGGATTTTGTTTTTGTTTTTTGTTGTTGGTCTTTTTTGGTTTTTTGTTTTTGTTTTTGTTTATTTTTTTGCATAACAAGCTATTCCAAAAACTTTTACTCTAAATTCAAAGCACAAGCTGCCTACTTTAACAGTCTGATTTCTGTAGCTAACTAGCTGCATAGTTAATTCAGAATAACTGACTCAACAGTATTATAGTTAATTCAGAATAACTAACTCAATGGTATCATGATGTCCTTGATGTCCTGCTAGTCATGATGTTGGGATTAATGATCAGTTTTGGCTCAGTTCATTTGGCCCAGCTGGAGTCTCCAATCCATGGCATTTAGGAAGCCACAGACATTGGGCCTCCCCCTCGCTAACTTCTCCTTTCTGGGATTTCTGAGCTGCTCAGAATCTATTCTTTGGTTCTTCAAGGCAAGAAAGCTATGTTTTCTATCTGAATTTTGCTTCCTTAGTTTTGCCTGGACAGAGCCACTGGAGATGATGTTACCTGAAGTAAGTCCCTCCTCTTGCTTTAGGAGAGGTCTTTCAGCTAACATGTCTGAAGACAGAATGACTTTGTGTGTCTAATTTATTTCTATTAAACCCAATATCTTTTGCTTTGATGTGATGATTCCTCCCTGTTCTTGCCTGTTTCCCACAGCCACCCCCCAACCCCTTCCCCCACTACACACTTCAGCCTGTGTCTGGGTGGTACTGAATATCACATCAACACAAAATATCTTTTTAAAAATATTTTATTTATTATTTTTATTTTATGTATATGAGTGTATTGCCTGCATGTATATAGGTGTACCTGTGTCGTGCAATGCCCGAGAAGGTCAGGAGAGGGGGTTGGGATCCCCTGGAACTGGAGTTATGGACTGTTGTTAGCTGCCATGTGGGTGCTGGAACTCAAACCTGGGTTTTCTGCAAGAGCAATCAGTGCTCTTAATCACTGAGCCATCTCTCCAGCTCCTTGGTCAAGCGACTAGACAGTGGGACATGCCTGTAATTCCAGGCTGAAAGGCTGAAGCAGGATTATGAGTTTGAGGCTCTGAGGCTGGTTTGAAAACAAATTTCAGGCCAATCTGGGCTGCATAGAGACTGTCTCAAAACAAAGAATAACAATAATAATGTAGATTGAGCTGATACTCCTTGACTTTAAGTAATCTTGGTATTAATAGCTCAAACCTTAGTATTTTCTGATTGATTAAAAATTCTATTACCAGGGACTGAAGAGATGGCTTAGCAGTTAGCATTTGCTGCTCTTGCAGAGGACTCAGTTTCCATTACCAACACCAACATGGCTGCTCACAACCATCTGTAACTCTGGTTTCAGGGTATCTGTCACCCTCTTCTGGCTTCCTGGGGCACAAGGCATTCATGTGTCATACACACATACATGCTGGCAAAAACTTATGCACATAAAAATACAATTTAAAGTCTATGGCCTTTAAATTTGTTGTGCTTATTTGATTGCTAGTTTTTTAAAATTGGGTTCATATGCTTATAAATCTTTTATATTTCTTTTGAGAGAATATATTTGAGTATTATCTGGACACATATATCCTCCCACTTTTTGAGGCATGGTCTGTTAGTGTTTCATTTCTGGAACAAAGATGCGAGAAAAGGAACTTAAAGGGAGGAGTTACTTATTTGGGGTCTTTTCAGTACATAGTTCTTGCGTCCATAACTCCTGAGCCATGTGGAAGGACACTCAGGGAGAAAGAGTAAGCAGCAGGGGTATGTTGAAATTTAAAAGTTTTTTTTTATTTTATGTGTATGAGTGTATTGCCTGCATGTATGTAAGTGCACCCATGTCGTGCAAT
>NW_008355077.1:8946-10184 GCF_000622305.1 Nannospalax galili
GGATGGAGAAGAATTTCAGGTTAGTGGTGTTGACCAGATCTTCAACAGGATTGTAGAAGAGAATTTCCTGAAATTAAGGAAAGACATCCCCATACAAATACAGGAAGCACATAGAACACCAAATAGGATCAGAAAAGAAACTCCCCATGACATACCATAGTAAAAACATTAAATGTACAGAGCAAAGAGAGAATACTGAACACAGCGAAAGAAAAACAAGTCACATACAAAGGAAAGCCCATCAGAATTACAGCTGACTTATCAATGCAAACTACAAAAGCCAGAAGAGCCTGGACTAAGGTATTTCCAGTTCTACATGACAATAGATGCCAGTCCAGCATACTATACCCAGCAAAAATGTCTATTATAGTTGAGGGGGAAAGAAAAGTCTTCCATGACATGAATAGCCTGAAAGAATGCATGTCCACAAAACCAGCTCTTCAAAGACTACTTGAAGCAATACAGAGAGCAGGGAGAGATACAACTATACCCTGGGGGCAAGGAAAGAAAAGAAATAAAGATTTAATCTAGGAAATACAAAATTATACAGAGAACATGAACAGCAATCAAAATGACAGCAACCAATACACTTTTCAATAATAGCCTTAAATATCAATGGACTGAACTACCCAGTCAAAAGACACAGGCTAAGCAAATGGACTGAGAAACAAAATCCATATCTTTGCTGTCTGTAAGAAACCCTTCTCACCTTTAAGGACAGGCACTACCTTAAGGTAAAAGGATGGAAAAGAATATTCCAAGCAAATGGCACTAAGAAACAAGCAGGGGTTGCAATTCTAATATCTGACAAAAATAGACTTAAAGCAAAACTAATCAGAAGAGATAAGGAGGGTCACTTCATTCTGATCAAAGGAACAGTTAACCAAGAAGATATTACAATCCTCAACATATATGACCCAAATTCTGGTGCACCCAAATTCATAAAAACAATGCTACAGGACTTTAAGACTCAGATTAACCCCAACTCAGTAATAGTAGGTGACTTCAATACCCCAGCCCACTGTCTCCATTAGATAGGTCAACTGGACAAAGAATAAACAGAGAGACGTCTGAATTAAATGATACCATACATCAAATGGACCTAACAGACATCTTTTGATTATTCCACCCAAACACCAAAGCATACACTTTCTACTCAACACCTCATAGAACTTTTTAAAAAATTGCCACATACTGGGCCACAAAACAAACCTCAACAAATATAAAAATATTGAAAT
>NW_008355078.1:0-488 GCF_000622305.1 Nannospalax galili
TTTATTATTTTTATTTTATGTATATGAGTGTTATGTCTGCATGTAAGTAAGTGCAGCCATGTCATGCAATGCCTGTAGAAGACAGAAGAGGCCATCGGATCCCCTGGAACTGGAGTTATGGACAGTTGTTAGATGCCATGTGGGTACTGGGATTCGAACCTGGGTTTTTTGCAAGAACAGTCAGTATTCTTAACTGCTGAGCCATCTCTCCAGCCCCTATTTATTTATTTTTATTTTATGTTTTTGAGCATTTTGCCTGCATGTAGGTAAGGATACCACATGTGTTCAATGTCCACGGAGGCCAGAAGACTGCATTGCATTCCCTGGAACTGGAATTACAAATGCCTGGAAGCCATATATGGGTGCTGGAAACTGAGCCTGGGTCCTGTGCAAAAGCAGCCAGAGCTCTTAACTGCTGAGTCATCTCTCCAGCTCCTCCCCATCCACATTTTTTAAAATATATCTATTTATTTATATGTGTGGAGGGA
>NW_008355079.1:0-652 GCF_000622305.1 Nannospalax galili
TGCTTGTGTATCTAAGTGTTTATTTTCTGTAGAAAGAACAGTAGTTCTTACCATGTGTTTACTACTGTGAAAACCAATGAACAGAAGCATTTTCTGTTATGACCCGTTTCCTAAGAATGTGTGCAAAAGAGTATTACCATCAGTGTCATTCACTTTGCTTTAGAAATATATGTGTCGCTTGTGTATCTAAGTGCTTGCTTTCTGTACAAAGAACTGCAGTTGTAACAATGTGTTTATAACAGTGAAAAAGAATGAACAGAAGCATTTTGTGTTAAAACCCGTTTCCTACGATGTATGCAAGAGCATTGCCATCAGTGTCAGTCTCTTTGCTTTAGACAACTATGTGTCGCGTGTGTATCTGACTGCTTGCTTTATGTAGAAAGAACAGTAGTTCTAACAATGTCTTTATAACAGTGAAAAGGAATGAACAGGAGCAATTTGTGTTAAAATGAGTTTTCTAGTAATTATATGCAATAGAGTATTGCCATCACTGTCACTCTCTTTGCTCTAGAAACGTATGTGTTCCTTGTGTATCTAAGTGCTTGTTTCGTGTAGAAACATCCGTTGGTCTAACAATGTTTTTGCTACAGTTGAAACGAAGGAAAAGAAGCATTTTGTGTTAAAACCCGTTTCCTACAAATTGTATGCGAAA
>NW_008355080.1:0-816 GCF_000622305.1 Nannospalax galili
ACCTTTGAAATCTGCCTGATGACTTTATAGACATACACAGGTGCCAAGGATGTAAGTGCAACTAATTATCCCTAGTAATAATCAGATACATACAGATTAGAGATGCATGAGCCAACATCTCAGTGTTAGCAAAATCAATGAGTCTTCCTGTAAGAAACAATATATTTTAAAATGAAATGGAGATCTTTTCTGAAGGTTAAAAACTCAATTTTATGTCTCACAGGGCTTATACTGAGTTCAGTATTGTATAACTATTAATTCAACTGTGAACTTAAAAATTACAGCCACTTTTGAAAGAGATGTATTCTTGCTCTGCTGTGTGTTACTGAATATGTTAAAGCTGTAATGAAATGCTTCTTCTAATCATGTGGTTATTAAATTTTTAAAAGAATTAAAAAAATAATTCTTCAATGTATAAAAATTTGTTCCTTAATAATTAGTAGATGTGAAAAATATTACCATTGAAATCTACCTGGTGACTTTATATCCATGCTCAGATGCCAAGAAGCTCAGAAAGTAACTGGTTGTGACTAGTAATAATCAGATATGTAGAGATCAGACACACATGTGCAAACATCTTAGTGTCAATTGCATTAAAAATGAATTTTTCTGTATGAAAGTGTGTATTTTAATAATGAAATGGAGATCTTTTTTAAAGGTTAAAACCTCATTTAATTTTATATTTTATACGGTTTATACTGAGTACAATATTGTATAACTGTATTCATTCTACTGTAAACCTAAGAATTTACAGCAAATTTTGAATGATGCATCTTAGCTCTGGAAATTGTTATTGAATATGTCAATGCTGTTGTA
>NW_008355080.1:2054-6357 GCF_000622305.1 Nannospalax galili
ATGGTCTTGATATCGATTTTCTTCCTGTCAGGTTCCTTAATTACTTAGGCAAGGTGCTGATGACTACAACTCTAATTATAAATTTGAGTTTTCTCCTTTCACTTTTATCAGTTTTGCCTCATGGGTTTTTATGTTCTGTTTTTAGTGGCATACATATTTAGGATTGCTTATTTTATTAGGTAATCAGTTCCTTATTTTATCATTATACACTGTTGTGTTTTTAACACTGATAGTATTACTCATCTGCAGGAGGTCTGATTGGAGGTAATATTGCTTCTCTAGCCTCCTTTTGGTCAGTGTCAATATACTGGACAGTTTCTACATCTTTACCATTAGCCTATCTGCATTCATGTTCAATGTGGGCCTCTTCTAGACAGCAAGTTGTTAGACCTTGATATTTGCAACAAACATGGAAGTCTCTACTTTAAGCTATAACTGAGATCATTCCCATTGGAAATGGCTCTGGCATAGTAGGATTTGCTTTTGACTCTTTTGGTTAGTAGTTCAAACACCTCTTCAGGGACTGTTATATAAAACCCTTGTCTTCATGAAACCAGCAGAGACCACCCTTACATCAAGGAGTCTGCAAGCCTTGTCCCTTTATGCAGAACCTTTGATCTGACCTGCTTCTTGCACTCTCCCCCCACCCCCATTCATTTCAGCCTATGCCTTTCCATAGAGGTGAACTCTGAATTCACTAAACTGCAGGAGTAACCACCAATCAGAGTGCATAAGATGACACAGTTTTGCCTTGTTTTTAATTTACTATTTTGTTTTCTTTCTTGACACTTATCTCCTATATATTGAAGGAAAATATTACTTGAAAATGGTGATAGTGAATCGCTTTGTTTCACTGCTCTATTTCATTTATTTTCTATATTTTCTAAGCATGTTTTATATATCTTGATCCAGATTGCAAAAGTCCCCGAATTCATTATTTTCATAAGCTTTTTAAAAGTACATCATTAAAATATTTGAATCCATTCACTTGAATCAAAGGACACAAGGAATTTTTCCTTCATTTTATTATTGTCAGTAATACAGCTGATTTTTGCATTTTAACCCACATTTGAACTTCTAAAATAAATTATAATTGCTACTGATGTATTATGTTTGTATAGATCATAATGCTCATGTAGAAAATATCTTAGTCTAAGTTTTGTTATTGGAAATAAGCCAGTAATTTACTTAATATGGAGATGACAGTGACATTTGGAGGTGTTTGCCTGAGGCTTCATTACTTACTTTTCCTAAAATATTTGACAAAGTTCATCAGTAAAAATATGCAAGCCTTAGTGTTTCTATAATAACATTGGATATTGGCATTTTCTTTGGGGGGAATCAGTTTAATTAGTTCAAAAGAGTTCGTCATTTCATCTCAATTTTAAATATATTAATGTATGTAATTGTTATTTTTTCATGCTATATGCATAAGGTCTCTAGGTCACCTGTTTCCTTTCTAATATTAGTGACATTTGACATTTAATGCCAGGCTTTGTAGGGATCAATTTGGCCTTCTACCTGTCTACTTTTATCATTTCAGCTTTTGTTTTCATTCTTTATGGCTTGAAATTTTTTCTTCTTATTGCAAAAATTTCTTCTTGTGCTTCATTTTCTACACTTGAATATAATTCTAGAATTTGAATATAATATAGGTAAGTGTTGATATTTGATAATTATAGTATTTGGTTTTCTCAGAACTTCCTGTAACTATGATTTTTTTCTTCTTTTTTCTTTTGTCTTTTTGAGGCAGGGTCTCCCTATATCCCCAGCTGGCCTGGAACTCAGTATGTAGACCAGGCTGGCCTCAAACTCACAAAGATCTGGCTGCCTCTGCCTCCCAAGTGCTGGGATTAAAGGTGTGCACCATCACGCCCGGCAGTATCTATGATTTATAAAAATTATTCCATCAACTTTTTCTCAGTACTACTGTTATTTCATACTATTCCCCAAGTGCTATAACTCCTGTAATTGTTCTAAATTTGGTTATTCTGTTCAGTTTTTAAAATTTATTTTTCAGGGCTAGAGAGGCCACTTAGTGGTGATGAGCCCTTGTTGCTCTTCCAGAGGACCCGGGTTCAGTTCCCAGCACCAAGATGGCCCCTAACAACCATCTTTAACTCCAGTTCCAAAGAACCCAATTCCCCTCTGGCCTAAACAATCACTGCACACACGTGGTGCCCTTAGATACAGAGAGAAAAAACACTCACACACATAAAATAAAATAGATACCACATTTTAAAAAATATTTCCCTTCCTTTTGGTTTGTAGTTTCAAGCTCACTGGTTCTTTCTTAATCAGCATCAAGTCTACTAACGAGCCTATGAAAGAGCCCTTTCTATTCAGTTCTTTCTTATAGTTTCTATATCAAGGTGTTGATGATCACCTAGCTCTTTCCACTTGGTGTCTATTTCTTACACTGCAGCCCTCAGCATATCAGCCATAGCTCTCTCTGTTAGATTCTCAGTCTGAAAATTCGAAAGTCCTGACCACAATCAAACCTGGATGTGCAGGCTTCTTTGTCTTTTCCAAATTGCAATCTTGGCTTTTAGGAGCCCTCCTTCTTTTTGAGTCAAAGCTAGGCATGAGGTATTCCATAACATGAGCTGATGCTGATGGTTCTTCAGTGTGAGGTGTAGGAAGGTCAAATGAAAGTTGACTGATTATCCTTCAGTTCAGGAGATTTATTTCAAATTTGGGAAATAAAATGTCAGCACACTCAGTGGCACTTGTAACATAGCCTTTGTTTCACTTGACAATGAAGTATTTTGACATTTTAAAAGTAGGTTTACCTGTTGTCCTCAGAGCTTAACTATTAAGTGTATCTTTTCAATTATGCAGGGTGGGTGGGTCTCTCTGCCTCTCTCCCTCTGCAGCTCCCGGGTGCAGGCTCTGCAGGTGGTGGGTCTGTGACGGTGGCGAGTGCAGGCTCTGCGCCAGCTGCAGGCTGCCCGGCAGGCTCTGTGGGCTGCAGGCGGGCTGCGCCAAGCTGCAGGGGGCTCTGCGCCAAGCTGCGGGAGGCTCAGGCTAGCTGCGGGATGCTTCCCCTGTGCCCGTGGGTCATTGGCCACCGAGCCACGAGGGCGGGGAGCACAGGAAAGGCAAACGCAGAAGCTGCGCTAGTGAGTGCTGACGGGGGACAGCTCCTCTGGGAAGACTGCTCACAGGCTGGTTCCAGGTGCAGTGAAACACAGGATACAGCTCAGTCAGATTCAGTGATACAGTTCCGGTTTATTAGGGGGAAACTAGAGAATTTATAGTGTGCAGGCAGTAGCAAAAGCCTCAGTTGATAGGTGCTCCTAGAATGCTTTATTTACATGTCGCGGTGGGCTTCTTGTCAGACAGTCCCTGATTATCACATAGAAAAAACCTGGTAGTTTCTATGCCAGAGGTCATGTTTTAGATAAGGCATCTGTGACGGGCACTTCAAAGTGAGCCAGGAAGAGAGCAGGAGGCGCCCTGCTGAAAAGGAGGGTCTTTCCATCAGGCGCCGAGCCCCTTAGGCTATCCGGACATGGAGAAACTGCGACCCTAACAGCAGGGTTCCCCAACAAATTAGAGTTGAATAGAAAGGCCATGAAATTATCCTATCCATATTAATGATGTTGGGCTCTGGAAGACGAGAATTCTTGCAAGAAGTGTCACTGGATCAAAAGTCCTTAAAGATGTAGTGACTTTCTTTAGATAATGTCTGCTGAAGTGTGCAGTGTTATCCTGGACAATTTATTTTGCCTGCTGCTCAGTGACAACCAAGCATGATGAAAATCAGATGCTGAGCTGTTCACAAACACACACAGCTCTGATTCCCACCAGAAGTCTATGAGATGGCAGCAATCCTCTTATCCAAATAGTATAATTACCCACTAGCTAAAACCCTCTCTACCTAGGAGGACTAATTAACAGACTGAGTAGCTAAGGTTCTCTCTCATTTGTTCAAATACAGCCTATCATGGTGCTTTTATAACACTGAGGTATAAGGTTTGCCGTTTCATCTGGTCAGGGAGCATTTTACCTGATAGAGTACTTCCCAATGTTTTACTCCTCAAACTAGGGAACATTGCAGTTGTTTATTCTTAGACATGTCTTAAATGTCCTTACATAAAGATTTTGACAAAGCGGCTTTGAAGAGCAGTGGTGGTCACCACACGTAGTTGTATTTTCACGCATCTCTGTATCTCAAACTGCACAAAGTAAAAATTAACAACAAATGAATAATTTCTATTTTGCTTAAAGTTTATTCTTGTGTTAGGGAATTTTCCCCTCAACTTCTTCATTTGTGTGTGTGTGTGTGTGTGTGTGTGTG
>NW_008355080.1:7711-9493 GCF_000622305.1 Nannospalax galili
TTAAATTATGTTGGAATTTTATTCTTCTCAGAACCTTTGTGCAAGTGATGACAAACAGTTTGATTTGAGAAACGAATCAACTTGAAGCTAAAATAACAGAAACTATTCCTTGAACCTGGGACTTTGGGCCTTCAAAGTTGTGGGATAATGGACTTTCATTGATTGAAGTTATAAAATGTGTTGTTGTTATTACAACAACAAAAACTAATTCCTCCATCAATACTTAGATCTGACCCTCCTTATAGAAAGTTGAAGGGCCAGGCCACAGCTGAGCCTGTGGAGAGGAGCTGATTTGTTCTCTAAGTCTTTTAGTTCTGATTTCCTTCTTTCCTAGTGGCTGTCGGGTAATCCACACTGAGACATCCCCATATTAAATAATTACCAGTATTTCTGAACAAACTACATTTACGTGAACTCTTTCATAAAACAGATTTCTAGAGAAAGAATTAGAGAATCAATTAATATAAATATTTTAAATAGTTATGGGTATAATCAAAAGTCTCCAGAAATTTTCCAATATTCAGTCCCATAAGCTGTGAACATCAAAATATTTTTCTTCTTGATCCTACCAATAACGGAAATGATCAATTTACACACACTAAAAACATTTTTTTCTGTTACTCCATTATCATTTAATTTTGTTTATAATTACTTATATATATTAAGACATAATTTTAGCATTTTACTTGCCTATGTTCACTGATTTGATGTGTTTCCCAAATCCATTCTATCTGACCATACATTACATCAACACAAAAACACAGAGAATACACAAGTTTATTCTGGAGACAAATATGAGATCACCTATTAGTTATTTTTCTGTTGCTATGGTAAATTACCACGACAACAAACAATTTAGAGGAGAAAAGAGTGTGTTTTGGCTTAATATATATAAGTAATTGAGTCCATCTTCACAGGGAAGCTTGCTACAGCTAAGGGCGGCATGGTGGTTGGCGCAGGAAACTGGATGATCGTACTTCCTCTACATGCAAAATACAGAGAGTGAGGATAGGAAATGGGGCAAGGCCTGTAATACTGCAAACCCACCTTCAGTGCTACAGTTCTAGAAAAACTCCGTCTTCTAAAGATTCCATACCCTCACAGTGCCACCAACTAGGGACCAAACGTTCAAATACGTAATACGTGAAAGTATATTTCTCATTCAATCTACAATAGTTTGGGGACACAGATTCAGGTTTCTTCAAATAAGACGTTCCACTATGTAACGGTTACTTCCACTATGGAAGTGGTTACATGATCTTATTAGTACAGCACAAAGGAAGTCATAAATTAAAAGTCTTTACCAAAGACAGGAAGACAGGATAGAGCAAAGATGGAGAACCATGGAATAGGTTTTAGATTATGTCTGGTGATTCTTTCAAACAGTTTCTATGATTTTTTAAAATTTCTATTATAAAAAGTTATTTAGGGGCTGTAGAGACGACTCAATGGTTAAGAGCACTGGCTGCTCTTGCAGTGGACCCTGGTTCTGTTCCCAGCACCCTCATGGTGGTTACAGCCATCCATAACTCCAGTTTCAGAGATCCAGTGCCATCTTCTGGTCACAGAGGGCCTTGTATGCATATGGTACACTTACATACGTGCAAGCAGAAAATTCACACCCATAAAATAAAAATAAATGAATAAAAATGGTATTTAATTTTTCTATTTGCTTTAGAAGTTCTAACCTGAGAACTAATAAAAAGTCAGAACAGAGCAATTTTCAAATGTTCATATGAGTCCATTGGAATTTCTTGACAAGGGCTTCCAAAAGCATCCCTC
>NW_008355080.1:12870-15451 GCF_000622305.1 Nannospalax galili
GCAAGGGTGGGGAGGGTGGGACTGCTGAGGATGGAGAGATTAATTCGTCAGGTGAATCAAATTCCTCAGCATCTGAGGATTCTAAATCCTCAGCCTCCTCAGGGTTTTCCCAAACATCTCCATCCCATGTGTCAGGATTCCAGTCTTTGCCTACCAATGCCCTCACCTTTACTGCTGACACCCTTCGAGGCTGGGAATTAAATTTGCATTGTAGGTCAGCCAAATGTATAATAAGGGCTCCAGCTTGATTTTCTGCAGCTTTAGCTCTCTGGCTGCTGGAGAGAAGATTCTCTTCCAGGGCACACTTGGAAACATTTAAACTGTTGATTTGAATATGGAGCTTGTCAATTTTATCATTAATCTCATTATTTATCTTCATCACTTTATTCAGAGATGCTAGAAGTAACCAGCTAACATCATTATTTTTCTTACTTTTCCACAAATCATCAAATGTTTTATGCATAGAATCACTAAATTTCTTGCTCTTCACAAGAGGTGAGTTAGGAGAGTCAAATGGGTCTATCTCCATAATTGTTTCAAACAGTCTACACCATTGATTTTCAGTACTCTCCATGCTATCTGAAGTCTCTGAGTTGGAGAGCCTGCTCCAAATACCAACAAGCCCATTAAAGAAATTCATCCTTTCAATTCTGTTTCTCTAGAACCACTCCTGGTACCACAATCTGTATTAGTCAGGGTTCTCTAAAGAAACAGAACCGGTAGAATGAATATATATATAATCAGCCCAAAGTCAGTGCCAATCAAGTAGAGTCAGCATTTACAGCACTAAGTAGTACATAAATTGAAGCCTGTTATGTTCTGCTCCCATTATATTGAATCTAGTTTGGGAAAAGAATTTACACAGAGGCTTTGGTGCATACTGTACCCCTAATTAAGGGTGTCATTGAAGACTAACAAAATGGTAGCAAAGGACAGGAGATGTAGATACAAGGAGGTCCCACTGGCGAGCTTAGTGATAATGTGGACATTAGACAGATGCAATGGATCAAAAACTCATTGACTCTCTGAAAACCTCTGAAAAAGAAATACTGATAAAACCAGGAGCAATCCTATCTAACAAGAAAACGAATGATAGAGATATCCTCTGTTACACAAGTAAAGCCCACTGAATTTGTCCCATGAATAACTGTCCCCACATGATTACATTTATTCTTGTGTAGTTCTCAGCTCTTAATTAAAAAATAGCAAGATGGTGTTTGAAATTTATTTTGCCACTTTTACAGTTGTGTAATTTCAGCTACTCTTGGTTTATTGGAGGATACACAGGTCTAGTTTGCTTCTTCTATTAGAAGTACCTGCTCACCATCTGTTGGTCATTTAATGATAGCTGAATGTAGAGTTTCATTGAACTATGAGAATACTGAGTGTGTAGATATAGCTTGTTTAGATTTATGTCATTTATTTCAAATCACTAGAAACTTCTGAATTAAAAAATAAACCTATCAGAGTTATATTTCAGTGAGAATTACTTGCATACATTCTTAGCTAATTTACATAAATGTAATTTCTAGGGCTTTGGGGTCAAATAATTCCAAGAAAGCAATGACTTGTAGAGTTTCTTAGGCCATCTAAGGGATACATTGTAAGACACAGGAAATGATTAACCAAAGGAAAGTGGCTACAATTTATAAATTGATGGCCAAGCCATGTCTAAAATTTAGTCTCCCTAAGGAGATACATGGTAATAGACAGGAAAAGGAAAGAAGAGAAGAGAATGAACTTGTTTTAGTTGTCCTGAAAAAAAGCATAAATTAAATTACAGAACATCATTGTTCAAGGGTTTTTAGTATGTCTTAGAGCAAGGCTACTTGGTTGCAGGACCTTAACTATGTATGCTGACTAATGCCTGTAATCTTTGTACACAGGAGCCAAAGTCATGCTGATGTCTTGAGTTTGAGAACACCCTGGACTACAGAGTGAGACCCTATCTCAAAATCAACAAATTAACAAACAAAAAGGTGGTACCTTATCCGCAGTTTGAATGAATAAGAACAGAAGTACCACTGAGAACAAAGCAAGCTCACTTCAGAAAGATGTAAAGGATAGTGCTCCTGGAAACCCAGGGAATCACGGGCTTCTGCAATGACTTTCAGCACAATTAATGAAAAAGCCAATGTCATCATAGTAGGATATTTTCAGTAAGAAGTGACTTCCCGTAGGAAGGGAAAACGTGTATCATAAATAAGAAAACTAAATTTGAGAAGATATCAGATTCTTGTGGGTCTGGAGGAAAGTACAATAAAAAGTGCTTCAGAAAATTAAGAAGCAGTAACAGACACAGGCAAAACTACCCAGAGAGGTAGACAAAATTATAACTGCTCCAGAAGAGTAAGAGTGAGGGATAGTGAACAGAAAATTATGACAGCAAAGAGAGAAAAGGGAAGATGTGGAAGGCTCAATTCAAATATGCTCCAGAAGAATACATTATATGGATTTCAAAGTATAGTCACCAAAGTTATAAATTGAAATTTTCAAAGGTAAATTTTATTTGGGCATCTTACTGATTCTCAAGAGACAGAAACTCACGGGAGTAAAAAAAAAAAAAAGAGCAAAATGAAAA
>NW_008355080.1:19458-20731 GCF_000622305.1 Nannospalax galili
CCAGATTGGAACTACTGAGACATCCAGCCTTGTGGACTGAGCAACTACGGATTCTCAGCCTCTCCAGTGTGGTGCAGCCATTGTTGGACTACTCGGACTCTATCCTGTGAGCTAAGCTGATAAATCCCTATACATATATATTCATTCTACCAGTTCTGTTCCTTTAGAGAACCCTAATACAGGTACTAAGTCAGATATTAGAATAACACAGTATCAGATTTGCTATTATGTGTTGGCTTCTACCAGATCCTCTACTTTTAATGTGAAAAAGGAGCTGCCTTGACCATCTCCTGAATGGCCCTCAAGCAAAGAAAAAGTAACCAATAACAGAATCTGAAAAATAGGCCTCCTTCTTGGGACAGTGATGCTGGCTCCCAAGCTCTGTAATGCCTTGTATGAGGCAGGAAGTGACAGGAATAACAGATAGCCTTGCCAGATATGTATTCTGTTTGTGCTACGTTTTGTCATGATATTTCTATATTAATGCTTTTCTGTGTTGACGTCCTTCTAACATCCCAGTCTCCCTGCTCCCCTAAATGTCCATGTTTCCTCATCTTGTCTGTGACTGTATTTAAGTCAGTTATTCCTTCAGTCACTTCAATAATACATTGCCACGAAAGTCAGAGACCATGCAGACTCCAGCCTACCTCTTCTCACACATTTTCTGCATGCAATTTAGGAAATCCAGAGTGGAGGGAAAAGGGAATTTCCTTTGATAAATAAAAAGTACCAGATATGACTTAATCCCTGAAGGTGTTGAAAATAAAGTTTTCACTGCGAAGTAGAAATTGGATTTCATTAAAAAATTAAAGTCTATTAGAAAAATAGGGATTTAGATGAGCACACATCTGTTTCTGTGACTATTATTTATTTATGCTATAAATTATGTCATCTAAATGAGCTAATTGGACCAGCAAATCCATACCCCAAACCACTCAGAAATATCAGTTACTGATGAGTTACATTAGACTTCAAAGATTCCCTGCAGTATTCTGTCAAACTAGAAAAATAAAAGAAACAAAAAAAGTCCAAATGGGTAACTGCTGGCTGTCTTCACACCCATTGGTAGGCAGCCATGTGCAGAAGAACTCAAGTCCTTTAAAATGACACTGGTACCAACTCCCTCCAAACCACACAGGATCCCTAAAATTAATGCAAAGGTTATACATTCATTCATAGTACCTTCGGTCTAGTCATCCACAAAAAATCAAATTTCATAAAATTATAAATTTATTTTCTGATATATAAGTATATTCAATAATGGGTTGCCATG
>NW_008355081.1:0-1148 GCF_000622305.1 Nannospalax galili
ATATGACTTATTAATGTTCCATTGTGACATCACAATGCTCCAATGTGACATCACAGTCATCCCATGTGCCAACACTATGGCCCCAAGTGCCATTATTTTGCTCCAATGTTGCATCAGAATGTTACAATATGACTTCACAATGTTCCAGTGTTACGTCACAATGCTCCTTGGTGTCATCACTACGTTACAATATGACTTCACAATCCTTCAATGTGAAATTACAATACTGCAATATGACATCACAATACTCCAATGTGCCAACATTGTCATCTCATGTCCCATTACAGTGCTCCATTGTACCATCACAATGTTACAATATTACTTCTCAATGTTCCATTTTCACATCACAATACTCCATTGTGACGTCACAATGCTCCAATGTCCAGCACTATCGCCCCATGTGCAGTATATTGCTACACTTTGTCATTACAATGTTACAATATGACGTCACAAATTTCCATTGAGACACCACAATGCTCCAATGTGCTAATAACATAGCCCCATGGGCCTTATATTTCTCCAATGTGGCATCACAGTGTTACAATATGAAATCAAAATGTTCCATTTTTACAAAACAATCCTCCAGTGTGACATCACATGGCTCCAATGTGCCAACACTATCACCCCTTGTGACATGATATTCGTCCAATTTGGCATTACGATGTTTGAATATGACTTCAAAATGTTCCATAGTGACATTAGAATGCTCCGTGGTAACATCACAATATCACAACATGACTTCACAGTGTTCCATTGTGACATACAATGCTCACAATTGTGAAATCACAGTGTTCCAATGTGCCCACAGTAAACCCACATGTGCCATTATTTTGCTCACATGTGCCATCACAATTTTATAATATGACTTCTCAATGTTCCATTGTGGCACCACAACTCACCTATATGCCATCACAGTGATCATTGTGCCAACATGATGCGAAATTGTGTCATTACAATGATCCATTGTGTCATCATCATGCTCAGTATTCAAACACGGTGCTCAATGTCCCCTCATAATCCACAAATTTCACCACACAATTCTCCATATTAATATCCCAATGTCAAATATGACTTTGCAATGTTCCATTGTGATATTACAATGCTCCAATGTGCCAACATTATTGCCCCATGTGCCATTATATTGCTAC
>NW_008355081.1:2698-2943 GCF_000622305.1 Nannospalax galili
GTGGTCCAATATGACTTCACAATGCTCCAATGTGATTTCACTATGCTTCAATGTGACATCACAATGATCCAATGTGCCAACTCTATTGTCCCATATGTCATTGTATTCCTGCAATGTGCGATCACAATGTCTCAGTATGACCTCTCAATGTTCGATTGGGAAATCACAATACTCCAGTGTAACATCACAATGCTCCAATATTCCAACACTATTGCCCCATGAGCGATTATATTACTCCAATGTGC
>NW_008355082.1:0-961 GCF_000622305.1 Nannospalax galili
TACACAAGAAGGAATCGCTATACACTCCTGGTGGGCATGTAAAATATTAAAATCCTCAGACCTCCATAGATATCAGTATTGTGGTACGTCAGAAAACCAGAAAAAGGTCTACATCTTGACCTGCAATACCATTCCAAAGGACTCAACATGTTAGGGAGATACTTGCACAGTAGTGCTGGTTGTAGCATTGTTCAGAATAGCTAGGAAATGGAACCAACCTGAGTGTGTATCTGAGGAACGGATGAGGAAATTGTGACGAATATACACAACGGAAGTGTTCTGAGCTATAATGAAGAGTTGTGGTGTTTGCTAAAATAGAGGTGCAACTGGATATCACCACATCAATCAAAATAGGCCAGTCACAGTAAATCAAATACCTTGTGTTTGTTTTCTCTCATGTGGTAGACAGATTATACACACACACGCAGGAGTCCTGTATGTATATTGTTCCACGAGATTAGAACCAAAGCTGTGCAGAAGAACAAGGATGACCCAGGCGTGAGACAAGAGGTGACAAAAGAAGGATGACCCAGGCGTGGGACGAGAGGTGACAAGAGGGAGGGTCAGGGAAGGGAGCTTGTGGTCACTGTCCCGTAGGTACTGTAATGAAAAGTACCATGAACAATGAGTAGGGCCAATGAAGACAAAAGTCTAGAGGAGTAATTTTAATTCAAGGATGTAAGTTTATTAACTGCTTAAAACACACAGTACTTTCCTGAGTTTTTATGAGCTACTTTTTGAAAATTCAGTTAAGAATATCTAACTTATGAGAAAAATGACAAATAAACTCATCCAAAAAATAACTAAAATACATTCCGATAGTCAAATTTTTAAGTCTTCCAAATATTTAAAATATAAAATTGCTTATTGAAGGTTTTCTATGTATATCTACATATTTGCCTACACAGGCACATATTTAGTTATATATTTACATAATTTCTGAGTTGCTTTATATGAAATA
>NW_008355083.1:0-388 GCF_000622305.1 Nannospalax galili
GAAGATGATGGATGATGATGGATGGAGATGGATGATGATGGAAGATGATGGTGATGATGGAGATGGATGATGATGGAAGATGATGGATGATGATGGATGGAGATGGATGATGATGGAAGATGATGGATGATGGATGGAGATGGATGATGATGGATGGAGATGGATGATCATGATGATGACGATGGATGATGGATGTTGATGATGATGGAAGATGACGGATGATGGATGGTGATGGTGATGATGGATGGATGGTGGATGCTGGATGATGATGGATGGAGATGGATGATGATGGATGGAGATGGATGATGATGATGATGGAAGATGACAGATGATGGACGGTGATGGATGATGATGGTGATGGATGATGATCGGAAGAGACTGAGCATCT
>NW_008355084.1:0-237 GCF_000622305.1 Nannospalax galili
CAGGGTCTCCCTATAGCCCCAGTTGGCCTGGAACTTGCTATGTAGACCAGGGTGGCCTTGATCTCATAGAGATCCTCCTGCCTCTGCCTCCTGAGTGCTGGGATTAAAGGCATGCACCCAGCTAAATAATACTTTTTTTTTTCTTTCTGGTCTTTTGTCTTTTTTGTTTTTTCTTTAAATTTTTTTTTTTTACAAAAACGTTATTGAGAATTTCATACATGCATATAAGGTGTTTTG
>NW_008355085.1:0-710 GCF_000622305.1 Nannospalax galili
CTTCAGTGGGTCTATCTAAAAGACTCCCAAATTGCATAACTCTTGCCTCGAGGGGGGGAGAAGAAAGTCCTTGAATCATGAATAGGAGATATGAAGAAGTAAAGGCAAGAGTAATTAGCATTACAAGTTCTAGACAGGGAACTAGAAAAAAGTCAGAACAGGGCAATTTTCAAATGTTCATATGAGATACTTATAAATATATTTTTATGTATTATAAATATATAAGCATTTTAAGGATTTTTAATGTCACTACTGCCACTTTAAAACCAACAAACAGGTTTGTTATGGTTCATATCTTTGTCAAACCTAGGCAAGAATAGCATTAAACTTTTAGAGAGATAATTAGTCATTTAAAAAACCTGCTTCAAGACCTACAAAGACATCTTGAAGTTTGCAAATAATCTTAATGTGTTATTCTATAATAATACATTTAAGATAATCATTCATCTCTGTGTTTTAAATTTTAAAGAAAAAATAGTTTAGCTAAATACTTTCTGAATATTTCAATTATAAGTTAATATATATGCCATTGAACTGAAGGCATGAATTTTCATTTCATGTTGGTCAATCAAGATGCTGTTTATAAACTTCTAAAACATAAAAACTTTCTGATACTATAACTATCCTATGGCATAAGGCTCAAATTTATGAGACATAACTACAGGACTCAGTACTGTAAAATAATTTATTTCTCATAAAGTGTATGTTTT
>NW_008355086.1:0-932 GCF_000622305.1 Nannospalax galili
CATACACATACAATAAAAATAATAAATAATTTATTTTTAAGTTTCTTATGTCGGAATGGGATTGTGGCCTGCTTCCCCATGTCTATGCTGGACTTTTTTGTTTGGTGTGAGCTCACATAAGACTTGTGCATGCAGTCAATATTGCTGTGAGCTCATATGAGTAAATGACCAGCTGTCTGGAAGACTGTTTCCTTGTGGTCATCAAACACCTCTAATTCTTACAATTTTTCTGTCTCCTCTTCCACATGATTCCTGAGTCTTGAGAGGCAGAGCTTCGAAATAGGTGTCCTGTTCAGGAATAAGCACGCTGCAGCCTCTTGTTCTCTGCACATTGGCTAATTTTTGGTCTCTCTGTTAATCACCATCTGCTGCATATGGAAACTTCTGTAGTGAGAGTTAAGGGATCCACTCATCCTACGTGAAAAGTTTGCGTTGAAGATATGTCACTTAAGATTAAGTGTCTCACAGTTATTCTCCATATCGACCAGTTCTGGAATTTCATAGAAGTTGCCATCTGTTGCAAAAAGAATCTTATTTGATGATGGGCAAGAGTATACTTGTCTGTAAATATAAGGATGCATATTTAGAATAAAGTAAGAAATTATGTTGTCCTATAGGTGTGGCATAAGTAGTTTTTCTAGGATCTATAACACCTCCAGTCATATATTTGATCGTGTTTATACTACTTCACATGAATTGCCTCACATTGAGTGGACCTTAATTCCGATTAAACAGCTGTTGGTCCCACACAAGATGAAAGTGTCACTACCATACTAAGAGCAATAAACATATTCCTTATTCTTTTGAGTTTCATCTTTTGAGATCTTTCTGCATAGCTCCTTGACCCAAGTTTTAAGTGGGTGGTTTATTATTATGAATATTTTAGTTTTTTGTTTATTCTAGATATTAACCCTCTGTCAGAAGTTTAGCTC
>NW_008355087.1:0-457 GCF_000622305.1 Nannospalax galili
TCAAAATGCTCCAACATTCCATCACTATTGCCCCATGTGTTATTATATTGCGCCACCGTTGCATCAAAATGTTACAATATGACTTCATAATGTTCCTTTGTCTTTTCACAATGCCCCACTGTGACGTCATAATGCTCCAGTATGCTAGTACTTTTGCCCCATGTGCCTATATATTGCTACATAGTGCCATCAAAATGTTACAATACGAATTCACATTGTTCCTTTGTGACATCATAATGCTCCAATGTAACACTATTGCCCCATGTGCCATTGTACTGTTTCAATGTGCCATCACATTGCTAACCTACGACTTCTCAGTGTTCCTTTGTGACATCACAATACTCCAATGAGCCAATTCAATAGCCCCCTGTGTCAATATATTGCTCCAATATGCCAAAAAATGCTACAATATTACTTCTCAATGTTCCATTATAACATCACAATGCTCCAATGTGCT
>NW_008355088.1:0-248 GCF_000622305.1 Nannospalax galili
ATATGTTCCTTATAACTTTAGTACCATCAGGTGGGAAATAAGATACTCATTTATGGGCGTTCGGGTTTCACGGAGCACCAGCTGCTGGGCGTGGCGCCAGTCTCCCACACGTCGCTGGAGTGCGGCGGGTCCCGCGGGCCGCATCTGCTGTTTGGGTCCCTAGCTCTCCGCCACTGGGGTGCGTGGGTTTCATGCATCGCGTTGCTGTGGGTCTCTGCTACCGGAGCTGGCGGCTCTAGGACTGCTGT
>NW_008355089.1:0-955 GCF_000622305.1 Nannospalax galili
ATTGTGCATACGGGCCCCAGAGCTCAGGAGAGGTAGAGAGGATGAATAGAAGTCTAAAAGAGACCCTTACCAAATTAACCATGGAGACTGGCAGGGACTGGGCAGCTCTCCTTCCCTTCGTCCTGTATAGGGTAAGGAACTCACCCTATCTGCTAGGGTTAACCTCCTATGAAATCATGTTTGGAAGACCCCCTCCTATTATCCCCAATTTAAGAGCTGAGCTAATTGCTGAATTTGATAACCATCAGTTGCTTAATTCCTTAGTGGCTCATGCACATAAGGATATGTGGCCCCGACTGAGAGCTATCTATGAGACAGCACCTCCTCCCACTCCGCACAATTATCAGCCAGGTGATTGGGTCTACGTCCGCCAGCACCACCATGAAACGCTTGAGCCCCACTGGAAGGGCCCTTATGTGGTGCTCCTGACTACACCCACGGCCATCAAGGTAGATGCAATCACTACCTGGATACATAACACTTACATCCAGAGATCTGATCCACACCCCGATGAACCAGAGGACCCTCAGGCCCCAGCACCAGGACCCAAGGCATGGAAAGTTCACCAAAATGCAGACAATCCTCTCAAGTTAAGACTAAGCCATTATTAATTCTTACTATATTAATTGTTGTGTTTTTGGTGCCAAACCCCACCAGCCCTTTAATTCAACCTGGCAACTTATAGATGTTAACTCTATGAGGGTCCTGGCCCAGATGTCCAAAGTAGTTCCCCCCTCTGTCTGGTACCAAGATTTGAACATAGACCTTTCAAAATTGATTGCTGGTATAGGTCCCACAGACTCCACCCAAAGTTTTTATGTTTGCCCTAAGGCCGGTAGGCAAAAAGGGGGAGAAGGAAAATGTGGGACACTTTATGACTTTTATTGCAAATCATGGGATTGCCTGAGTACAGGGTTCATAGATTGGACACCCCCTGTTAAAGATGATTTTATCA
>NW_008355089.1:1485-2760 GCF_000622305.1 Nannospalax galili
GAGGTAAACCCTCTCCTCACTCTGCTGGAACAATCATATCTGGTACTGAATGCTACAAAGCCAGACATGATGGGCTCTTGTTGGTTATGTTATGATACTGACCCACCTTATTATGATGGCATAGTGGTCTTGGGGACATATAACTTTTCTGATGACTACAACACCTGTCATTGGAGCTCTAAGGCCAAGTTGACTCTGCAACATATCATAGGACAAGGACTATGCATAGGACAGATCCCAATCAATTACCAGAAACTATGCAGTGTCATTTGGAGCATTGAGTTATCATGCCTAACCAGTTACTTGGTCCCTGAGCCTGATGCATGGTGGACTTGCTCCTTTGGCCTGACCCCTTGCGTGCATATGGAGGTTTTTAATTGGACACGAGACTGCTGTATCCTAGTCCGGTTAGTTCCCAGACTACTACACCATACTAATGATGAACTGTTGGGATGGATTAACAGAACTTGATCCCGGGTTGCCAGGGAGCCAATCACAGCCATGGCCCTTACTCTAAGTATGATACTTGGAATCAGCCTCATTGGGGCTGGGACAGGAGCAGCCTCACTAGCCGCCCAACATCAACAGTACTCAAGTTTGAGGGCCACAATAGATGTAGATATAGAAAGGCTGGAAAATGCAATTTCTCATTTACAAGAATCCCTGTCCTCCATAGCAGAAGTGGTATTGCAAAATCGATGGGGATTAGACCTTATCTTCCTGCAACAGGGGGAGCTGTGTGTAGCCCTGGGAGAGGAATGCTGTTTTTATGTCGATCATTCAGGGATACTCAAAGATACTACAGCTAAGGTAAGAGAAGGATTAGCTAAGAGAAAAGGAGAGCAAGAGGCTCAACAGGGATGGTTCAAGTCTTGGTTCAACGCATCTTCCTGGCTGACCACCTTAGTGTCCACCTTGATAGGCCCCCTCCTCATTTTGATCCTACTCTTAACCCTCGGACCCTGTATCTTAAACAGGTTAGTACAGTTCATGAAGGACCAATTAGGGGCAATCCAAATAATGGTCATGAGATCACAATACCAGCCCCTAAGCTGGGATGCCATTGAACTCCAGGAAGACCCATGATTGGGCCTCTAAGTTACAAGGAGAGGGGGAAATGTGGAACCCTCCTCCTTGGCCCCCTCCCCTGGACTCCCTAGACCCCTGCCCCTATTTAGGACTAATTGCTCTTTTCGCTTCTGTAAATCACTTGCTTGAGGAAACCAGGGACAAACTGCACTGTCTCCATTTTGACTGCTGATTCCTCCATTTTTG
>NW_008355090.1:0-1126 GCF_000622305.1 Nannospalax galili
CCTGATCCAGGCCCAATTCAAGGGCCATCCAACTCAAATGGAGGAAGAAACGGTGACTCGTGCTAAGGCAATTGCTTCCGGCCTCGCTGGTGAAGTTTGAATCCTGAAAAATGTAGAATGCAAAGCAAGATTTCAGTGAGTTTCCCAGTGAAGAACTAGAGCAGCCTGTTAATCCACTATTGATGAGAACTTTTACTTCTAGCTTTGGACATTGATTTATGTCCTAATGATACATATTATGAAGAAACATTGTGTCAATTTTGTATATCTGAGCTTGTCCCTGTAATGATGACTTTGTGTTTTGTTTTTTGTTTTCAGATTTTGTTGTTGTTGCTTTTGTTGTTGTTGTTTTGAGGATAAAACAACTCTTCTGAAGAGTTGGGGTTTAATTAGCTCTTAGTTTTGGAGACAAAATACCTCATAATTAAGGGCTGCATGTATTCAAATGGGTGAGAAATTCTTGGATGTTTCCAACATATAGGATGCAAAATAGATGAAGGGCTTGAGTAAAGTACATATAGTTGTTGACAGGATTCCAGCCATGAATATGTTTTGGGCATATGGCATCATCCAACCACAACTCTGCATCCCCACATGCTGACTACTGTCTGTTGGAGCTTTGATATGCAATACTTCTAGATACTTATGGGTTGAAGTCTTGTTTGGCAGCTTGTGTATCTAGTCATTGATAAGTGAATGTATCAACAGGGCTCTGCACTAATAAATGGATTAATACAAGAATGAATTCACAATTTAATGGCATTATGGTATTGGAGCTCTGTTTGGATTTAATAGATCACTGGGATGTCTTTTATTTATTTATTCATTTATTTATTATTTTTATTTTATGTGTATGCATGTATTGCCTGCATGTAGGTAAGTGCAACTCTGTTGTGCAATGACCAGGAGGACGGAAGAGGCTGTCTGATTCTCTGGAACTGGAGTTATGGCCAGTTGTTATCTGCCCTGTGGCTGCTGGGATTCAAAACCAGGACTTCTGCAAGACCAGTCTGTGTTCTTATCAAATGAGCCATCTCTCCAGCCCTGGAATGTGTCTTTTAATCTTCTTATTCTCTCTCTCTCTCTCTCTCTCTCTCTCTCTCTCTCTCTCTCTCTCTCTCTCTCT
>NW_008355090.1:1970-6057 GCF_000622305.1 Nannospalax galili
TTGTGAGGGAAAAAGAAAGGTGAGAGAAGAAATGCAGATGGAGAAAATGACCTGTTACCATGTGAGCTACAGATTGGATAATTGGAGCTGAAGTCTTTAATGAAGCACAAAGAAACTGCCTGAATATAGTCCAGCTCTGTCATCCTCTGTTGATTGCTGGCCTTCAGGATGCTTACTTCAGGGGAATTTTTATGTGAATCCCATCCAAATCCCATCCATCCTCACCAGCCACATTGAGTATCCAATACCATGATACCTATTTGGGACCACCTAACTTATGGAACCTAGTTTGACTGCAACAAGCACATGCAGCGCTTCCACATTCATTCCTTAGTGCTTCTCCATTCACTTCACTTGATCTCCTCCCACCTAGACATAGCCATACATCTCCACTACTAAGGCAGTGTCTTCTGTTAAGTTGTGAGAGAATGCATGAGCAGTAATATGAGACTTCTAAGGAATACCAGGAATGGACTTGTAAAATTGTATGCAGAGCTAGGATGGGACTTCATAGTCTTCTGATGAGACCTGAGAATATGCTTGACTTTTGATGAATTTTTTGAGCTTATTGGGAAGAATATTGATATATACAGGAACTAATTTAACTTAGCCTGAGTTAACAAGGCTGCTCTATACATATAAATCATAACTCTTTGTTTTCTTTACCACTTTTTATTTATCATTTTTATTATTTTATGTATATGAATGTATTGCCTGCATGCATGTAAGTGTACCATATTATGCAATGCCCAAGAAGGTCAGAAGAGAGTGTTAGATCCCTTGGAACTGGAGTTAAAGGTAGGTGCAAGGTGCCTTATGGGCAATGGAAATTGAACCTGGGGCCTCTGTAACAGCAACCAGTGCTCTTTGTCATCTCTTCATATCTCTTTACTACTTTTTAATTTCACCCGAAAAGTAGAATGGAACCTGAGAAAACAAGAATCATTTTATGCTTGATAATATCCACATATCTCCAAAGAAAGGAGTGAATAACGTTGCCTCAGATTCCTGGGATTGTTTCAGAGGATATTCCACTGTCCTTGATGGAAATGTGGCAGAAAATCAAATACAGGAATAGGAAGTATTAAAAATACCAATTCAATAAAGAGCATTTTAAAAATTCCTGATTACTCATAGGCTTGGATGAAGCTGTGCTTTGTCCAACAAAGAGGAGCATGCTCTCTACAGACAAACCTATACTGCTCTTGTCTGCCTTGGACACATGGGGCCTGTGTTGAGCCTTAAAGATGAACTCAGCCAAATCCTCCAACTGTTTCAAACCCTGCCAGTTCCTTCTGATTTGGATGCGATCTGCACCCACCTCACCCCACAAACTTATAATAGTCTTTTTATACCCCAGAGGGTGTTAGTTATAATCAGAACACGGCATAGACATGAGGGACCCTTCTCAGCTCCTGGGGCTTCTGCTGCTCTGCTTTTCAGGTAAGGAAGGGAAACGGGATTTTTGTCCAGTGTGGGCAGTGCTGTGTGTCTTTCTAAGAGACTCACCATGTAACAGTATTATTCAGTATATATTTGTTGTATGTTTCACCTCTCAGGTGTGAGATGTGACATCCTAATGACTCAGTCTCCATCCTTGCTGTCTGCATCTCTGGGAGACAAAGTTACCATCACTTGCAAGGCCAGTCAGAACATTGCTAGTGGGTTAAGTTGGTATCAGCAGAAACCAGGGGAAGCTCCTAAACTCCTTATCTACCATGCATCCACACTGAAACCTGGGATCCCATCAAGGTTCAGTGGCAGTGGATCTGGTACAGATTTCACGCTCACCATCAGTAGACTGGAGCCTGAAGACATTGCCACTTACTTCTGTCAACAGGGTTATAATGCTCCTCCCACAGTGATTCAAGTCATAGCAAAAACCTCATAGGAAGCTCATGTTCAAGGCTCTGCTGCTGAGCTGCATTGGCTGGTTTATGCAACCACAGCATTTCCAGGTGAAACCAATTTTGTAAAGTTTCTTGGAGGTTTTTGAAGGAAAGTCAGTGAGGCTGTTCTGCATCCCAAATCTCTCTCCTCCTCGCCAGTCTCAGAAACACAGAAGAGACAATGCCTCTCCTGAATTAATACAGGATTCAAATCTTGACATATGAGACACCTAGTTTTGATGTAATTGGTTCTCATCCCCATTCATCAAAAGGAAGTCCACATAATCATTAAGTTTAGGAAAGTTTAAAAGATTCTTAGTGCAGTTAATTATAGTCTCATCTACTTTCATTAACTGTGCTATCTGTTAAGAATGTTAACAATACAAATCTGGGCTCTTTGGAGCTCCCATAATGCACTTCTGCTTTCAGTTATTAGAGTCTCCCTCTTACCCTGTGATCCTCAGGTCTGTTTGGGAACTCGTACCTGATGATTTCATTTCCTGACTTCTCCCTAAGTATCTGAGTTCCAAATCTCATGTAAGCTCCCTCACATGAGTAAATCTATAGATAAATCATTATAAATGGACTCTGATCTATGTTGGTGCAGCTATATACTTTAGTAATGTACCCAGCCTTCTAAGTGCTGTAAAGCTCTCTTTAAAATGGTGCTACCTCCTGCCTGTTTCCCCAGTTCCATGCTGGGGTTTGTCTGATTGATCAGTCCCAACCTTAAGCAAGAAACTATTAGCAACTGGTTACTGATGGGTAAGGGAGTGTTAATATTTAAGTCAATGACTCTAGTTAAGCTGATTGGACTCCAGGTAATGAACTTGAACTGAGTACAACTTGAACAACTGGTACAAAAGCTTGATTCAATATACCTTAAGAGCTTCCTCTGTCGGGGAAGGTCGTCCTCTTTGACCCAGCATGCAGCTTCAGGAGGGACACACATGGAGCATTGAGGAAGGAAGGGGACACCTGCCTAGCCTGCCAGATCAGCCAAATCAACCCTGGTGATCAAGGGAGTGACAGATGTCACACTCAGATTGCCCTCACATCCAATATACCTTAATATAGATGATAAAATGCACAAAATGTGGTAGGATTATGGGAGATAGTGATGGGGGAGAGGATCTAAAGATGATTAAGTTTTTTTGTATGAAATGTACCAAAATTCAATAAAAATATACGTAAAACAATATAATATGATGCTATCTTTTTATGGTTTGTGGTGGGTTATTGTTGTTTGTTGTTTATTAGTTTTGGTACAGGGTCTCCCTGTAGTCCCAGCTGGCCAGAAACTCACTGTGTAGACCAGGCTTGAATTGCACTTACAGAGATCCACCTAGTTCTACCTAACAAGTGCTGGGATTACAGGCATGCACCACCATGCTCTTCTCTGTAGAAGGTGTTTCAACACAGAGGATTAAGAGGCTGTTTCTTAATTAGTCATGCTGTTCCTCCCACAATTCAGTGGTGACAGTCACCATGAAAGAAAACGCCAATCAGAACCCTTCTGTTTGAGCCCATCCAAATTATCATATTGATTGTAATTCATATGATTAACAAAGTGAAGTATTTAATACTCATCATGGAGAGGATAGAGTGAGTCATAGATAGATATATGTTAGGATAGATAGATATTCTTTTAAAATATTTTTATTTAGTTTTGGATCACTTCATACCTTAGATCTGAATCAAATTTATACCTATCCAATTGTGTCCCAAACTGCCTGCTTCCTCCATGGGGCGGGTCCTGCTGTGGAGAACTGACTGCAGAGGAGCTGTAAGTCTTGAGCCACCAAGAAGACACACTGGTGAGACTGCAGGGACTAAGATGTATGGGTGAAAGTAAATGGAGACTTTGGGCAGGTGCTGGAAGCATCTGGAATGGTGGCCGAGCTGCACAGTGCTGGGTGCTGGGTGTGCATTTCTATGTAAGTATCCCCATTACTCCCTCCCTACCCAAGGGCATAAACCATAATAAATTCACATAAAAATATGTTATATGGTTTGCATGATAGGGCAAGAGACCCTGAGAGAACTCTGGTGATACCAGTTCACTCCCCAGCCTGCCCCTCTACAATACTTCCACCAGGTTCTATGCATTATGTCATGTATATTAAGTACTATTATGTAGAGTGTTTGTACCTGGATGCCTCTTGGTGCATGTTCATCTACTGGAGACTAGTCAGCCT
>NW_008355090.1:6209-6618 GCF_000622305.1 Nannospalax galili
AATAAAAGCCTCTATTTTCTTTCTTTTTTTATATTCTAATATAGTTAGCTATTCAAATCTTTTTTTAAATTAATAACCACATGATTAGAAAAAGCATTTCATTACAGCTTTAACATATTCAGTAACACACTACAGAGAAAGGATAAATCTTTCAAAAATCAAAAGTGACTGTAAATTTTTAGGTTCACAGTTGAATTAATAGTTATACAATATTGAACTCAATATAAACCATGTAAGACATAAAATTGAATGAGTTTTTAACCTCTAAAGAAGATCTCCATTTCATTTAAAAATACGCTGCTTTCTACATTTTTAATGTTACTAACATTTAGATGTTTGCACATGTGTCTTTAAGCTATATGTGTCTGATTATTACTAGTCACAGTCAGTTACACTTGGATCCTTGGCA
>NW_008355091.1:0-958 GCF_000622305.1 Nannospalax galili
TTTTCACTATAGCTAAGATATAGAATAAATCTAAGTATACATTGATAATTACAGAAAATATTGTATAGATGCACAATGAAGTACTTGTTAACCTTAGAAGAAAGTACTTTCATTTGTCGTACTGTATATAAAACTGGGGGATATTATGTTAAAAAGTGACGAAGAGAAATGAAGAGATCACATAATCTTGGTTATTTGTAAAAAGATAAAAGGTTGAGCTAATGCAGGCAGAGAAAGAATGCTGGATAATAGAAGATAGGGGTTGTGGGAAATGGAAGATGTTGGTTAAAGGGGTTAAAAATATGTTAGGCAGGAGGATATTGCACAGCGCGGTGGCTTTACTTAATATAATGAATTGTATACCTGAAAAATTCTGAGAATATGTTTAAAGGGTTTCATTTATAAAAAATTTATAAGTGTATGACATAAAACATTTAACAGATTTATTTAGCCATTTTATGGTGAACACACATGTCAAAACATCCTGTTACATACCATAAACACATATACAATTTTATTTGAAAATAGATTTAAAAGTCTTTGCAAGGTTCAAAGGAGAATTGTGGCTGCTGTTTGAACTAAGTGATTGACACCATGGTAGAAAGAAGGATATATCTCAATTCTGGTGTGTTGTGTACTTATAGCAGCCCTCATAGCATACATTATGCTACATTCATCTATTTTCATAGTCTTTCTTTCCTATATAGCACTAAAACCCCACATACTTGACTTTTGTCCCTATAGTTAGAATGAAATCATGAGCTGCCAGTTTAACTTTGCATATTTCTGCCTCAGTTTCCTCATTAATAAAATGAGATAAATTGTGGTAATTACTACATGTGTTTTTCCCTCTTCTCCACAACCTCAGTATAACTTATCATCTTTTATATAATAGGCATTCTAACACATATTAAGTGATAGTTCATTATGGTTTAATTTACATTTCCATGGTTATTAA
>NW_008355092.1:0-216 GCF_000622305.1 Nannospalax galili
AATTCTGAAAGCTGCAAAAGAGAAACAACAAGTCACATACAAAGGGAAATCCATTAGGATTAGAGCCGACTTGTCAGTGCAAACTATGAAAGCCAGAAGAGCCTGGACCAAAGTATTCCCAGATTTAAATAACCATAAATGACAACCCAGATTACTATACCCAGACAAAATGTCTATTGTAGTGGAAGGGGAAAGAAAAATCTTCCATGACATAAA
>NW_008355093.1:0-592 GCF_000622305.1 Nannospalax galili
ACCAAGAAGATATTACAATCCTGAGCATATATGCACCAAACTCTGGTGCACCTGAAATCATAAAAACGACACTACAAGACTTTAAGACACAGATTAACCCCAAATCAGGAACAGTAGGGGACTTCAATACCCCACCATGTCCATTAGACAGGTCAACTGGACAGAGAATAAACAGAGAGACATCAGAATTCAACAATATAATACATCAAATGGACATAACAGACATCTTAGAATATTCCATCCTAGTACCAAAGAATACACTTTCTACTCAGCACCCCATGGAACTTTTTCAAAAATTGACCATGTACTGGGGCAGAAAACAAACCTCAACGAATACAAAAATATTGAAATAATTCCATTCATTCTATTAGACCACAATGCAATAAAGCTCAAAATCAACACTGGACAAAACCATAATCACTTCATGAACTCATGATGATTAAACAACACATTTTTAAACAATGAGTGGGTCAAAGGAGAAATTAAGAAGTAAATGAAAGAATTCCTAGAATTTGACAAAAAGGACAATACAACAAAACAGAACCTCTGGGACGCTTTAAAAGCAGTCCTAAGAGAGAAGTTTATAGCTCTA